>NW_024609883.1:52514359-52758667 GCF_016920785.2 Ixodes scapularis | reverse complement strand
ATCAAAACTTCCAATGTTATTCACGAATTGTCGTTATTCATAGTCATGTTGTTGTTATTTTATACGTTTAAACAGCCGAAAGTTCCTCCGCCTCAATCGGTATCTGTGTCTCAGGTGTAGATGAAAAATCTACACTCTTAGAAATGTTAGAAATGTTTTGGAGTGTTACTGATGGGACAAGGGGTGTACCTCCATACACCACCTGTTTTAAGAGTGTAGCCAGTGGAGTACAACCGCTAGCTTGGGGTCTTTAACGTGCACCAAGCACTAGTGAAACACGACCGCACGCCGCACTCTGAGAAATAGGGGGTCGAGTGCTTGCAGTCCTTGTACCATATATAACAACCTAAAAAATACAATATGACGTCTAGTTCATGACATCGATAAACTTTCACGAGTGGCTTGATAGTCGCGTGATGAACCTTATTAAACTAGCGATGTACGCACTAAAGGCTGCAAGAAAACACTTAAGGTTTTGTTGGCCCACTGCTAAAGCTGTTTTTTTTTCTTCTGTCGTCTGTGATACGCACATTAGCTGTTTAGTAAGTTATATCACACAGTTATTAAGCAGCAAGTAAAAGTTGATAACGTCATTTAGACAAAATGCACTGAACGTTGACATGTAGCTTTGGGATGATATATATAAGACAATGGGTGTAAGTACTGCACCCGTGTTCCTGAGAGCCCGGCACGATGCACATCCAGACCGAAACGGGCAGGGGTGGGGATTGGACCCAGGATCCCTGGGATCTGCAGTCCGAGCCTTCAATACACTTGCTCCGAGCTGGTGTGCGCTATCCCACTCGGCGACCGATCCCTCTTTTTGTTTTCGAGTTTAAAAAGGTCACTAATATAAGAGATTACCGATAATGGTCTTGCGCATTGTACGAATACAATTAAGCAGCCGAACACTTCAGCCTCAGTATACTGGCTGTAAGATGCATACCTAACAGTGGTAAACCCCGAGTGCCGAACCTTCGCCTCGAAGCAAGTCGCTCAATGGGTCCCCTGCACCCTGTGTGCAGAGAAAGCAAGACCGCTTGAGAAGCGATCTTATAGTTTATCTCTGCCACCACGGATGATGCAGAGAGCTGTTAACAGCGTTGCAAAAAAATGCGCGATTCAACGAAACAGTATACCTGGCATGCCGGTCCAGAATTGTTTTGAAAGTCGATTAATGTCCAGACAATCGCGCCCAGCACTGAGTGTTTCAGTGCCTATGTTCAGGCCTAGATACTTTGACAAACTCGTCACTTAGGTGATTCCAATAAGCTGCTTTGGCTACAGGTCCCAATATCCGCGCCTGGTGCCGACGGTCTTGCCAGAGTTCAGCGCCGCACTCTAGGCACTGCCAACGTTTGTGGTATCACCGTGCGCACCTGCGTCCACGACGAGCAGACCACGGCCGTGTCGTCCGCATATGCGAGCACTACGTCCGGGTATGCGAGCAGTCATTAGCAGTCGCAGGTGTGTGAACCCGTTTTTAAGGTCAATCAAATAATCTAAATCGACGAGCAATTGCCAACAAATTAGAATCTCCCGGGTGAAACGCGGCGGCGAGTCACAAAATGTTAGTTAAAATCCAAACTTTGCAGCGTCCATCATTAGGTTACACGCAAAATTGACAAAAACGTTTGAGTGATTTTTTTTCTATTAGAAATCATACAATTTGTGAGGTATTTATTTCGGCATTAGTTACGCAATCTAATACTAACTTAAAGAAGAAGCAGGACGCGTGATAATTGTTGCAGCTTAAAATTGCCTTTTTTTCGAAATAATCGCAATCAGTTAAAACAACCAAATATTCAAACACCACCACCACGACGTCTTTATTGCAGCAATTATGGCTTTTAACCCAAGCATTTATGCTGACAAAAGTAAAGGTTCTATTGCACCTAGCAGCTGTCATCGTAGATGTAGTACTTCGGCGACGTACCACAAAGAAGATCGAAAATAAAATCGCAGCAGGTGGTGTTCTTGTTTATTTCAGACTCTGGCTTCAGGAGTGCACAAGTAGAATCTGCAAGGTTTAGAATTTTCTGGATATGAGATCATTCCTCTTTCGGCGTTATTAATTATTCGGAAACACGTATTACAAGTTAGAATATTTTAATTGCGCTATAAAGTTAAGGGATGTTGAGCGGCGAGGTACAATATCGGTCCCGCCAAATATAGTTATTTCTTTTGGTTGCTTTCCTTTTTAAACTGGCAATAGTGCCCACATTGAATAATCTTGGCCTTATATACCTGGCTTCAAACAAAAGCACTCTACCTGTGAATGAGGTAAAATATCAAAGCAGGTGGCGGGTCTGTGAAACTTTCCGCAGATTAAAGTTTAGATACGCCCAGTGCTAAAATATTTGTCAATCATTTTAGGCGTCTTTTTTTAGTATCTGACATGATACGCGAATCTGCTCCCAAATCACTTGGGGGGGATAGACATTTGCAAGGTTAAGTGCTTTACATTAGACCCTTAATAATGAATGTGGCTTAGACAAAAACCTATACGTTTTGCCACCTCCTCGGCATTCAGCCAGACTGAGTAACTCGAAACATTCCTGAATATAACCTCCTAAAAAACACTTTTAAATATGTGTTGTGCGAACAATAAACAAATGAGTGGAATCTATTGCCCCCGTTTATGTGCATGAGTTGAATATTGACTGATGTTTTTATATTATGTTGGTAAATTAATGTAAATCTAGTTTGGACGGTGCAAAAAATGACTGCATCTCCACGTGCTGAATGATGTTGATTGGGGCGAAGCTCTGGTGGTGCTTGTCTGCGTAGACGCTGAGCCGTAGCATGCCGAGCCTTTCGTTCGTTTTCGTCCATGTCAAAAAGAGAATGTGTGATATGGAACGTGGTTATATACGGATTTGAGTATTTGACCGCAGCGCCCTCTCGTCTATAAACGTTGAGCCAATGCATGCGAAGTTTAACGCGATTATATACGCATTTGAACGCAGCGCCCTCTCCTGTATAGACGTTGAGCGGCTACATGCAACGTTTCATCCATGACATCCCCAGCTCTTGAGTTACTACCACATCTCAGAGCTCCCTACTCGTTCCGCAGTCGTGGCCGAGTGGTAAAGGCGATGGACTAGAAATCCATTGGGGTCTCCCCGCACAGGTTCGAATCCTGTTGACTGCGGAAACATTTTTTGTTTCATCATTTTTGTTTTGCCTTACACGAGCACGTGAGCATGTGAGATCACGAGCACGAGCACCAGCAAGATCGATGTGAGCACGGACGCCGGACAGACAAGGCTAGACCCTAAGGAGCTTCGCCCCTAAAAAATCCGCTGCTATTTGTAAACAAGATAAATAAACCATTGTGAGATGAAGGATTCATTGCGAACATATCAAGTTTTGTTTTGTTTTCTTTTTATTTTATATTAGAAGTGAACCTTATAAGTATTTGTGCAACGTCCCGATAGTCAAGATTTTAGAAAAGGAAAACTGAGGCGATTGTTCCCGAGATGACAATATTCTTACTGCTGATGTAGGTGGTTCTAAGAATGGAGCACTTGTCGCATTCCACGTATGCAACGTACGTGATGATCGATGTGCTTCCTGTGAACATAAAAGGGAACATGGGTCAGATGAATTAGCTCGCATGCAGCAGGCCGCTTATTTTGTTACGTCAGATTTAAAAAAAAACACTACGGTGTTACTTCAAGAAAACGAGAAAGAAGGGTCGTATTTTAGAGTATAAGTCATCACTATGTAAAGACACGATATTCCAATATGTCAAAAACTGCAGTTGGTTTCACGAAAGCAAACCTGATTCCTGTTTCCGCCTGCCCTGTCGAAATATGGTAAAATTACCATTGACAGAACAAAAACGGCAGGGTGAGTCCTTCTTACGCCCGGCCTTCAGCAGGTTCTTCACGCGTTTGGCCGTGCTTCGGCTTCATGCACGCGCTCGAGGCGCACGAGAAGCCGACGCGTTGTCACCAGGACCAACAAGTTGGTCCTGGTTGTCACAGGTATACGAACAAACACTTCACTAGGGGGAACACAGGACACTCTTTGAGATTGCAATTCCTCAACGCGGACAGGATATGCGTAGTTTGGACGGGTAGACTTGTCGTGGCGTCAGGGTTTTTGTCCTTTTCAATTGGTCGGTCACCCACACCATCTTTCGGTGTGGTTTATTTGACGACCGGCATGGCTTTGTCCATAGATGCACGCTGGGTGCGCGCTGCTGGGCGGCGGCGTCGCTGGTTGTTTGAAGATTTTTAATAGTATTGACGGATAATAACTTGTTATTAATTTAGGAGGTACATGTATGCAAGACGAGCTCGACGTCCACGCTTAATGATACTTCGGTTGAACCAACTTGGATTATACGATATCTTTCACTAGCGTCGAAATCAGGAACTTGTCTCTCCGCTCCATTGGACTGAATTAGACTGTCCTTGCAATTTTTTAAAGCTGTTTCGAATCTACCTAATGCATTATTAAAGGGGTGCCTAATGTTTCGATGAGCTTGATTGGTATTAATCACCCCTTCAAGTGCAAGTCCATTAATAGGAATCTTTTTTGCTGGCACTAGAGGCCCGGTTTGCAGGTGCAGCATATTAGTGTTATGTAATTGTATATTACGTGAACTGTAGTGTGTTTTACGTAAGCGCACCTGAAGACGCGTAAGTAAAATGCAATGTTTGTGTGCTAGATACATCGGGATTATTTGGATGGCACCGAATTTCGCGATGAGTAGTTGGTTTATTTCCCACCGGGAAGGAGGAACTGCGTGAGCCATTTATCTCGATGTTTCCACTCAATACAAATTAAACCTCGTTTAGTACCCCAAGGGACACAGTTGACAACAAGAATATTGGCGAAAAATTGGCCCACTTTTTTTTATTTTCTAAGCAAGGAGCATTTCTGAAGTGCGAGTGAAAGCTCTCTTTTCGTCAGGTCATAAAAATCCATTTGACAATTACTGTTCGAAAAACACACATTCATTGCACACTGAACAAATACCGAACATCCACAGCTCACCAACTCAAGAGACAGAGCTCAATGACCGAACACACATAACAACCTACTCATGAAGCGATTTTATATTCTCCTTGTTTTGTTGACGAAATAAATCTCTGGAGAAGCGGAACAAGGAGGACAAATCACAAAACACAAATCTTCAAACACAGGGATTATTTTTCAAACCCAAACCAGGGATTAGTTTTGTCATTCTTGTCCGGCTCGCTTGCACCTTTGCATTAAATCGCATTATCATCGTTGTTTTGTTTGCTAGTTTTGTGTCAAAGGCTTTAATTTTCTTGTTTAATGAAAGCATGAATCACGACAGATATCCTCGCTGCTTTCACAACGACTAGGCGAACGATAGGGCCGTCAACGCAGTCCTCCACGCTTGGTCTCGCGTGTCATCAAACATGTCCACCACAAAGAACCGCGGAAACACGAATAACCATGGCGGCGGTACCGTCTTCAGATCCGCGACCCCGTCAACCGTACCGCATTACGAGGCATTGCCTGGTCACGTGCTCTGGCCGTGAGAGGAGGAGGGGGGGGGGGGAGGCGTCGCCAAATACACCACTCCACCAGGGGAGAATATGGCGCGGTCGTCGTCCTGTCTAATGCAAATGGGGCAAGTGTCCTGTGTTCTCCCAAGTAAAGTAATTGGCAGGATGCTGGCACTGGAGAGGGGCACCCGAAACATCTATCTGTCGTTCTCTCCTTTTCACTGACAATAACTGTATTACTGCTGTTACTATGCTAAACAGATCTTGAAAAACTAAAAGAACACCCGGTATGGTCGATATTAAAATAGTTTTAAATCGTGCTTACCGCCTGCAGGAGTAATAGTCAGGATGTTTTTTCCGCTATACCCAGCAGACGACTCAAAGGTCGCGGTTGTGTTGCTGAGGGAAAGGGGACAAACGAATACATTAGCGAGCGCGTTTTCACTTGAGAGCACGAAAACTTTGTTTGGGTTTATATCTGCACTTAGGTTTTACGAATGTCGTTAAATATCCCATATATTTTGCGGTTTTTTTATTTTTAATTTACCTTTGTGTACTTTTGTATACAAATAATCTGGACATCTACTGATTTGAAAAACACGTAAATAAAGACTCACTTGTGCTGAATCAAGGATCCGAAGACTCAAAAGACTGATAGATTTCCAGAAAACGTAACATGGATGCCAATTGAGGAAAGTAAACAATTTAGAGTACCTCCGACATGCTATACATTAAATAACTCGTTTATATAAAGGCCCTGTTTGGTGGTATTTGTAATAACTCTAGGGGGCTGGAGCAGAGGTGACGTGTTCGGCATCAGAACAAAAACATGGTTCAGCAGTTTCCTTGTGATTTAGGGCATTACGGTAGAAGCTTTCTTCTAAGAAAATTTGATATTTGATTTCAGGTAGACGGGCTGAACGTAAATGCAACAAAAATCAAGGCTATTTTATTCAGGGCTACGAATAAACCAAACGCGGTAAATTTTACAATCCAACTTGGCACTTCAGCAATTGAACTAGTGAATAAACATAAAACTTTATGTGTGTTTGTTTTTCGGAGCACTTGACGTGGGAATCTCATGTCAACAATTTTGTTGTTAAATTTTCTCGATATTTTTGTATTGTCGCTCGTTGTGGGAGTGTTTTGCCCTAAACGTTAAGCTACAAATTTACTATGCTCTATTTCAGTCCCATTTCAACTACTATCATCTCGTGTGGGCTACAACGACAAAGATAGAAAAAACAGTGAGTGCGCAGGCGAGCTGGTGGATGTTGGTCATGCTGTAGAAACCCCGAGACTGTGGTAAAAGCAGGGAAACTTGGTCCAAGAAGAAAGAAAGAGAATGTCTTGAGACGTTCTCTTTCCCTGTCTTTCTTGTTCGATCAAGTTTCACTGCTTTTACCACAGTCTCGGGTTTTCTATATCATGACAAAGATAATTCTTCAAAATGTATTCCTGCTGCAAAAAAGTACGCTATATTGCGGATATTTTGTTACGAGCAACACAAAACATTTCTTAACGAAATTCAGAATACTTCCTGGTGGGAATATCGTTTACTTTATGCGACAATTTTTTACATTATTTCAAGGCTTAAAATGTACGATAGTAATGTACAGAGACATATATGTGATGTACATAGTAGTAATACTAGTAATGTACAGAGACAAACACGCCGTACAGAGACATGTATGTGCTTCCTCAATCTCGCACAAACTATAACTTTCAGTCACTACACTTTAATGTACCATGCTTATTAAACAAATATATTAAAGACAACCTAAACATATACGAGTTAAATAGAAAAGACCTCCGCGTGTACTTTGTGTAGCTTCGCGTAGTAAAATTTTGAATTAGATGTTTTTGTTGTGATTTTTTTTCATGCAACATGTGTTTTTGAGTGTCAAAGCTGCTGCCAGTGTAAAGGGATACCAAACCTAGTCAAGCTGTTTTTAACAGCTTTTTGATTGGCGAACCCTCCAGTTTTCTGGAAAATAAAGATTTGATTTGATTTAATTTATATCTTCTGCTTTCTTTTTGTTTTTACCTTGTAGCGTGTACTGCATGAAAAACATGGATTTTAATTTGAAAGTGCAGACATGTTTAGTTTTAAAGAAATAAAATTTAAAAGCAGCGTGGAAGGACCACGGAGTTTCTACGATTGCCGTTGATGACATCGTTGAAACGCGCTCGATCTTAAACTACCACCAACATAACTACACTATGTTTTATGATAATCGATGTGCGTACATCTTAGTCCTACGAGGTTCCAAATAATGCTGTGTATTTAAATCACTGAAGTTTGTAAAAATATGCAATCATACCCTTGCGGACACTCAAAAAGCTTCTTTTTCGAGAAGAGTGGCATCTCCAGATTAATCTCACATAAAACGCGTGCAATTTTTGTTTCAATCAATAGGAGTCATATGTTTGTATTGTTTACTGTATTTGTTTTATATTTGAACCGGCACATTTTTCGTGTGAAGTAAATGCTTAGTTTACGAGTGTGCCGCTTCACTAAGCGTGGTGTAAATGAGCCACAGCCAACGGAGAGTTTACGACACTTCCAGTTTGTGCCATGTGTGTTCATCCTTTTTTGTATAAAATGCTCCTTTTACATTTTATTTATTTTATATTTGTATTAAATAATTACGCTTCATTTTTATTTTTATTTAAGAAACTGCATAGTGCAAGAGCCTTGAATCGGTAAATCTAATTTGTCCAAGACAAAGCAACCTTAGTTAAAACAGAAGCTGCTGCAGTTTGCAACGCGTTCTTGTTTTCGTGGTCGATTGAGGACGCCGCCGCTAGCAAGAAGAAAGTGTTTCACAAATTATCGGCGCAAATTATTTAAGTGAAATCCGTTAGCTCTTACAAAGAAGGGCCCATGCCGACCCGTCCATCTCAACTTCCTATTCAACACGATTAGGTGGTGGAAACAGATATAGAGTAATTGATTTTTGAGGCAGGAACAACCTAAAATTTATCTCGCCCAAATTTCCTTACAAGTTTACACAGCGAAAATTCCTTTAGAACTTTGTAGCCTTCTTATTTACAGTAATTCTAACTACACTCGCGCTATAAGGTAAAATAACACTTCAAACAAAAAACAAACTGAAGGACTAAAACGTTCGCATACCAAGGTTTCATGATTGAAATTCAAATGTTTTGGGGATTTTTTTGTTTGTTTCTTGGTTGTTGTTTTTTATTAAACAATGTATGGATTTTATCAATGAATACATGCAACACGCCACGGTGGTGGCGTGTTGGGCGCACTTCCGGTCTGGGATTATGGGCGGAAGTCGCCAATAGGGATAAACATGTATGTGATGTTTTGGAACAAGCCAGACTAAAACTTGCCTACTGGTCAAAACGCCGCGACTGGGGTTGTACCAAAAAATCCCGGAAAAGTGTGGAGATCAGTTTTCTTGTGGTTTAGGCCTGCTCGGTTCGTCCGAGAACAAGTAGGTGCAGTGAAAAAGAAAACCAAACACCTTCGCACCACGATTTCGCATGCGGGAAGCACTTAGGATTGAATTCACGGATGGTTGTGGTTGTCAGATTTATTTGTTTTGTTCCAACATAAACGCGCAAAACCGTTCAGTTGTCGGGACCAACTGCAATACACGTTCTAGGCGTCTCCACGTTTAGACGGCCGTTGATCGTTCGAACTGGCGCCTGTTCCTTTAAATTTGTTCAAACTGTCGCCTGCTCGTTCAAACCACAGCGGCCAGTAAACTGAGCGTTACGATACGAAATACAGGCCTCAAAAAAATTTTAAACTTTCAGGTTTCTTGGAGTAAGTAGGCTCGGTTTAAACAGTAGATGCTAGGAGATATTGATCATTGTTACCAGTAGCCATCACAGACTTGTTATGCCTGAATCACGTGGCTCGATTCTGCTTGCGATTTTCAGTATCGATGTCAAGTATTGCAGCTAACATCCACTCTTTTACAGCCCAAACGACGTCGCTGCTTAAAAAGTCAAGCACAATATCACTATGTGAATCAGGCTTCAGGATCCATTCTGCGGCGTTCAGAGCAGTGAATCGCCTTAAGTCACATTTTTTATCCAAAGTTCGCGGTATAACGAGCCTCGTTAATTTCGCTCAGGCAACAAGGAAGACCTATATAATCAACGATTCCAATGCGATAACAACCAGACGGACTCAGACCGATGCCGACTACATCCCATTCCAATGGCCTGTTGATGCGGGACGCGGATCTTCTTGTCCACACCGTATCGCACACGCGCGGCACCGGTGTCGTGCTGCTAGAGGCGCTCCGGTTTATTTGTAAACAAGAGCTGGTATATAGGAGCTGCTAAATATTTGAATATACCCTTGGTTGCACTTACACAGATTGGTTTCCGAAGTCAATGAGAATTGAATGGGCACCGTTCACTGGAAGTCCGCTTTCGATGTATCTGATGCATTTTGCTGTGCCGCCGAAAAGTGGGTCCGTCTCAAAGTTTCTGTAGATAGCGTACCAACGCTCCGTAAGTGGGAAGCACTGGAATAAAAAAAAATATTGAAGTGAGGAAGTCGAGATTAGCTTACAAAACGATTCACCTCTCCTGGGCTTCTCTGCTCTCTCGGCCAACTGCGGCAAAAGCCGAGGCGGTGCACATTGCTGCACAAAGTTACTCTGCCGGGGTTGAATTTACCTGACTTACGTTCTCATAAAGCTAATAGACAGTGATCGTGTGATACCATGACGTCACTTGACACTAAATTTCCACTACACTCAGATGAGCCATCATACCGCTATTTTATAAAATAAATATCTTGCCGATAATTTAGTGAAAAGATGGTAACGTAGTGTGACATGACGTCACATTGCCAAAACACTGTGCAGGTACATACACAGAGCCCAACGTTACTAGATTAGCTCAGTTGCGGAACTCCCCATGGACGCTGCTACAACGGGTAGCTGCCCCCTCTGCCTCCACGGTCTGCCTCCCGTCGTTCGACATGCCATCGTTTTTGGAATGGGTGGCTGCTATGGTTGCTGCGATAACTAGAGTGTATTTTGTGGAATGCATATGTCTTGAAGCACAGCGTCCAGATGGCGCTTCACCGTACTCTACGGAATGCACGGTTTTAAAACGAAAATCTAGGTTGCGCTTCGAACCACGGGAGGCGGACTCAAGAGGGTGAGGGCGCAACCCTCTCCCTGTGGGAATTCCACAACTGAGTTAATTTAGTAATGTTGACAGTTTCTTGACATAGTGACGTGTATTTAGTAGGAACATACACGAAACACACACCAAACCCGCTACGACACGTAGCCAATGACGGCTGACGCCGTTATTTGCTTCTTTTTTTTTTTTCTCACTACTGTAATGTTCAATCATTGCGGGGCAGCTCATTGCGCAAGCTCTATTCGATTGCTCAGCACTGTTCGTAAAGTGGTTGTGTGTAAAGCTTGGCTCAAATATTTCTTGTTGTTCAAATATTTTGACAATGTCGAGATACACTGGGTGTCGCCAAAATGAGAAAATATTATCCTTAATCTAGTGGTGAAGTTAGTTTTTAGTGAATCGGAAAGGTATGTCAAAAAATCAATCTTTCATAAGTATAACCTGCTATTACTATCTCTTCTTTTTCCACTTTTTTTTTTCTTTTTTTTTTCGTTGACGGCGTTTTAGTTACCTTTCTAGTTGTTTCTAAACCATAAACAGAAAAAAGAAAGTGTTCTATATTTCTCTTCCCCTCTATATTTAGAACATTATTATTTGACTACCGTAAAACCCTTAATGTTCGCGAGCCCTCAATTTTCGCGAATTTCACGAATTGAAGAATTCGCGAAATTTAAGGGCGCGCGAAAATTTCCGTCCTTAAGATTTTCAATGCAGGCGTCTGGAATTCGCGAAATTTAGTGGTCGCGATTACGTCATCTGTGACCGATTCGCGAAAAATAGGGGCAGCGAAAATAAAGGGTTTTACAGTATTATGAAAACCACGTCTATTCTCGAATATTATATTGTAATTTCAACATTCTCGTCACAATATTAACACTTCAGTTCCTAAATATAAGACAGGTGATATAGGAGACGCGACAACAAATTGGGGGTTGTGTGTATGTTTATACAGTCTAGATTCTAGAACTTAGTCTGTCTGAATGGGCGACGAGTCACTCGCTGTAGATGAGAAATTTAGTCAGTGCAGTACGACCGCTAGCCTGGGGTCTTTTACGTGCATCACGCAGTAGTGATACACGACCGCACACCGGTACGATCTCATTCATATCGAAACGGGAAGGGGTGGGGATTGAACCCAGGATCCGAGCTTTCGCTCCACGTGCTCCGAGCTGGTGTGCGCAGTTTTTGACATGTTCGATAAAAGCAATAAGTCTCTGACATAATTGCCAAAACAACCTTCGCTAAAGTGTTCTTGAAGGACAAACACCCTCGGAAAAGGGTGTTTGTCTTATTTTACACAAGCGCCCTTTTCCACACCCTTTTCTGACCATTCAAAATGAAGGGTGTTTCACGCGACACCACCATCACAGTTAAAAAATGGTATATTGTTCTAAATAAGGGTGCTGAAAGAACGTAGCGACTGGTGTAAGCTTCTGGAAGAGCCTTTTTACACCCTTAAGGGTGTCACAGATTTCAGCCTGTACGTCAGTAGCGTGTGGTGGGGGCGTACTACAAAGAAACGCCGCCGAACAATCGCGTGGAGCACAGAAACGACTGCGTGATTCTACTACTCATCATTCTGGGTAAAAGTTGCTCTTAACAGCTAGATCGTTATATTCCGTTTTACTCTACGTCCGACCGCAGATGACACTGCGACCCGGTGGAGACAATCGAACTCCATCAGGCTCTCGTCGACTTTGCGCGTTTGCTCTCATCCGCCTGAGCCAATTAAACGCAGTGAATTCACCGTGATCTGGCACTTTTTTGTCTGTGTGTGTTTGGATATGCCGGTGTTAGGAAACACACTAAAACGACGAGCGCACGAGCGCCGTGCCGTTGCACTTTGACGCGTCTCGAATGGCTTCATCGGTTTGTGGCCGACAGCTGCGGTCAGACTTCAAGTTAAACGGAATGCAGAAAAGTTATGTAGATCATTTCTACGTAGTCGTCTGCTTCTTTTGCAGGGGTTGTGGTGACGTCAGAAAGATGCCAAGCTCTGATTGGCTCTGGTTGAAGGATAGTGGGTAGACCTCAAGGCAGCTTGCTTTGAGGTCTACCCACTATCCTTCAATCAGAGCCAATCAAAACTCGGCGTCGTTCTGACGTCACCACAACCCGTGCAAAAGAAGCAGACGAACTTCCGCTCCACTTTTGTCCTTAGTTCATTTTGTAATGGCTTGGTGTTTTTCTTTTTTTCGTCGCCCATACCGGATGTATTATCTGCGCGGTATATAGAGACAAGGGTGAACGGAAAAAGGTGTATACGCACAAACTGCCATGACGGCAATCCACCCACCTAATATCCGTCAACGTCCATGAACGAAAAAAAGAAGTTTTAAAATATGTTTTACCCGCGAAGACACGTCGGAAATGACATTTGGATAATCGTCACCACCTCTGCTTAAGATATTTCGTCGAATTAGAAGGAAACAACTTACATTTTTCACTGAGCTAATTTTGATAAGACGATTGAGCCGTCGAGACGATTTAGCAACCGCCCAATAGTGCCGGCAAATACCGAGAGATGATCTTAGCTTGCAAGCACTTACGACGGGCATGCGCTTAGCGGTGTGGATGGGCGCGTTGATCTGGTTTTTGCCACAGAAAAGCTAAACGTGGAGGGAGACGGTGCTCTATGCAAAGAGCATTGGCGCCACCTGGTAAAGGTTTAAAGGGACGATGCAACAATTTTTGTACTTTGCGCAAATACCGCTTAGAACGGATCCCTGTGAAACACCGTTCGTTTTTAACCACACGGAGTCGAAGTCCCAGAAAAAAAATAAAGGAAAACGAGAAGCGTTCACCCCCTCCACTCGCAGATAGAACAATCGGCGTCATGATCTGGACCCGATTATATGCCACCAATGTTTATCATAACCACGGGCTGGGGTTGGGAAGCCACAGCTAGACACACGCTGAGTTCCAGACATATATATAAAGTTATCGTTCGGCTATTGTCGTCATTGCAGCGATTGGACATGGGCCGCTACCCGAATGCTTATCGAGCTATTGATCATCACGAGCCCTAAGCGAGTGCTCATGCTGTGCTCGGGTTCAATCTACGAGCCGCATTAAAATATCGTCACTGGGTGGTACTGCGACCGCCCAGCTACTTCGTTAAGTTTTGCGAAGGAGAGCTTGAATGGAAGCGCTCGCTTTTGCTCTTGAAATTACATCGCAACATGGGAATTTCTTGGCCAGTGGCGTTGCTTGCGAGTATCCTTGAGTCCCACTAGTGCCAGTAAGCTCGTGAACAGTGAAAGACATTCCAAGTGAATATCGTACGTTAAACTGCCCTTTTAACGCATTGTGCGGTAAAAAAGATTCGGATCGCACATGATCACAATTGCGTATAAGTTTGTGATCGCAATACGCGATTAAAACCACAGAAACCACACAGTTTGAAAACACTCTGACTGGAGCTGTGTTAAAAAAAGTCGTAAACATCACCGCATTTTTGTTTTTCCTGCATGATCGCGTGCCGTTTTTTTTTTTTTTTCTTTCTTTTTTCTTCCGTAAAATTAATCTACGCATCGCCGAACTCAATCTCCCCCAAAATGCTAATCTAGTGGTCAAGACCACGTGAGAAAGTTTAAGAAATAACCGTTATCTTATACAAAGGTTATCAACTTTCTTGATTTTTTTTATGTTTTTTTTTTTTTTTTCGCGCTTGGAATGGGGGTGCAAAGTTGGAAAGTCAGTGCTGAGAAAACTTGGTCACGGAATGTCACGAGAACCTATGCACGGAAGTGACGTCACGCACGTCAAAATAAATTTAAGATATTTTGAACGCGGAAATAAGAAAACAATAGAACCCGTGAGCTTTCGTGTGTGACAACACACTTCTCGCACCGCGGTTCAGTGGCGCGGCGAATATGATATCGCGTCCTCCACGGAGGCCAAGTCGGCTCTTTTTATCCGTGTGTGCTTATTCCCCAAAAAAACCTTCGTACCGTCTCTTTGAAATGGCCCACCCTACCCCAAAATCCAACATAATCTGGATTATGGAACAAGAAATCTAACAGAAATTTCTACCGGAAAATTAAAATCCAGATTACAGACAAAGGAATAATTTCTGAAAACCTAAAATTCATATAGGATCCAAAATGATTTCCTGTTTCATTAGGCAGATAGCGGAAAGTTGTACTGGGTTTTGGGGTAGGACAATAGCGGCGCCCGTGTTTTCTCCGCCGACCTACTTCTCACGGGATTCCGCATATCCGACTCGTAGATGAACCCCCCGGGGGGCTGCAAAATTCCTTTTACAGGGCTTCGAGCCACGGGCATGCACTTCTTGTTCACCCGACATCGTCATGCGGCACGAGTCGGTGGACGTATCTCCAGCTGCCACAAACAACGGATATGATACGAATGGATAAGGCACAGCTTCTTTTATATCATCCACTCTCATTTTTTGGTCCACTTACACGTAGTTCTACGAATATTTCTGCTTAATTATACACCTAAGCACCGACCAATACTTTTTCTTGCTAAAACTGTGTTTTTTTTTTTGTTTTGTTTTTGTGGGGGGAGGAGAGGGGGGGAGACGTTGCATTCGCCGAATCCAATTGGTGTTATACTGGGATCCACATATACTGACCTTTGATGGTTTTTTTGTTGTTTTTTTTTGGGGGGGGGGGAGGAGGGGGGGGGGACGTTGTACTCGCCGAATCCAATCGTTGTTATACATATACTAACCTTTGATATGTCTTGGTACTTCTCAAGTTCTGGATTTAACTCTGGCCACGACTGGCTTCCACAGCAAAGAGTAAAGCTTATCAGGGCAGTTACGACAAAGAACATCAGAGCCATGGTTCAGCTAGGCTGCAGGGAAATTTTTGCAATTCACCCCAGCAGAACTTTTTTCACAGTGCGAAGTGGTTGCGCTGGGTTTTATATTCATGCTGGAAGAAGCCTTTAGTATGCTTATAAACAGCATGTTTTTCTTTTACGTCGGAGCCGTTAATACAGAACGTTTTATGTCAGAACCGGAAATAGAAAAAGAAAAACAGGATGTTTTTTTTTCTATTTCCGGCCTTGACATAAAACTGTAGCTGTATGTAAGCGCTGACAACACGAGAGTGTTGTAGCTTATATTTAGCCATGGCACCTGCCTAGTACCAAGCACAGTTGTTTTAAAAAAAAGCCTGCAAATCAGTGGTTAAAAATTTTTACGAGGTTCGAGTGTGCTCAGTTCGTAAAAGTTGCGTCAGTACGAAGAAACTCCAAAAACATTTTTAAATATGATTAGTGTCGCGACAGTATAGCATTAAATTTAGAGGGCAAATGTATTCCTTAAAGACAATCAAAGTTTTTAGTATTCTCAAATATCTCTTCTAAAGATATCCATGTTCCTTTTTTTTTTGCGAAAATTCGGTTCCTAGAGGCTCTTTTGAGAGAATTGGCTAATTGTATTATATTTCCTTCATTACCTATGAAAACATGCATCATTTTACGCTTGTCCTTGCCCACTCCTCCGTGTTCGTCCTTTGTGTTTGCGCATGAAATCTTAATCAATATCGCCTGCTCAATTTTCCGGTCCAGCATGTAATATTTTAGACAGAATTCGTCCTTGTTTAGTAATAATATTATACTGACGCAATCAATCTCATAAATAATACTTCATGCGGCGATACACCTCACCCATTATTGTGAGGTTTTTTATGCATAAGTTCTAGTGTTTAAAAGTTTATGAATGGCAATATATAATAAATAGTATTAGAAAGCGTGTTTGAGCAATAAACATTAAACTCAAGTAATTACTCCTTTTACTCTTGTTTCTTGTCTTACTGCGTTATTTTCGTAATATGTAGTAAGAGAAGATTATGTAGCGAAGTGCGAATTTCCGTTAGAGAGTGTGTGGCTTGCTTATATTTAATTTCGTCAGTTCATTCATTTCACTCGAAATGTGCCCCTTTCTAAATGTACCTTGGTCTACACTTAGATTAGACTTATTGTTTAAATTTATTAAAATCAATTGGGGGACGATCATACAGCGTAATGCGTTGAGAGCGGGGCAGCTTTTTCGGTTATTTTGGTTTACGCTCACGCCGTGGCCAGATTGTCCCGCCAAATTTAGCGGTGAAACTGAATTGGTGCATAGGTCACGTGATATCAATTTTTCCGCTAAATTTAGCGGGGAAACTATTTTGTCTAAGTCCCAAGACGGCAGGGCACGTGCCATCAATTTTTCCCCCAAATTTAGCGGGGAAACTGAATTGGTGCATTTGTCACGCGGTGTAAATTTTTCTGTAAAATTTAGCGGGGAACCTGTATTTGTCTGTGGCGTCCGTGACATCAGGTTACGTGACAAATTTTTCCGACAGATTTAGCGGGGATACTGTATCGGTAGGTAGGACATGTCACGTAAATTTTTCCGATAAATTTAGGTGGGAACCTGAATCGCTCTTTCACTCCCGTGACGTCAGGTCACAACATCGTTTTTCCCGTTAAATTTAGCGGAGAGGCTGAATTAGTGCATAGGTCACATGACGTAAATTTCACCGCTAAATTTCGCGGGAACCTTAATTCGTCTGTAGGTCCCATGGCGTCAGCTCACGTGGCATCAATTTTCCCGCCAAATTTAGCAGGGAAACTAAATTGGTAAATAGGTCACGTGACGTCAATTTTTCCGCTAAATTTAGCGCGGAAACTGAATTCATTAACGCTCACTTCGTCGTAAAACGTAGTAATGAGCCCCCTAAACACTGCAGCTGTAAAACATATTTTTGCCCCCTTCACATCATGGTCCCTCATTTCACGTCCAGCGCATGCGGTGCATAATCTCCGTTTATCGACAGTTGCTACATTTTCCAGGTTATGATTTTTAGACTTTACTTGTTTAAAAGCTGAAAATTTGCGCGGCCGTGTGCAGATGCAGACAATACATAGATTTGATCATTTTATATTGTTCATTATAACGAGACGTGACGAATTTAATAAATGGCAGAGTATGTTACTAACGATTTAGGGAGAATACAGCCATTTTTTCGGAGCAAATAAAGCAGGAATTCATCAAGGTGTGCTGTGTGTGAGATTTTTCACCTGCAGACTATACACAAGGTGCGGACAATCTGAGGAAAAACTTTTTTTTTTTCCAACGCAATTCACCCTTGCGGGTTATACACAGGGTGGGGAGCATGGTCAAAATATACGGGGTAGACAGAAACGCAGAGTAGAGGGGAAAAGTGCTTGCAGCCATCCTCCGTAGAAAACCCTAGGTGTTCACCCGTACCAGTATCCCCTAGCCCGCCTTACCTATACCGACCGGGCAATAAAGTTTGGATCGGCAGGTAGCGCCATTCTATGCGGAACTTTTGCAACTCAGAGGCGGTCCGCGGCCGCGGTCATTGGATCCAATTTTGAGTTCGAACGACCGAGTGTCTTGCCGAAGTGTGACGCAGCGCTGGTGTCCAATCATTCGGTGGCATGACCTGCTCAAATCTGTCATTTTTTGGTAATCTGGCTCGCTGAATAGCACCGACGGAGGCGCATCCGGTTCGCTTCCCTTGGACTATTGCTCAAGGCACTGAGACGTTCCGTTTTGAAGATATGAGTTCGATGATTGAACAGGGCCGGTAGACCACCGTGTTTTTTTTTTTTTTTTTTTTTTTTTTTCTACCGTGGTTCGCACTTTGAGTATGGTCCCCAAAGACAAATTTCAGTTTAAAAAAAAAGTTTTTCCCGAAATAATCCGCAACGGCTGTATAGTCCGAATGCACTAAATAGTCTCCACCCGGTGCAAAAATCGCACTTGGATCCTAATCCGTATGTAAAATATATACGCAGCTTACCTTGACAAACGTATACTTTATTATCTCACAAAGAGCATGTGTAATACATAAATCACCACTAACGTATTAACCCATTCACAAACTCTGTCACGATTTGTCATACTGAATTATTTGGACATAATAAATTGTCATATTTATTGTCCGCCCTTATTTACAGTTTGGACTGCATAAAATGTCTGCTTTTAAGCATGCCTAATATCCGGACTATCGCTAAAAAAATACGCACACGTTATATGCATGATAAATTTTTAAGAGAAGCTCTTTCCTTCCCACTTAAAACTTCGGGGCGAGTTTCCCGTTGATGCGTTCTTAGAGAAATGTTAGTTAAAAGAGGTGCTCGTGTTGTCGCTTTTACGGTTTGTTTATTATATAATCGTACACGTTTAATAAACATTTTTATAGACATACCTTTTTTTTAATCTATTATCTTGTAAAAAAGTGTTTCTACTTGAGCAAGAAACAATCTTTTGTGCGTTTTAGTTTGAATATTTGTAAAAAAAAAACATATTGAGAAGCGGTTTATTTTCCATATCTGACCTTTTTTGGTAGGCACTAAATCAGACTTTATAAGAACACGTACACCGGTCTTGATGATGTTGCCCTTTAGAAGATATGCAGTAAAGGTGGTTCAAACGACGAAAGGGTGTGAAAATATGGCGAATGGGTATGTATGTTCAGAGGTTATCGTACCTTCTTTGACAATGAGTAAATTTACTTATTTAAAAGTTTGTCGTCGCTCTGTATGGATTGCCTTTGCAGGTATCATAATTCCTCCCTATCTCATTCCTGCTTATCATAAGCAACATGGCAATGTTTTTGTCAGTATCGGGGCTGCCACTGCCAAAATTTGTTGAAACTGCAGCCTTTAAAAAAGGGAAAACATATTTTTGTATTCAGGGAGTAATGCACGAAGTTCAGTCTGGAATCAGCTTCAAATGTCATGTTGAGTGAGTGACGGTTGCTCCGTACTTTCCTTCACTGTGTTTTAAAAATATATTTACCCCAATAAAATGCACGCTAAATAAAAATGAATGAATGCAGATAAATGTTTAAATAAAAGTCCAACCATCCTCCGCCGCTTCAGCACAGTCATCTCTCTATGGATGTATGTGCGATGCGTAACACTTCTATCCTGTTCTTTTCAAGCCACTTGACAAAGCTGTTGTTATGGTATTTTGTCGTGCAACGTAGTCGAAGATTGGGACAGTTGATATTTGTTCAACAAGTTGTAAATTAAACGTGCTAAGGACGTGGAATAGGAAAAGATTATACAGTATGATCAGTCTTGTAAAACTTGATCATGCCGACAAAGACCGGTGAGTACAAATTGTGTGGAGCGAAAACAATCGCCTTGCAGAAACACCTCGCAGATATTGTCGCCACATGACTTGAAGTCACAGTACTTGACCACGTAACGTCACGTCTTTACGTGACATCAATTTCCCTTCTAAATGTACTGCTAACTTAAGCACGTGGTATTATGTTTCCCCGCCATACTTAACAGGAAAATTTAACCTGATGGTCCTCCATGACGTTCCTTCGCGACGGCTCTTCGTGACGGTCCTTCGGAATGGCTTATATTGCGGTTTCATCATGGAATTCGCCTCGTAAAACTCATTCTGGATAATAAACAAAAAAATCCGCTGTCATTATACGAAAATGTTTGTATTACATATCCTTGACAACGTAAAAAACGAAACTTGAGCTATTTCCCTGCCCTACTCTTGGGAGCGGAAACTTCGATCCCAGCGGTCACGTAATACCGTTACGTCGGGCCAAATAACGCGAGCATTTCACGTCACACCGTAACAACACGTGATCAAAGGTTAAAGGTAACAGGAGAGCCCTAAGTTAGATGGTTTCTTGGTTTCGAAAGTTACATTACGTTGCAAGTCTTTCTAGAATCTCCTTCAACCTAAACAAGAATCACGCTTTATGTTCATCTTGTCCTTCGCGTGTAGAAACAAACAAGATCGAAGAAGAAGAGATGGAGAGGTTTGATGGCGCGTGCCTTGGATCGAAAGGACTTCACAAGGGCTGGCTAAATTGTATACTGTAGTTTGTAAATAGTGTAACGAAATGTTTGCTTCAACGTAACCACCGACGACTACCAGAGGTTCTAACATGTGGTGCCAAAACCCGGGATTATAACGACTGAACGAGCGGAACCTGGTAATTCACAGCGATTTCTACGATCGATCCACGCAAGCAAGCAACAGAACAAGCCAGGACTAAACGTTAATTGATGTCCTTAAGAAGATATAAGAAAACTCATCAAACGCGAGTAACGAGACTACTCATCCAAAAAGAGGATTTCTTACAGTTAGCCACGCCGCCCATTCGATCATCTCGAAATTTCGGGCGAGCGCTTGCTCGGGACCAGCACAACCACGTAGATCCCGCGATTGAGCCTTTGATTTCCGAAAGAGAAGCAGAATCGCAGTTCAGGCAGGTGATATAATATGCTGGCCAGATCCCCACGTGCCTCGCAATGCTCAAAACAAAACTGAAGAGCCAGAAAGTTAGCCAACGAACAAGCGAACAATAGAACGAAGATCAGGGGGCAAGACGGGTGACAGCAGAAGTGAAGCTTCGAAAATTTCTGCTCATGAAGTTCAACAAAAATCGAAAAACTAGCAACTCTTTTGGAAGCAATTCGAGACACCAACCACACAGGAAGGGACTAGGGTAGAGGGGGAAGAGGCAAGAGAATATATTAGACATACAATCGAAGCAGCAATTTCGGAGTTAGAATCAGATCAGGCCGTAGGGAATGGTAGCGTCTACTCAACACAAGAGGAGGACCATAGTAAAGAAGAGGAAATTACCACAGGCATATGAAAAAAGCAGAAGGAAAGGTTCCGGGTTGAACTGCGACAGGTTCAGAGGGAATACCAATGAGACTGATGAAAGTTCTAGGCAAATTGAAACTGAGGCAGATGATTGATCGGATAATTATGAGAGGGGAGGTACCCAGTGACTGGATATTGAGCAGGATGAGATTATTATATAAGGTCAAGGAGCCAAAGACAGTAACAAATCATACCGACCAATCACAAAACCTTCAGTAATATAAAAACTGGCTATGCAAATTATAAAAATAATGGAAGAATGGGCAGAGAGAAAGCAAATTCTGGGGGAGCTTCGAAACGGTTTCAGGATGGACAGACAACTAGATGATACCTTATTCGTAATCACTCAGTGCGTAGAGATAGCAACGACAAGTCAAAGGCCCTTATGGGTAGCGTTTTTGGATATCAAAGGGCATATGGCAAAGTAAATCAGAAAAACCTCTGGGTACAACTGAAGGGATAGGGGCTAGGGGAAACCATGGTTAAGTTTATAGAACAGGTATATGGAGTATATGGTGGTAGAATACATAGAGTACATGCGAAGCCAAAATAGCAGCAATAAAAAGATGACTTAAAAAAGGTTGCCCATTGTCTCCCCTGCTCTTTATATACCTCAGTGAGATGAAAAAAAATATTAGTGCAGCGCAACCTAGGTTTTGACTTGGCTTACATGGAGAAAGGACATAAAGTAAATCAAATATTGTCAGGGTTAATGTATGCAGACAACATTGTACTCGTATCAGAAAGTCATGAGACACTACAGGAACTAATTAAGATTTGCAACACGGAAAGGGGGAGTTTAGGCCTAAACTTCTGTAGGGACAAGTCGGTTATAATAGTTTTCAACGACAAGAAGGGGAAACCCCTGGATATGCAGGACACAGTGATAGAACACGTAGAAAAGTACAAATATCTGGAAGTATGGTTTAATGAGGAAAGAAAGTATCTAAAAGCACGTGAAGACTTTGTAATACAGAAAGAGAAACGAGATTCAGCTATTATAAAACACAAGGCACTCTAGAGCTATAATAGATATGAAATTGTTAGGGGTATATGGAAGGGAGTCATGGTACCAAAACTGTTTTTTGGGAATGCGGTAATGTGTATGAGGTCAAAAATCCAGGCAGGTTTAGAGATACAGCAAATAAATGTGGCTAGGTTAGCATTGGGGGCACATAATACACCAAATAGAGGGAGTACAGGGGATATGGGTTAGACATCTTTCGAGAGTAGAGAAGCGATCAGTAACGTAAACTTTGAACAAAGACTAGCTGAAATTGAGATACACGGTGGGCAGAGAAACTTTACATGTATCTATATATGAAGAGTCTAAACACTAAGTATACAAACCGAGCCCGCAAAGTGAGAACTAAATACATTTAACGAGATGGGGCCGATCAGAGCATATCAGGTAAAGGAAACTGAGAGGGAATTGTGAAAAGAAAGAATGCAGGGGAAATCAGCTTTAACAATATACAGGGCACAAAAACAGGGAATAAAGAAGGAACAGTTGTGTAATAATTCAATGGGGAGTTCATTACTGTTAGAAGCAAGAACGGGGGTGCTAAGAACGAAAAATTATAGGGTTAAATTCCAGGAAATAGACACTCTATGTGACGTATGTAACCCCGAAAGGAAACTATAGAACATGTAATTTGAAGGTGCACGGGGCTTTGTCCCACCCGCTTGGTGGGGTTGACAACGGGTGTGGAGGAGGCTCTGGGATTTGCAGACATGGATAGACGAATGAATAGGGAGGAATTGCGGTAATTAAGAGGAGATTGGAAGATTGGTGGAAAATATCTAGGGAAGGGTAAAACTGCAGATAAAAATAAGCAATGGAAACACTTTAAAGGGGGGGGGGGGGGTTATAACAAAATGCATACAAATTTTATAAAAGAAGGTATGATGAAGTGTTAGGCTAGGCGGCGCAAGCTGCCGCCCATTACAAAGGCTATAGTCATTACTATCCATTCATTCATCCAGACCAGCATTCATCAAATCTACATCTCATACCATCGAAAAAATTTAACCACTTGAGATCCGCGCTGAGCGGAGATGGAGCAGCCGCCATCGGTGGACTGCAGCCAGCCGCTGAGTACTACACGGATACTATTGACTTTCACGAGCAGCGCTTTGGCAAACAAAAAGGCGTTGGTTCAGGTCTACATGGTAAGTCCTATGGGCTTACAGAAAGTGCCACCACAGTCCAGCGTCCAAGCAGTGTACTGCGGCGCTTATACGACAGTCTTCAGACGCACATCCGTGGACTCAGCGCTGGGTGTGTGAAGAGTATTAAGTGGCATGACCCTCGAGTACAACCGGAAGATGTCGATGGAGGACAACAAAAATGCCAGCATAGCTGGAACATGAGCGACGGGCGACGGTTTCCAATCTACAGTAGTGGACGTTCACCAAAAGGTTTTGCGCATTCCCCGCAATTTTCTTCGAGCAGAGGTCGAAAGCCAAGAGAAGAAACCAAACAAACAACAAGGTTAAGTCGGTGGTAAGCCTACACTCTTAGAAAAATGTGTCTATATAGTCCTCCTTCAAGAGAGGAACGCTCTTGTAACCTATGTTCCTTCAGAAAGGGAAAAACTTTCTTCCTGAAAGCAGGAGAGAAAAGTTCCTCCGTCGTCTGCATCTCGTTATGTCGGCCCAAAATCGAGCGATTAGATCTCAATAAGCCTAAATAAAAACGCTACGTCTATTGTACTTATCAATGCAAAATGCTGGGCTGGTTGGTATTTGTCTTAGGTTGCCAAAGGCATGGTAGCACTTTTTAGACGAGGACAAAAGAAAGACAAGACAGACACGAGCGCTGACTGCAACTATTTAATCAACATGGAATTGAGGCATATATACACTCTTCGATGCTAACAATCAGCCAACCCCAGGCTTTGCCGCCGCACGCATGAACTGCACCTTCTTATCAAAAAGGTCGATAGCAACGCTGACACACCCCACCCCTACCCTTTTTATCTCGTCCGCTTCGATAATTTCCCTAAACGTTATATTTTTATGTTTAGTTAGTACTGAGCATGAGTCAAACAACGGTTTACATCCGCAGTCATGGCAATGCATTGAAAGGTGGCCATCCCGATATTTTTTGACGTTCACACTATGTTCCCGGAGCCTGTCGCTCAGACATCTCTCTGTCTGACCTACATATTTCTTACCGCATGTTAATGACATCTGATACACCACGCCCTCGACACAAAAAACAAACGGATTTCTGTGCCTTATCACACAACCCAGCGAGGCTTTGCAAAATGGGTTCGTCAAATGGCTCAGGCTGGCTAGCATCCCTTTGTATCTATGCGGCTAGCTACTTTCTTTAGGTTATGCGCCGTCTTGTGCATATAAGGCACGACTGCAATCTTTTATTTACTCCTGGCCTCTTCTGGACGGGAGTTGCTCTTTGCTCGAAGCCTCTTATGGATCACCTCCGCTACCGAAACCAGTACAGCCTCCGGGTAACCAGCCGCCAACAGAGGTTCAGACTGCTCCAGGACACGACTTACGAAGGACGTTCTTGAAGCACAAATTAGCAACCCCTCTCTTAACCAGTTTTCAGTGGCACGAATTAAAAGACAGCAAGGGCTTGTTAGCTCTAGGTTGGTACATCCAACATACATCATTCTCGAAGAGAGTAAGCTTGATGTCGAGAAAACGAATGACACCATCTACCGGCACCTCATCTGTAAGTTTCAGGGGATGATTTTGATGTTGATGATTTTAAGTGACATTATTTTAGCTTATCATGACAGAGTCCTTTCGGACTGCCTGAGCGCTTTTAACGTAAGCAAGCGTTTTAGATTTGTTGATGATGTTTTTAGTATTTCTTAACTATGACTTCGCACATTTCCACTCGGTGGTGGATAGTCTCTTAACAATGTTTAGTGATGCCCTTCATCCCCTGAAACTTACATTACAGAATGCGGCAGCTCGCTCTTTCGCTGAAATCGTCAGCACCTTATCACCTAGCAGTGCACGTGAGAGACTGCGAGTGTACCTCATTCTTCAGTCAACTCACACTCTTTAGAAGATTCTATAGACATTTCCAATGTTTACAAAAGCACAGCCGAGCGTGCGGTCTTCATAGCCCAGCTCGTGCGTTTTCGTCACTTCGGAAACCGAGCAAAGCACGCGCCATACACACGAACACTCAAAATGACACCGGCCACACGCTCATTTTTGGAAATGTCTATAACCAGACAGCTAAAGAGCTCTTTGAGGAAAATACTATGAAATCTAAAGGCCTATCATGCATCGTCGCGCCGTCTGTGTTCCATGTCAGACATAAAATTCGAATACCTTAATTTTGTATCATGATGGCTTCTTTTATTTTAACTTTATCTTTCATTACTTTCTAATTTGATTGTGTCTTTCTTTTACTTAATTTTACTTTATTAGTGCTTTCCCTCGTTTAGGCCTGCATCTTTTATTTCACCCATGAATATATTCTTCTCATTCTTAATGCTGTTTCTTTTCTTTTACTTATTTCCTTCCCTTCAATTCCTTTTTGTCTTCCTATGTGTGTCGGTGAGTAAACGTAAGTTGTAAGTAGCGCTTGTCCTGTGTTCTTCTCGTACCTGCGTCTCGTCCTTGGCGCTTCAGTATTTATCAACTTACTACGTTTAGGAGATCTGTGCGAAAAAAAATACCGGATGTTTTATAGCTTTAACTACGATTCTGCTGCTAGAGTAACCTTTATAAACCTTGCAATATTAATACCGAATCTTGATTTGCGTAGAGAGTATACTCGCTTATTTATGTTTCGTTAAAATTAGCATCACTCATCCTTGCGTCAGAACATATTAAAACAACCGGTCTTTATTTCGATCACTTAGATCACAAAAACGGGGCTGGGGTTTCCCAATGTAACATAAATGCATAATTTTATTCCTACGTCTCTCGCACTTCTGTAACATTAAAGTACATATATAGTCAGATACACCCTAAGAATGACAGGGCGAAGGAGAAAAGGGCGGGCACGAGGAAAGCCGTTGCGGAAAGGAGATCCCTCCTCTCCACTTCTGCTTTCATAGTTTCCGCCCTTTTCTCCCTTTCATTTTCGTTCTTAGGTTATATCTGACTATGACCCCCCCCCCCCCCCCCTCCCTTGGATCGTTCTCATAATTCATTTTCAGGATTTCGCGCGAACTCCCAGGCTTAGACGCAGATTCAGTGAGCGTTGCGTAATTATTGGATACGTTTGCGTAGTTCAACTCCTCTATTCAAGTTACTATAGTTGAACCGGCGTTTTGAATTGTACGGTAATTTATAATTACATTTTGTTATTAGCAGTTCTCAATATTGAGACCAGAAACCTTTACTCAAATTAAAAATAACTTTCGAAATGGGTAAACTAGTCAATAAAGCCAAAAAACAACTGCAAAAAAAAAAATCGCAACATTTGCAGTTTTAAAAAAGAGGAGGAAAGGTCTTGGAATATACGCTTTAAAAGTTGTCTTTTAAGTGACGCTGAAAGCTTTATTTTTTGTTTGCGTCTTCCAATTCTCTTTCTTGCAAGCCATTCAGCTGTCAACAGCAGGATTCATTTGCCTTCTTCTTACCCATGCACATTTTCCTGAATCCTGGAGAGAAGCTCACCGTACAAAAGAAGAAAGGTGAGTTTCTGTCCGAGTCCTCCAAAGAATGAGTGACCTTTTGTCCGTGTCCCCAAAAAAATAGGTAAGCATTTTCCGTTGAGCTTTTGTCCGGTTATTTATTTTCCTTTCCTGTGCTCCGCCCAGCCTTGCCTTGAGCAAACTGGGCGGCCCAGACTTTTTTTTTTTTTTTTTTTTTAGATAAACTGTTGCTTTTTGAGACGGGAGCCAGTCCGTTCTCCTTGAAGTGAGTTTTGTACCGCCCACCTGTCTTATTGCGTAATTTAGCTCAGCTCTCTAGGTACCGTTTTCCAATTACCTTTTTTGTAACCTCTAGGATTTCTTTTGTTGCAGCCCGAAGGCAAAAGCCAACAGCTCAATTGGTCTGTATGAATTACTGAGTATACCAAAACAAGCAGAGCGCCGATGGCGTGTGTTTTCTCTGCCTTTTTCGAATTTTTGTGAATTTGTTCGAAGCGGAAGTCGTCTTTACTTTCAGCGGAAAATCAGTGAAGTGTGCATTGTGGGAACCATGAGGTTTTCATATATCCCTATCTAGGTCTAGCTTCCAGCAGGCCGTGGGAGTCGTCGTCACCAATGGCGTCGGCCTCCCGGACACAAGGAACCACGAGGCCGAATTCCCCTAAAGGGCCGGTTCTCCTTTGCCCACTTCGGGTGAATGTTGCCTTCGGCACAGCCTTGAGAGTTATAATGGACGCGACTGCTACCGGCCTCCACGGGCGCGTCCATATCCCCGAGGCTACATAAGCTGGCCCCGAACGAGGGCCAGGGGCTCTCGTCGGTGGAGGCCCTGGCTCTACGGAGCACGGTTTTTCTTTGTGGGCCTCCGACTTTCCGTGAATCTGCCTAATGCGGCAGCGCGGGAATCCGACCGGGTGATACTGGCAATTGAGCCAGCGCCCAGACTTTTCATGTCTAAGAGCGAAGCGTGTTGGCTATTTGGTCAATAAACACGTCGAAAACAAACGAACTCACTGGGTTGGTGTTGTCTCTCGTCCACCGGTGCCCCAGAAAAGGCAGTCAATGGACGGACGCGGCCGTAGCCGCGCAAAGAGCGGACTACGGTGTGTGTATTTACTTCAGTGAGGGACTAGGGGTTAATTGCAAATTCCCACAGTATTTGTCCTTTTTTTAATAATGATGATTGAAGGCCAAAAAGGTAAGCCTGGACTTCTGTCCTAGCTGGACACTCTGCACAGGGGGAGGGATAAAGGGATAAAAAAAGGGTATACGGTAATAACTGGTGAAATGAAACAAATGAAGAGATGAGGTGTTGAGAGTTTGAAACAGCTCATATAGTTAGTTATTTTGCCTATAGGGATTGCATTAAGAATAGAACGAATTGAACGAGCGCTTTCATGCTCGTTCAATCCTTTCCCAACACCTCGTCACAGGAAAATGTCTGTTGTCAAGGCTCTGAACTGTTCTTTGGAGGTCTTCTCGTTCCACGGCATATATCACACAGTCACAGATGAAATTACTTTCGGTTTCTGGGACATCGGAGATTGGGCAATGGGGGCTGTCTCTTTATTTTTATACGGTGCAGAATATATCGGGCGAACGCCACCCCCCCTACGAGCTTGTGTAGCATTGCCTGAGACCTGCTTGGAAGTCGCGATGGATATTTAAAAGTCATATAGTGGGTCCGGGGTCGTAGAGTCGGTCGTTGTGATACTCAGGATCACCCCAGATCTGGAATGCCAGGCGCTTGGCTACACTTTGCACTTCCGAGATGGCATCCGACTTGAAGAATAGAATTTTCAAAGTGCGCTCACTTTGATGGGCCGATTTTGCCGTTGCATCCGCTTCCTCTTTTTCAGAAATACCACAATCGCTTGGAATCTAGTGAAGGTGGATATTATGAACTCCTTCTTTTTTTCGCAGCTGTTCAAAAGTAATATAATGTTCAAGCCAAATTATTGGTGAGCGCCAGGTGCTCTAGCCGAAGGGAGGTTTTTTAACGCCTCTTTGGAATCAGTGAATATCCTGCATGACTGTGGTTGTTTCCCTTTGTTGTGTCTCACAGCTTTCCGGATGGCAATCGGTTCCAATGTAGTTGAAGATGTCTTATGATTAAGGTTTTGCTTGATAATGAAATGTCTAATGGAAAAAACGGCAGCAGTTGAGCTCTTTCTGCATGTGGAGCCATCGGTAAAGGCATGTACACTGGATCCATGGGGTCCATATATGGTGGTGATTGCATAGCGATACAATACCATCCCAGGAGTATTCCTTTACCAGATATCCCGGGAATGTCAGAATTTATTAAAGGTTCAGTTTTGACCCGAGGTGGAGTAACTGTAATTTTTGCTGTTATGAAATTGTGACGGAAACTCTTGCTGATAGCGTAATATCACCCGAACGTAATTGTAAGACGGTCTTCTTGGCGACGTGCAATCGACAAGGTGATGCTTTCTATGACGATAATACTTTCTGGAAGAGGGGAACAAGGGGTAGAAACGACAAACACAAATCTCCAAACACAGCTAGGTGACTGGTTTGTGACCAAACAAATCCGCCTGGTATCGATGCAGATACCTCTTT
Organism: Ixodes scapularis; assembly: GCF_016920785.2. Taxonomy (NCBI): domain Eukaryota; kingdom Metazoa; phylum Arthropoda; class Arachnida; order Ixodida; family Ixodidae; genus Ixodes; species Ixodes scapularis. Next base: position 52,729,211 of record NW_024609883.1, on the reverse strand, counting down.
ATTTCCCTTTTTCGGTCGCGCATCAGTCTGCTGGCTGTGCTTAATGTTTTTTACTTTTTTTTTAGGAATTATTATTGGCATTTTTATCCATCTCGCTTGCGCCTTTGCATTAATTTCATTATCATCATGTCTTCTATGTCTGGTTAGGTGTCGCGTATGTGTTCTCAGGGCTTCCTGAATTTGAAGAACAGACCTTGGGAAGTGCTTGGATTCCTCTATCGTGCCTGGCGTCGAAGCTGGTCGAGGGGCATTCAAGGCGACAACGAAGAGCCCGGGCCTGCAGGCTCTTTAGCTCCTTCATGTTTGTCAGACATGTGTCGTTGAATACAGAAAACTGTAGCGTAGGATTCCCACAAAAATGTCTTTGTAAAGGCACAGCAGAGCAGGAACCGTCGCTCCCCATATGGTGCCACTGATGAACCGGTCTAGTAGGACAAATCCTGCAAGCTTTTTTCTTAAGATGCTGGATGTGTGGTGTGCATGTGAGACCTCGATCAACGACGCCGCCTAAAGCGCCAGCAGAGCGTGTGAGTGGCTGTCCGGACCCACGTGATGAGCATGCTCTACGTATCTGTCCGAGGACGCAAGCTGAAGGAAGCTTTCCACCTCGGCAATAAAGGACGTGCAAAGGTGAACCGAAATCGGAGGAAAATTTTCACTTGACGGTACAGCGTGTGATATGACTGTAGAAAACTTATCCTGTTCAGAGAGAAATGGCGTAGCCGAAGATTTTTATTTATTTTATTGATTTTTATTTTATTTTATTTAGGGGGGGGGGGGGGTAGAGCTGAAGCGATTAGCCCCTGTTCTTGCCACAAAACTGCTGGACGGCCTTTAAATGGACACACAAAGAAAAATCCTGATTACTGGACGCGTTCTACAAATAACAGCCTACACGCCGCGCACTGCTACACACAGTTACACTGCCGTGTGTGAATTTGGCGGAATTACGTTACGCTAAATTTAGCGGATGGTGTTTATGAGACGCCACGTTTTCATGTCACACAATGGCATCTGTGACGTCACGTCTAACCGTAGCATCACATGACATTAGATTCTTGCTGAATTTAGCGCTGATGAATTCCCCGCACGTTTTACCGGAGCAGTTGGCCTTCTATATATGACGGAGGCATTTTCTCGCTACCCATTAGTTCAAAAATGTTCCCGTTAAATTTAGCAGGCCACAAGGTATGTAGACGAAACATACATGGGGTCTGCTAAACCTCGCCAATAACGGCTATCACCGTGAAACGGCTCTGCAAATTCTGCGGCTTCCGATGTGAGAGGCTGACCAGTGTTTCTAGTAACTAGCTGTTACGAGCACCGACGTTAGTGGTAACGCGTTGTTGTTTTCAGTAACGCACTAACGAACTCGTAACATTTCTATGATGACTAATGGGTAAAGTATTCTTCCTGCTATTTTACGCTATCGTCTATCAAGCTACGTCGTGACTCGTTGCTTTTGATTAATTTTTCTCTGATGCCCAGTTAAGTCATTATTCAGATTACGTAAATTATGCAGAAAAGACAGGAACATTCGCGCGGGGTTGTATCACCATCCTTCAGTAAAAATATTTTAATGCTCCAGCATCTTATGCTGAGGCGTAAACCAAGCACCAAGTGTAGTGACTGCCTCAGCTAAGTTGTCTGCTTAACCCTTCGGCTTCAAGACAAGATAATCCGAATTCTGTAAAGGCTGCTCAACACTGTGCAACCTCCTGCGACTGAGCCCAACAAAACAGGGTTGTAAGCCACTTACGACCGCCATTACTGCTTAAGGACGTAAGTTGTCGCAAGAGACTTAAAAACCGGTTCTGTCGGACTCAGTCGTAGTCGGTTGCAATAGTGTGAACTGGGGAGCCTTTATGTGCGCTTTGCTAGGGTGATGCCACCCTTTGTAATACCACTCGCCGACAAACCAGCAGCCATTTTGGTCCTCGGCGATAATCCATGGGGTTTCTAAGCTATAACCTTCCCGGAAACAAGCACCTTATCTCACAAGTTCGGAGCAGCGTTGCGGAACCCACAGAGGGAGGATTAGCATTTCCCCCCTCGGATGGGAGGACCGATGGACACAAAGGCCACTTTCCGGCGCACGGGGAAACAATGAGGAAGAAAATGGCGGTGGACGAGGGTGTGGGAAAGGGAAACAGGCAGCTGGCATCACCCTATGCGAAGAGCACATGAAGGCACCCTGGTGTGAACCAGCCTTAAACTGCAAATCCAGCGAGAAAGCTTTCACGTTCCTACACCTGTGCCTACAGGCTGCTTCACACTCTCGTTTGAGTTCGACCGGGCGCGACTGCAACGTCAATCCTTTCACGGATCGCCACGGCAACGGGCTTTTAGACCGCTTACAACCACCATCGCTGCTGCGCGGCCCGGTCTGAAGGTGTCGCGAGAGGCTTAACGGCCGGTTGCAGTCGCATTCGGTCGAACTCAACTTAAGTGTGTGAATTGCCCTTCAACCACATCCCAAGGTTTTTCGCTGCGTCGAAACCTCGACCGTCCCCGACGGATATTAACGAAGGTGGGCTAATCCTTTTTGACGATCACTTTCGCCATACCATGAAAACTAGCTGAGAGCGCTGAGAGATCGTATCGTACGTCAGCGCGTTATCCGCTTTGTTGTTTTAGTTCATTTGACCCACTTGGTCTTCTATTTTGAGTTGGCCAGAATAATCCGCGAAAAGACGCAATAAACAACAAAGAAAAGAACCCTTCAGTTTATTTTTTGTTGGAGTTTTCGTCGCATTGCTTGTTTTCGCGAACGCGTCTCACGTAATGCAATCTTCTTTCAATTTCGCCACCTCCTAATTTTTGAACACACTGACTAATCGCCTTTCGTGGGAAGTGTGAGCTCTGGGCCAAAATTCCTCCTGAAACATCCGAATACTCCGGTTCGGCCACAGTTTTAGCAAAGAAAGCGGTCAAGTTGTCTGGCGCTGGCCGGAACGCTGTCCGAGGCGCACCTCTCCTCCCCCGGCGTGAGCTGAGCTGTTTAGCTTTAGTGAGCTGCCCGGTTTTCATGTGCTCTTGTGAAAGTGTGTGTGCCGTGAGTTGTGCTATTCCCCAAAGCCATTGACGCCAAGACGGTTAGCCGCCTCTGTGGCTCCGAGGCAAGGCGCCGGCCTATGGATCCCGAGGTGGCGGGTTCGAATCCCATTCGAGTTGACCGTAATCTCACGGAGACTTATTGCAGAGATGGCGCCGTATTATAGAGTTTCAATCCTCCGCTGGGGCGTGCCAGATGGGCACGTAAAACCCCAAATTTCTTTGACGCCAGGACGGAATTAGAACTCGGCGACAAAAAGGCTATGGTTTTCCTTTTTAATGCATTAGAACGCTCGTTTTGACGAAAACCCTGCACTGTGTTTCGTTTGTCAGTGCCGGTGAGAGAGGGAGAAGGAGGTGGAGAGGTGACGCGTGCGACGCTCCCAATGGTCCGAAGCGCTGACGTCAGCATACATCAACCCCTCCCTCTCTATGCGGCGCTGACTAACTGACAGACCCCGCCGGGTTTTCGTCAAAACGAGCCCGTTCGCTTTCGTCACTCACGCTCACAGCTGGCGTGGAGCAAAAGAGGAGGACGCCCCGCGGCGCGATAGAATGCGAGCGTGCTCACACTCTAAAAAATTTTTGTGCGTCTCCTTTCCCGCAAAACACTCGGAGAGCCAATCACCGCAACTTACGGAGGCAGCTCGACCAATGACGATGCCGAAACATACGTTCAGACCAAAAAACGCAGTCTGAATTGTGACATTAAAGGGGTACTCCACCGATTTTTTGAGCTACCTCAACTAACTATATTTTCTGACTCCCCGGCCTTTAGCCTTTCCGGTATGCTATTTAGCATCGTGAAATTCATAATAGGTACTGTGAAATCGGCAAATGAAAGTGGTGTAAAAACCAATATTCGAATATTCGCGCGCCTTTCAGTGCCGTGACGTCAGTGGCAGGCAGGCTTGCCAGTCGAGCAGGTAGTCTAAAAATAGAATATGCCAATCATTTATTCCGTGCTGGAGCGCAGATACGGGAGCGAGCTTCCAAAGCACTCATTTGACACCAAGAAACTGCTTCAAATCCGTTGGGAACAACTTCTGTAGTCCAAAAAGTTAACCCCTGCCTTCCACTGACGTCACATTGTTGTTGTTGCCAGTAGAGACTTGCAGTTTGAAAAACATGGTGAAGACCAAAACTGTAAATTCAATAACTTTGCGAAAAAACAATATTTTGACCTAATATTTGGGATACTATTTTAGCAATGTTTGTTGGTTAGTTTAGCAAAATTTCAAGCAAATCGGAGACAATGAAAAAAACGGTGGAGTACCCCTTTAAGCAAAGGCAAAACGTCACGCTGGCATTGCTTACTGTCACAGCTCAGACTGCGCTTTTTGGTCTAAACATATGTTTCCGCATCGTCATTCGCCGAGCTGCCTCCGTAAGTTGCGGTGATTGGCTCTCCCAGTGCTGTGCGTGAAAGTATACGCACAGACTTTTTTTAGAGTGCAGTTGCCGCTCTGCCGTCACCAGGTTGATCTTCGCTCAGGGTGTCCGAAGTACCGCTGCGCGCGCTTGCCGCGCGCGCAGCTGGCCAGGTAGGCAGCGCGCGCGTGGCCTAACGGTTATCGCCCTTGCCTTCCATGCAGAAGACAAGGGTTCGAATCCTGGACGCGGCTACACATTTTTGTTGACACTGTAATCTGATGTTCTGGTGAATTCGAGAACCGTCTCGCTGATTCGAGGTCAGAATGTTCTACGCGCCGAACCTTCTACTCCGAACGATCCAGAAACCCACAAGGTACATAAGGGATTCCGTAAGGCGAGCGTAGTAAGTTTCGCCTCAGCGTTCGATCCTGCTGCTTCACCGCCTTCGACGCCCGCGACGCTCTGTTGTTATCTTTCGTTTTCCTTTTATTTTTGGGCACAAGTTCGCCCCATTAAAAGTTCAGTTTACTCAGTTATTCACAGCCTCATCACTTGTCATTCGTGACATTTTGGTGGAGGTGCGGGGTACCGCATGCCTGTGCAGCGTTCCCCTCCAAGAGCCCGCAGTGCAAGTCCGGTTTCAAGCCCAGTGAAAAGACTACTCCCCGCGGTACCCGAAACTCGGACCAGCCGGCGCATCAAGGGAGAGGATCCTCAATACGGTTTGCTACTGGACAAGCCCAAGCCGAAGAAGACGACGATGGCCAACCAGTCGCAGGCCCCGGCCGCTCCTGCCGTCGTATACCTGGCCGTCGCACCCAAAACTCCGACGCCGTTCCACGGAGACGCACACGAGGACATCGAGGACTGGCTGCAACACTATCAACGGGTGGCCCGCCATAACAGGTGGTCAGCCGAGCACTGCTTGCAGAACCTTTACTTTTCGATGGAAGGAACTGCGAGGTACTGGTTGGAAAACCACGAAGCTTCTTTGACGTCGTGGGAGGTGTGCAAGCAAGAATTGAAGAAGACGTTTGCTTGCAATCACCGACGTGAGAGGTCCGAAGATCTCCTGTGAACAAGAACCCAAGGCTTACATGAGAGCGTCACCAGCTTTGTTGAGGATGTTCTCCGCCTGAGCGCCCGCGCCGATCCTCAGGCTACCGAGGAGAAGAAGCTGCACCACTTGATGAGGGGTATAAAAAGTGAGATATTCGGCGGCCTTATTCGCAATCCCCCGACAGCAGTTGACGGGTTCTTCACGGAGGCGACGAATATGGAACGAGCCCTACAAGCACGCGCCAGACACTAGCAGCGACACCCCGGCGTGACTACTCTGGCGACATCCGGATACGACCTTGGTACCGACCTCTCAGGTATCCGTGACATCATCCGTGAAGTCGTCCGGGAAGAAATCCGCAAGATGCTCCCCGCTACGGATCGCCCGTCCTCCCTGTCGCTCGCCGAAGTCGTCCAAGAGGAATTTCACTGGGCCTTCCAACCTGAGGTTCCGATCAACACGACGACGCCAGAGGAGCCTACTCTGCACTGGCGGGAACTTTGAATTGGGCCTCGTATTTCTATTTTTTGTAAAAAAAAACTACGTACCTCTATAGTGAAACAATTTTTTTGTAATGTCCTGACATGCCATTTCAACGCCTAGCATGAAAAAAAAATGTTTTTTTGGCGTGTCAGAGGCCCTTTAAAGATCCAGGCAGCGAGAAGATTGGGTATCACCGCCTGGTGGAATTTTTTCATAATTGAGAGTGACGATACTTCAGCTTCCTCTGCTAATGCAAGCACGTGCGATGCCAAGCTTCTATGCACCTTGAAAATTAAAACATAACCGTGTGAATAGCACGTGCGCTACCCATAATGAAGAAAACAGAAGCGCCTCTAGCCAGCATCTCAGCGCAAATACTTATTTTTCCTCTGAGCTGACCGGGGGGGAAGGGGGGGGGGGGGGGCGGGGGGGGTCGAAGGTACATAATAGGTTGGTGACCTAGTTGGTGTAACATCTGAAAATATTAGAACGAAAGATAAAGGACAACAAAGGGCTGGACAGGACAAGCGCTAGATTCAGCTGATGTGTTAACGAAATGATAAACAAAGAAAATTATCACGATGAGTTTATATGAAGAAAAAAAAAGATGAAAAAGAGAAAAAACCTAAATGAATGCGCATAAGGCCTGAAATAATAAAGCTGTTAGTAAACAAACTAAAGAAAAATGTTTAAAAATAGAAAACAAAAGGTAGAGAACAAAAACAAAAAAAAAATAGGAATAAGAAAAGGAGGAGTCGTAGCTGCTTGTTTGACAAGTTCACTGATGGGGCGTTTTTCCTTTCTTTTTCTTATCCACTTTTACATAAACTTATCATCGCCATTTTCTTCATTGATCTTTTTATTAAGACATCAGCTGAAAGTAGCACCTGCACTGTCCTATCTTTGTTTGTGCTTTGCTTTTCGCGCTAATAATTTAATGAGCTAGAAGCTACTTTCGCATCGGACCAGTCAACCACTTGTTTCTCCGATCAAGCATCCTTCGCAAGCATGCTCGCCGAGGGCGGGGTCATGCAATCAAAGGCTGGCTTTTGATTGGTCCGGCGAGCAGGTAGGCTCCACGTCCCTGTTAGCTTAGCGGGGGATCGAGTATAAACAGAAACAAAAATGGGTAGAATGAAAGACTGCATTTTCTAGTCTTTTTTTAATATTGTTATTTGTATGGAAGCTTTCCAGTGGAGATGAAATGAAACGGCTTTATAGTTCACTCAATCATGCGCTCAGCATTGCAATTTTTTCTCTCGTTTTTTTTGTTTTTTTTTCCGAAACGGTAAGGAAGTTGTCATTTTTTTTTATGTTAAGAGTTATAAACCCTGTTGTCGAAGCGCCATTATATTAAAAATGCATCGTCAAACGAACATTTGGATGTCTAATAATAGGAGACACATTATTATGGACACCTCCGTTCCCCAGAAAACAGTACCTACTGTCCCGAATAAAGACGACAAGACGATGACTAATGAACAGAGATAAGCGTTTAATGGGGCGAACTTGTGCCCAAAATAAACGAAAAACCAAAAGGCGTGAATGAACGTAAGAATAGAGCGTCGCGGGCGTCCGAGTCGGCGGAAACGCAGAGTCGAGAGCTGGCGAACGAGTGGCCCGTCGTCCGGTAAGTGTGAATGAGTCGGCGAAGCAAAGCTCAGTTACTTATCTTTTACACTGGGCATCTCGAATACTCGACCTAGGACGTGTGCAAGTGATCGAGAGCGAGACTCATTGAGTAAACACGAATCTCCTACAGTCGGTTACAAGTTAAGAAGGTAGGAGATGCTCCTCCCACAAGCGTGATGCGCCCGTTTCAAATCTCTCCGCAGTCGAAAGAAGAGTTCACTGGAAACGCTCCTTGTACCGATTCAATGGATAGATAATGGCCACAAAGTGGTGCCAACTTGTTTTCGACCCCCACTTTTTAAGAAAGCGACCTTTGTATTCATCGAAAGGGAAACCGAGCTGCAGAAAGCCGCCTTTGTATCCATCGGAGGGGGACCCTAATCCTCGAAAGTCGTATTTCTTTTCATGAAAGGGGGAAAACTCTAATCTCTCTCTCATGGCTTCCACAATGCTAAGTCAAAGTCGAAAGATAAAGCAAATATGTACAGAAAGGCAAGACCCTCCTCCCGCGTGGGCCGCGACGTCACGGAAACGGTGGGACGCTGTTGGATGCGGAGGTAGCGGAGGGATATATGATTCCCTTTGAGGGGCATTTGCATCTACCTTCTTAACCTGCCTTCATTGTTGCTCATGCACGCGGCAATATTGCGAGTTTTCCATAATAACTGGACAGAAACGCTTGTATGTACCAAGTTCGTCCAGGGAAATTGATTTATTTAGAGAGGAAATCCTATTAACGGTGTCAATACTAACAATACACCGCTCTAAAAAACAAATTAAATTCATTCATTTCAACCAAAGTATTCGCTTTTGGTTTCAACTCACAAGGGAGACACACTTCAGAGGCGTACTATAGGGAGTATTCACTGGCGGCCATAGCTGTGTGCGCGAATGCTGAGCGCGTGCTGATGGCGAGCTTCCACAGTTCTTCTGCAACGCGCATTCCGCACCATCATGAGTGCCGGTTTTAGCAGGCTATTAATGTGAGCTCGTTCTGAGCATCCCGGGCTTGTACGTTGCAAAATAGGAGACAAACTCCACCTTGCCTCCTTTTGGCCACTCTGATGCATTCCGGGCATTTACGCTAAAGTCATACTTTTCCACACCAGGCTGAACTTCGCTCTGATAAGAGAAGAACTAATTAGTTAAAGCTTGTGCCTCAATAGTATATAAACTTCGGGCAAATTCAAAACAGTGCAGCCTTCATGCAATTTATTGAAGAGGCTGCGTGCACGACAGATGTGAACATATAATTCCCTTCTTCAAAATGTATTACGACGTTGGAGTCCTATTGCTAAAACATTGGGCTTAAAGGCATTTAACAGATTCACGCACAATCTGAAAACAATCAAAAGCCAGTGTAACTTGCAGATTCAAAAAAGAAAAAAAGATTTTTTCTCAAAGTGAAGAAGGCCCATTTTTTATACGCATAAACAAACCATAGAGTTATATAATGTACGCTAGAGGTTCAAGTGGTGCTAGTGTGCTGACGCAAACTGAAGCAGACAGCAACCAGTCCGAAATTGACTTCCGGTAATGCATTTCTACGGGAAAAAGTGAGTGCATTTTCTCCATAGAGCTCGATCATAAGAGCAAATATCCCAAATAATTCGTACGTACAAGGTAGCTTGGAACAGTTCTCAGTCAGGCCGACGCAATAATTGGTCGGTTGTGGCGTTTTTCTTTCAAATTCATAGCATTAAAAACGGTGCTAAAACATCTTCGTACGTGTATTTGTGCGCACTGTCGGACACTGTTAGCGCGAACACCACGTCGGCGCTTTTCAGTATGGGGAATATACGTGCCAAACGAACGAAGGACATCTGGAACTACGCAGTAACACTGGATCAACCACTACCCGTGCATGTACGATCAAAATAAATTGAAGGTTATGTAATATATTCCGATTTTAAATAAGTAAATACCGCTTTGTTTATTCTGATCTGTGCGAAGATGTTTGTTCTGAGTTCAAAATATCACCCACACGCTCCAAATCTTTGAGAACAGGTGTACGATAAAAGCTGCCGTGTAGAGAAAACATTACGAAGAGACACCTTTCACAACCCACGTACTTTATTCTTTACGTTTTGAATGTTTTTATCCGCTCATGCACGACGGGGTCATTTTCATATAGTGACAAGGCTGGCATATTAGCAACATATAAGCGTCACAGGAAGGCTGGCGAGCCTTGAACACACTCTATATTCCTTTCCATTGTAATTCTGCTTTGAATCGTCGCTTGTTTTTGCATTCGTGCTGTGGAACACACGTATGGGATTGAAATCTAGCGAAGTTAAACATCTGTCACTAATGAAGAAAAATGCGCTAGCTAAAGTAATTACACTTTTACATTGTTAAGCAAGGTACATACTATTCGGTACGACCCAAATAACCTAAGTGTTTCGTGTTATTTTCCGGCGAAGAGACAAAATGCACACGCGTTTTCCCATAGGAATGCACAGGAGCACCGAAAAAGTAGACAGGTTGCTGTCTGCTTCAATTTGCGTCACGGAAGTCGCATAGACACCAGCGCCAGTTGAACATCTAGCGTACATTATAATAACTCTATGAAACAATCTCCATAGCCCTTGATAGTTTCTCAAGATTACGCCCATTTAGTTTTTAATGCAAGAAGTCTGTAAACTGACAACTTGATGGAAGTTATATTTTTTTACCCCTACGTGCTGTCAGTATACACGAACACGTACCCTGTGTCCAGGTCAGTACGATTTTATTTGCAATGGCGTGTACGCTAACAAGCTACAAAGAAACCCGTCGTCAAAATATATCGGAAACTTCGTAAACTAATGGAGCTAAGACGAGACTCCTAATAATCATTCCGCCCTAAAGACTCAGAGAGCTCAGTATACCGGCCAAAATTTTGGATAATTAATCAAATCTTAATGGGACCTCCAAATATGAACCATACTGTTGTAGCTCCAGTTCTTAAATTGTTTTCAAGAAAGGAATGCAGTTTCAGCAAGTTCAGAATAAACAAGGTTTTTTTGTTTCTGTCACCTTTTTGAACTTGTTTTTATAACCCAAGTTTCTACGACAAAGAGTGATCGTCAGCGTACTGTGCAATGCGCGACAGTCTACTAATTAATCGTAACAATTGTGTAAGTAGTAAAATCGACGAGTGTTTCAAACTTGACAACAAATTTGCTGCATACTTCTGGTGAAAGTTTAGTGTACTCGATGCAGCGCTCGAATCGTACCACGGCTTGAAGGGACAAGAACATCATGGCGTTCAAGAAGCAAAGTGATTGCAGGAGCTGCAAACAAAATATAAATTTATTAGTAGGATACTTTTAAATCTATTAACATAGTTCGAATTAAAACGAGATAGATACGTTCGCGCTTTTTGTGAAAAAAAAAATAATTCCTCGAGGAAAAAGATTTTAATGCAATCCTGCGGATTTCCTCTTCAAATGGGAGGGAGGGGGGGGGGGGGGGTTAGAAGTGGTAGGATGGAGTCATTCAATTATATATGTTGCCTTCTAGTAGAAAATACGAAGCATGTCTAGGTCATAAATGCATCCCATTCGTGACACGAAACTTAAAAATACAAAATATCTGATAAAGATTTCTTTTTTTTTTTTCAGTATACTGCAGAAACCCCCATTCAAAGATTATTTTTCCTTATACTCATCCCGATAGCGCGATGTGTTTTATGGTCTTTAATGAAATATACATAAACTAATAAATATGGATTATTTTTTATTATTCCAGACAATGCATAAACGACAAGGTCATTCTTTTATGAGCTTCTTTTATTGTTATCCGCGGTTTCGCTTTAAATTACTCTTTGCACAAAGACGTGATCAGGACACACGGTCCACGGGATCAGAGCGTGCAGACATTTAGAGCGTCACGTGAGCCAACCGGTTGATTATAGCCGGAAAATACCAAATATGGTGTTGGACAATATCGTCCCGTGTGCTCCAATTCAACCCTTGGAACAAATTTCTCGTATACTATTATGTCAGTATTTGCAGGCATGCAGTGCACCCCGGTCGAATATAGCCGGAACATACCAAATATTGGATTGGACAATACCGCCCCGTGTGCTCAAATTCAACCCTTTTAAGAATTTCTCGTATACTATTATGTCACTATTTTCAGGCATGCATTGCAACAAATATCGGAATATTGTGTTTGTTTTAAGCATTATTCCGAAAACCATAAGCTAACCGCCGCGTGTTCAAAATTCCTAGGGTTGGGTAGTCGTGTCAAGTAGTCTCGAAGATGCAGTCGAATAACCTGCATAGATGCTTAGAAGGGCAGTTTATATATTTTTAATTGGTCTAAGTCATCATCTGCTAAGCGCATCAGTGAGCCTCAGTCTCCTCGAGAATGGTGCTTGTTGGATCTTTAATAGACGGACGTCTCGCATTTGTTGCCATCTCATTGCAAAATGAGATGGCAAAATGAGGGACAATGAACAAACAAAATGTTTGTCCATTGTCCCTCTTGTTCCCCTTCTCCGGGGATTATTTTCATCATTATTGTCCAGCTCACTTGCACCTTTGCATTTAATTGCATTATAATAATAACCTTAAATTGCAAGCTTCACCCTTGTTGGTTTAAGACTGGTGGCGGCTGATAAAACATGTCTGCTCTACTGACGTCTAACCCTTTTTGTAGTTCAGTTGGTAGAGCACTCTACAGGAAATGGAGAGGTCCCGGGTTCGATACCCAAACCAGGTGGATTTTTTAGGTCGCACACCACTCCCTAGTGTTCGGAGATTTGTGTTTGCCCTTTGTCCCTCTTGCTCCCCTTCTCCAGAGATTATTTTCGTCATTTTTGTCCAGCTCGCTTGCTCCTTTGCATTTAATTGCATTGTAATAATAACTTTAAAATGCAAGCCTTTCACCCTTGTTGGTGTCAGACTGGTGGCGGCTGATAAAACCTGTTTGCTCTACTGACGTCCAACCCCTGGTCAGCTCAGTTGGTAGAGGGCTGCAATGGAAATGGAGAGGTCCCGGGTTTGATAACCGGACCAGGCGGATTTTTTCGGTCGCGCACCAGTCACCTAGCTGTGTTTGGAGCTTTGTGTTTGTCCATTGTCCCTCTTGCTCCCCTTCTCCAGAGATTATTTTCGTCATTCTTGTCCAGCTCGCTTGCTCCTTTGCATTTAATTGCATTGTAATAATAACTTTAAAATGCATACCTTTCACCCTTGTTGGTGTCAGACTGGTGGCGGCTGATAAAACCTGTTTGCTCTACTGACGTCCAACCCCTGGTCAGCTCAGTTGGTAGAGGGCTGCAATGGAAATGGAGAGGTCCCGGGTTTGATACCCGGACCAGGCGGATTTTTTCGGTCGCGCACCAGTCACCTAGCTGTGTTTGGAGATTTGTTTTTCCTTTGTCCCTCTTGCTCCCCTTCTCCAGAGATTATTTTCGTCATTCTTGTCCAGCTCGCTTGCTCCTTTGCATTTAATTGCATTGTAATAATAACTTTAAAATGCAAGCCTTTCACCCTTGTTGGTGTCAGACTGGTGGCGGCTGATAAAACCTGTTTGCTCTACTGACGTCCAACCCCTGGTCAGCTCAGTTGGTAGAGGGCTGCAATGGAAATGGAGAGGTCCCGGGTTCGATAACCGGACCAGGCGGATTTTTTCGGTCGCGCACCAGTCACCTAGCTGTGTTTGGAGCTTTGTGTTTGTCCATTGTCCCTCTTGCTCCCCTTCTCCAGAGATTATTTTCGTCATTCTTGTCCAGCTCGCTTGCTCCTTTGCATTTAAACGCATTGTAATAATAACTTTAAAATGCAAGCCTTTCACCCTTGTTGGTGTCAGACTGGTGGCGGCTGATAAAACCTGTTTGCTCTACTGACGTCCAACCCCTGGTCAGCTCAGTTGGTAGAGGGCTGCAATGGAAATGGAGAGGTCCCGGGTTTGATACCCGGACCAGGCGGATTTTTTCGGTCGCGCACCAGTCACCTAGCTGTGTTTGGAGCTTTGTGTTTGTCCATTGTCCCTATTGCTCCCCTTCTCCAGAGATTATTTTCGTCATTCTTGTCCAGCTCGCTTGCTCCTTTGCATTTAATCGCATTGTAATAATAACTTTAAAATGCAAGCCTTTCACCCTTGTTGGTGTCAGACTGGTGGCGGCTGATAAAACCTGTGTGCTCTACTGACGTCCAACTCCTGGTCAGCTCAGTTGGTAGAGGGCTGCAATGGAAATGGAGAGGTCCCGGGTTTGATACCCGGACCAGGCGGATTTTTTCGGTCGCGCACCAGTCACCTAGCTGTGTTTGGAGCTTTGTGTTTGTCCATTGTCCCTCTTGTTCCCCTTCTCCAGAGATTATTTTCGTCATTCTTGTCCAGCTCGCTTGCTCCTTTGCATTTAATTGCATTGTAATAATAACTTTAAAATGCAAGCCTTTCACCCTTGTTGGTGTCAGACTGGTGGCGGCTGATAAAACCTGTTTGCTCTACTGACGTCCAACCCCTGGTCAGCTCAGTTGGTAGAGGGCTGCAATGGAAATGGAGAGGTCCCGGGTTTGATACCCGTACCAGGCGGATTTTTTCGGTCGCGCACCAGTCACCTAGCTGTGTTTGGAGCTTTGTGTTTGTCCATTGTCCCTCTTGCTCCCCTTCTCCAGAGATTATTTTCGTCATTCTTGTCCAGCTCGCTTGCTCCTTTGCATTTAATTGCATTGTAATAATAACTTTAAAATGCAAGCCTTTCACCCTTGTTGGTGTCAGACTGGTGGCGGCTGATAAAACCTGTTTGCTCTACTGACGTCCAACCCCTGGTCAACTCAGTTGGTAGAGGGCTGCAATGGAAATGGAGAGGTCCCGGGTTTGATACCCGTACCAGGCGGATTTTTTCGGTCGCGCACCAGACACCTAGCTGTGTTTGGAGCTTTGTGTTTGTCCTTTGTCCCTCTTGTTCCCCTTCTCCAGAGATTATTTTCGTCATTCTTGTCCAGCTCGCTTGCTCCTTTGCATTTAATTGCATTGTAATAATAACTTTAAAATGCAAGCCTTTCACCCTTGTTGGTGTCAGACTGGTGGCGGCTGATAAAACCTGTTTGCTCTACTGACGTCCAACCCCTGGTCAGCTCAGTTGGTAGAGGGCTGCAATGGAAATGGAGAGGTCCCGGGTTTGATACCCAGACCAGGCGGATTTTTTCGGTCGCGCACAAGACACCTAGCTGTGTTTGGAGCTTTGTGTTTGTCCTTTGTCCCTCTTGTTCCCCTTCTCCAGAGATTATTTTCGTCATTATTGTCCAGCTCGCTTGCTCCTTTGCATTTAATTGCATTGTAATAATAACTTTAAAATGCAAGCCTTTCACCCTTGTTGGTGTCAGACTGGTGGCGGCTGATAAAACCTGTTTGCTCTACTGACGTCCAACCCCTGGTCAGCTCAGTTGGTAGAGGGCTGCAATGGAAATGGAGAGGTCCCGGGTTTGATACCCGGACCAGGCGGATTTTTTCGGTCGCGCACCAGTCACCTAGCTGTGTTTGGAGCTTTGTGTTTGTCCATTGTCCCTCTTGCTCCCCTTCTCCAGAGATTATTTTCGTCATTCTTGTCCAGCTCGCTTGCACCTTTGCATTTAATTGCATTGTAATAATAACTTTAAAATGCAAGCCTTTCACCCTTGTTGGTGTCAGACTGGTGGCGGCTGATAAAACCTGTTTGCTCTACTGACGTCCAACCCCTGGTCAGCTCAGTTGGTAGAGGGCTGCAAAGGAAATGGAGAGGTCCCGGGTTTGATACCCGGACCAGGCGGATTTTTTCGGTCGCGCACCAGTCACCTAGCTGTGTTTGGAGCTTTGTGTTTGTCCATTGTCCCTCTTGCTCCCCTTCTCCAGAGATTATTTTCGTCAATCTTGTCCAGCTCGCTTGCTCCTTTGCATTTAATTGCATTGTAATAATAACTTTAAAATGCAAGCCTTTCACCCTTGTTGGTGTCAGACTGGTGGCGGCTGATAAAACCTGTTTGCTCTACTGACGTCCAACCCCTGGTCAGCTCAGTTGGTAGAGGGCTGCAATGGAAATGGAGAGGTCCCGGGTTTGATAACCGGACCAGGCGGATTTTTTCGGTCGCGCACCAGTCACCTAGCTGTGTTTGGAGCTTTGTGTTTGTCCATTGTCCCTCTTGCTCCCCTTCTCCAGAGATTATTCTCGTCATTCTTGTCCAGCTCGCTTGCTCCTTTGCATTTAATTGCATTGTAATAATAACTTTAAAATGCAAGCCTTTCACCCTTGTTGGTGTCAGACTGGTGGCGGCTGATAAAACCTGTTTGCTCTACTGACGTCCAACCCCTGGTCAGCTCAGTTGGTAGAGGGCTGCAATGGAAATGGAGAGGTCCCGGGTTTGATACCCAGACCAGGCGGATTTTTTCGGTCGCGCACCAGACACCTAGCTGTGTTTGGAGCTTTGTGTTTGTCCTTTGTCCCTCTTGTTCCCCTTCTCCAGAGATTATTTTCGTCATTATTGTCCAGCTCGCTTGCTCCTTTGCATTTAATTGCATTGTAATAATAACTTTAAAATGCAAGCCTTTCACCCTTGTTGGTGTCAGACTGGTGGCGGCTGATAAAACCTGTTTGCTCTACTGACGTCCAACCCCTGGTCAGCTCAGTTGGTAGAGGGCTGCAATGGAAATGGAGAGGTCCCGGGTTTGATACCCGGACCAGGCGGATTTTTTCGGTCGCGCACCAGTCACCTAGCTGTGTTTGGAGCTTTGTGTTTGTCCATTGTCCCTCTTGCTCCCCTTCTCCAGAGATTATTTTCGTCATTCTTGTCCAGCTCGCTTGCACCTTTGCATTTAATTGCATTGTAATAATAACTTTAAAATGCAAGCCTTTCACCCTTGTTGGTGTCAGACTGGTGGCGGCTGATAAAACCTGTTTGCTCTACTGACGTCCAACCCCTGGTCAGCTCAGTTGGTAGAGGGCTGCAATGGAAATGGAGAGGTCCCGGGTTTGATACCCGGACCAGGCGGATTTTTTCGGTCGCGCACCAGTCACCTAGCTGTGTTTGGAGCTTTGTGTTTGTCCATTGTCCCTCTTGCTCCCCTTCTCCAGAGATTATTTTCGTCATTCTTGTCCAGCTCGCTTGCTCCTTTGCATTTAATTGCATTGTAATAATAACTTTAAAATGCAAGCCTTTCACCCTTGTTGGTGTCAGACTGGTGGCGGCTGATAAAACCTGTTTGCTCTACTGACGTCCAACCCCTGGTCAGCTCAGTTGGTAGAGGGCTGCAATGGAAATGGAGAGGTCCCGGGTTTGATACCCGGACCAGGCGGATTTTTTCGGTCGCGCACCAGACACCTAGCTGTGTTTGGAGCTTTGTGTTTGTCCATTGTCCCTCTTGCTCCCCTTCTCCAGAGATTATTTTCGTCATTCTTGTCCAGCTCGCTTGCTCCTTTGCATTTAATTGCATTGTAATAATAACTTTAAAATGCAAGCCTTTCACCCTTGTTGGTGTCAGACTGGTGGCGGCTGATAAAACCTGTTTGCTCTACTGACGTCCAACCCCTGGTCAGCTCAGTTGGTAGAGGGCTGCAATGGAAATGGAGAGGTCCCGGGTTTGATACCCGGACCAGGCGGATTTTTTCGGTCGCGCACCAGTCACCTAGCTGTGTTTGGAGCTTTGTGTTTGTCCATTGTCCCTCTTGCTCCCCTACTCCAGAGATTATTTTCGTCATTCTTGTCCAGCTCGCTTGCTCCTTTGCATTTAATAGCATTGTAATAATAACTTTAAAATGCAAGCCTTTCACCCTTGTTGGTGTCAGACTGGTGGCGGCTGATAAAACCTGTTTGCTCTACTGACGTCCAACCCCTGGTCAGCTCAGTTGGTAGAGGGCTGCAATGGAAATGGAGAGGTCCCGGGTTTGATACCCGGACCAGGCGGATTTTTTCGGTCGCGCACCAGACACCTAGCTGTGTTTGGAGCTTTGTGTTTGTCCATTGTCCCTCTTGCTCTCCTTCTCCAGAGATTATTTTCGTCATTCTTGTCCAGCTCGCTTGCTCCTTTGCATTTAATTGCATTGTAATAATAACTTTAAAATGCAAGCCTTTCACCCTTGTTGGTGTCAGACTGGTGGCGGCTGATAAAACCTGTTTGCTCTACTGACGTCCAACCCCTGGTCAGCTCAGTTGGTAGAGGGCTGCAATGGAAATGGAGAGGTCCCGGGTTTGCTACCCGGACCAGGCGGATTTTTTCGGTCGCGCACCAGACACCTAGCTGTGTTTGGAGCTTTGTGTTTGTCCATTGTCCCTCTTGCTCCCCTTTTCCAGAGATTATTTTCGTCATTCTTGTCCAGCTCGCTTGCACCTTTGCATTTAATTGCATTGTAATAATAACTTTAAAATGCAAGCCTTTCACCCTTGTTGGTGTCAGACTGGTGGCGGCTGATAAAACCTGTTTGCTCTACTGACGTCCAACCCCTGGTCAGCTCAGTTGGTAGAGGGCTGCAATGGAAATGGAGAGGTCCCGGGTTTGATACCCGGACCAGGCGGATTTTTTCGGTCGCGCACCAGACACCTAGCTGTGTTTGGAGCTTTGTGTTTGTCCATTGTCCCTCTTGCTCCCCTTCTCCAGAGATTATTTTCGTCATTATTGTCCAGCTCGCTTGCTCCTTTGCATTTAATTGCATTGTAATAATAACTTTAAAATGCAAGCCTTTCACCCTTGTTGGTGTCAGACTGGTGGCGGCTGATAAAACCTGTTTGCTCTACTGACGTCCAACCCCTGGTCAGCTCAGTTGGTAGAGGGCTGCAATGGAAATGGAGAGGTCCCGGGTTTGATACCCGGACCAGGCGGATTTTTTCGGTCGCGCACCAGACACCTAGCTGTGTTTGGAGCTTTGTGTTTGTCCATTGTCCCTCTTGTTCCCCTTCTCCAGGGATTATTTTCATCATTATTGTCCAGCTCGCTTGCACCTTTGCATTTAATTGCATTGTAATAATAACTTTAAAATGCAAGCCTTTCACCCTTGTTGGTGTCAGACTGGTGGCGGCTGATAAAACCTGTTTGCTCTACTGACGTCCAACCCCTGGTCAGCTCAGTTGGTAGAGGGCTGCAATGGAAATGGAGAGGTCCCGGGTTTGATACCCGGACCAGGCGGATTTTTTCGGTCGCGCACCAGACACCTAGCTGTGTTTGGAGCTTTGTGTTTGTCCATTGTCCCTCTTGCTCCCCTTCTCCAGAGATTATTTTCGTCATTCTTGTCCAGCTCGCTTGCTCCTTTGCATTTAATTGCATTGTAATAATAACTTTAAAATGCAAGCCTTTCACCCTTGTTGGTGTAAGACTGGTGGCGGCTGATAAAACCTGTTTGCTCTACTGACGTCCAACCCCTGGTCAGCTCAGTTGGTAGAGGGCTGCAATGGAAATGGAGAGGTCCCGGGTTTGATACCCGGACCAGGCGGACTTTTTCGGTCGCGCACCAGACACCTAGCTGTGTTTGGAGCTTTGTGTTTCTCCATTCTCCCTCTTGTTCCCCTTCTCCAGAGATTATTTTCGTCATTCTTGTCCAGCTCGCTTGCTCCTTTGCATTTAATTGCATTGTAATAATAACTTTAAAATGCAAGCCTTTCACCCTTGTTGGTGTCAGACTGGTGGCGGCTGATAAAACCTGTTTGCTCTACTGACGTCCAACCCCTGGTCAGCTCAGTTGGTAGAGGGCTGCAATGGAAATGGAGAGGTCCCGGGTTTGATACCCGGACCAGGCGGATTTTTTCGGTCGCGCACCAGTCACCTAGCTGTGTTTGGAGCTTTGTGTTTGTCCATTGTCCCTCTTGTTGCCCTTCTCCAGAGATTATTTTCGTCATTCTTGTCCAGCTCGCTTGCTCCTTTGCATTTAATTGCATTGTAATAATAACTTTAAAATGCAAGCCTTTCACCCTTGTTGGTGGCAGACTGGTGGCGGCTGATAAAACCTGTTTGCTCTACTGACGTCCAACCCCTGGTCAGCTCAGTTGGTAGAGGGCTGCAATGGAAATGGAGAGGTCCCGGGTTTGATACCCGGACCAGGCGGATTTTTTCGGTCGCGCACCAGACACCTAGCTGTGTTTGGAGCTTTGTGTTTGTCCATTGTCCCTCTTGTTCCCCTTCTCCAGAGATTATTTTCGTCATTCTTGTCCAGCTCGCTTGCTCCTTTGCATTTAATTGCATTGTAATAATAACTTTAAAATGCAAGCCTTTCACCCTTGTTGGTGTCAGACTGGTGGCGGCTGATAAAACCTGTTTGCTCTACTGACGTCCAACCCCTGGTCAGCTCAGTTGGTAGAGGGCTGCAATGGAAATGGAGAGGTCCCGGGTTTGATACCCGGACCAGGCGGATTTTTTCGGTCGCGCACCAGACACCTAGCTGTGTTTGGAGCTTTGTGTTTGTCCATTGTCCCTCTTGTTCCCCTTCTCCAGAGATTATTTTCGTCATTCTTGTCCAGCTCGCTTGCTCCTTTGCATTTAATTGCATTGTAATAATAACTTTAAAATGCAAGCCTTTCACCCTTGTTGGTGTCAGACTGGTGGCGGCTGATAAAACCTGTTTGCTCTACTGACGTCCAACCCCTGGTCAGCTCAGTTGGTAGAGGGCTGCAATGGAAATGGAGAGGTCCCGGGTTCGATAACCGGACCAGGCGGATTTTTTCGGTCGCGCACCAGTCACCTAGCTGTGTTTGGAGCTTTGTGTTTGTCCATTGTCCCTCTTGCTCCCCTTCTCCAGAGATTATTTTCGTCATTCTTGTCCAGCTCGCTTGCTCCTTTGCATTTAATTGCATTGTAATAATAACTTTAAAATGCAAGCCTTTCACCCTTGTTGGTGTCAGACTGGTGGCGGCTGATAAAACCTGTTTGCTCTACTGACGTCCAACCCCTGGTCAGCTCAGTTGGTAGAGGGCTGCAATGGAAATGGAGAGGTCCCGGGTTTGATACCCGGACCAGGCGGATTTTTTCGGTCGCGCACCAGTCACCTAGCTGTGTTTGGAGATTTGTTTGTCCTTTGTCCCTCTTGTTCCCCTTCTCCAGGGATTATTTTCGTCATTCTTGTCCAGCTCGCTTGCTCCTTTGCATTTAATTGCATTGTAATAATAACTTTAAAATGCAAGCCTTTCACCCTTGTTGGTGTCAGACTGGTGGCGGCTGATAAAACCTGTTTGCTCTACTGACGTCCAACCCCTGGTCAGCTCAGTTGGTAGAGGGCTGCAATGGAAATGGAGAGGTCCCGGGTTTGATACCCGGACCAGGCGGATTTTTTCGGTCGCGCACCAGTCACCTAGCTGTGTTTGGAGATTTGTTTGTCCTTTGTCCCTCTTGTTCCCCTTCTCCAGAGGTTATTTTCGTCATTCTTGTCCAGCTCGCTTGCTCCTTTGCATTTAATTGCATTGTAATAATAACTTTAAAATGCAAGCCTTTCACCCTTGTTGGTGTCAGACTGGTGGCGGCTGATAAAACCTGTTTGCTCTACTGACGTCCAACCCCTGGTCAGCTCAGTTGGTAGAGGGCTGCAATGGAAATGGAGAGGTCCCGGGTTTGATACCCGGACCAGGCGGATTTTTTCGGTCGCGCACCAGTCACCTAGCTGTGTTTGGAGATTTGTTTGTCCTTTGTCCCTCTTGTTCCCCTTCTCCAGGGATTATTTTCGTCATTCTTGTCCAGCTCGCTTGCTCCTTTGCATTTAATTGCATTGTAATAATAACTTTAAAATACAAGCCTTTCACCCTTGTTGGTGTCAGACTGGTGGCGGCTGATAAAACCTGTTTGCTCTACTGACGTCCAACCCCTGGTCAGCTCAGTTGGTAGAGGGCTGCAATGGAAATGGAGAGGTCCCGGGTTTGATACCCGGACCAGGCGGATTTTTTCGGTCGCGCACCAGTCACATAGCTGTGTTTGGAGATTTGTTTGTCCTTTGTCCCTCTTGTTCCCCTTCTCCAGAGGTTATTTTCGTCATTCTTGTCCAGCTCGCTTGCTCCTTTGCATTTATTTGCATTGTAATAATAACTTTAAAATGCAAGCCTTTCACCCTTGTTGGTGTCAGACTGGTGGCGGCTGATAAAACCTGTTTGCTCTCCTGACGTCCAACCCCTGGTCAGCTCAGTTGGTAGAGGGCTGCAATGGAAATGGAGAGGTCCCGGGTTTGATACCCGGACCAGGCGGATTTTTTCGGTCGCGCACCAGTCACCTAGCTGTGTTTGGAGATTTGTTTGTCCTTTGTCCCTCTTGTTCCCCTTCTCCAGAGGTTATTTTCGTCATTCTTGTCCAGCTCGCTTGCTCCTTTGCATTTAATTGCATTGTAATAATAACTTTAAAATGCAAGCCTTTCACCCTTGTTGGTGTCAGACTGGTGGCGGCTGATAAAACCTGTTTGCTCTACTGACGTCCAACCCCTGGTCAGCTCAATTGGTAGAGGGCTGCAATGGAAATGGAGAGGTCCCGGGTTTGATACCCGGACCAGGCGGATTTTTTCGGTCGCGCACCAGTCACCTAGCTGTGTTTGGAGATTTGTTTGTCCTTTGTCCCTCTTGTTCCCCTTCTCCAGGGATTATTTTCGTCATTCTTGTCCAGCTCGCTTGCTCCTTTGCATTTAATTGCATTGTAATAATAACTTTAAAATGCAAGCCTTTTACCCTTGTTGGTGTCAGACTGGTGGCGGCTGATAAAACCTGTTTGCTCTACTGACGTCCAACCCCTGGTCAGCTCAGTTGGTAGAGGGCTGCAATGGAAATGGAGAGGTCCCGGGTTTGATACCCGGACCAGGCGGATTTTTTCGGTCGCGCACCAGTCACCTAGCTGTGTTTGGAGATTTGTTTGTCCTTTGTCCCTCTTGTTCCCCTTCTCCAGAGGTTATTTTCGTCATTCTTGTCCAGCTCGCTTGCTCCTTTGCATTTAATTGCATTGTAATAATAACTTTAAAATGCAAGCCTTTCACCCTTGTTGGTGTCAGACTGGTGGCGGCTGATAAAACCTGTTTGCTCTACTGACGTCCAACCCCTGGTCAGCTCAGTTGGTAGAGGGCTGCAATGGAAATGGAGAGGTCCCGGGTTTGATACCCGGACCAGGCGGATTTTTTCGGTCGCGCACCAGTCACCTAGCTGTGTTTGGAGATTTGTTTGTCCTTTGTCCCTCTTGTTCCCCTTCTCCAGGGATTATTTTCGTCATTCTTGTCCAGCTCGCTTGCTCCTTTGCATTTAATTGCATTGTAATAATAACTTTAAAATGCAAGCCTTTCACCCTTGTTGGTGTCAGACTGGTGGCGGCTGATAAAACCTGTTTGCTCTACTGACGTCCAACCCCTGGTCAGCTCAGTTGGTAGAGGGCTGCAATGGAAATGGAGAGGTCCCGGGTTTGATACCCGGACCAGGCGGATTTTTTCGGTCGCGCACCAGTCACCTAGCTGTGTTTGGAGATTTGTTTGTCCTTTGTCCCTCTTGTTCCCCTTCTCCAGAGGTTATTTTCGTCATTCTTGTCCAGCTCGCTTGCTCCTTTGCATTTAATTGCATTGTAATAATAACTTTAAAATGCAAGCCTTTCACCCTTGTTGGTGTCAGACTGGTGGCGGCTGATAAAACCTGTTTGCTCTACTGACGTCCAACCCCTGGTCAGCTCAGTTGGTAGAGGGCTGCAATGGAAATGGAGAGGTCCCGGGTTTGATACCCGGACCAGGCGGATTTTTTCGGTCGCGCACCAGTCACCTAGCTGTGTTTGGAGATTTGTTTGTCCTTTGTCCCTCTTGTTCCCCTTCTCCAGGGATTATTTTCGTCATTCTTGTCCAGCTCGCTTGCTCCTTTGCATTTAATTGCATTGTAATAATAACTTTAAAATGCAAGCCTTTCACCCTTGTTGGTGTCAGACTGGTGGCGGCTGATAAAACCTGTTTGCTCTCCTGACGTCCAACCCCTGGTCAGCTCAGTTGGTAGAGGGCTGCAATGGAAATGGAGAGGTCCCGGGTTTGATACCCGGACCAGGCGGATTTTTTCGGTCGCGCACCAGTCACCTAGCTGTGTTTGGAGATTTGTTTGTCCTTTGTCCCTCTTGTTCCCCTTCTCCAGAGGTTATTTTCGTCATTCTTGTCCAGCTCGCTTGCTCCTTTGCATTTAATTGCATTGTAATAATAACTTTAAAATGCAAGCCTTTCACCCTTGTTGGTGTCAGACTGGTGGCGGCTGATAAAACCTGTTTGCTCTACTGACGTCCAACCCCTGGTCAGCTCAATTGGTAGAGGGCTGCAATGGAAATGGAGAGGTCCCGGGTTTGATACCCGGACCAGGCGGATTTTTTCGGTCGCGCACCAGTCACCTAGCTGTGTTTGGAGATTTGTTTGTCCTTTGTCCCTCTTGTTCCCCTTCTCCAGGGATTATTTTCGTCATTCTTGTCCAGCTCGCTTGCTCCTTTGCATTTAATTGCATTGTAATAATAACTTTAAAATGCAAGCCTTTTACCCTTGTTGGTGTCAGACTGGTGGCGGCTGATAAAACCTGTTTGCTCTACTGACGTCCAACCCCTGGTCAGCTCAGTTGGTAGAGGGCTGCAATGGAAATGGAGAGGTCCCGGGTTTGATACCCGGACCAGGCGGATTTTTTCGGTCGCGCACCAGTCACCTAGCTGTGTTTGGAGATTTGTTTGTCCTTTGTCCCTCTTGTTCCCCTTCTCCAGAGGTTATTTTCGTCATTCTTGTCCAGCTCGCTTGCTCCTTTGCATTTAATTGCATTGTAATAATAACTTTAAAATGCAAGCCTTTCACCCTTGTTGGTGTCAGACTGGTGGCGGCTGATAAAACCTGTTTGCTCTACTGACGTCCAACCCCTGGTCAGCTCAGTTGGTAGAGGGCTGCAATGGAAATGGAGAGGTCCCGGGTTTGATACCCGGACCAGGCGGATTTTTTCGGTCGCGCACCAGTCACCTAGCTGTGTTTGGAGATTTGTTTGTCCTTTGTCCCTCTTGTTCCCCTTCTCCAGGGATTATTTTCGTCATTCTTGTCCAGCTCGCTTGCTCCTTTGCATTTAATTGCATTGTAATAATAACTTTAAAATGCAAGCCTTTCACCCTTGTTGGTGTCAGACTGGTGGCGGCTGATAAAACCTGTTTGCTCTACTGACGTCCAACCCCTGGTCAGCTCAGTTGGTAGAGGGCTGCAATGGAAATGGAGAGGTCCCGGGTTTGATACCCGGACCAGGCGGATTTTTTCGGTCGCGCACCAGTCACCTAGCTGTGTTTGGAGATTTGTTTGTCCTTTGTCCCTCTTGTTCCCCTTCTCCAGAGGTTATTTTCGTCATTCTTGTCCAGCTCGCTTGCTCCTTTGCATTTAATTGCATTGTAATAATAACTTTAAAATGCAAGCCTTTCACCCTTGTTGGTGTCAGACTGGTGGCGGCTGATAAAACCTGTTTGCTCTACTGACGTCCAACCCCTGGTCAGCTCAGTTGGTAGAGGGCTGCAATGGAAATGGAGAGGTCCCGGGTTTGATACCCGGACCAGGCGGATTTTTTCGGTCGCGCACCAGTCACCTAGCTGTGTTTGGAGATTTGTTTGTCCTTTGTCCCTCTTGTTCCCCTTCTCCAGGGATTATTTTCGTCATTCTTGTCCAGCTCGCTTGCTCCTTTGCATTTAATTGCATTGTAATAATAACTTTAAAATGCAAGCCTTTCACCCTTGTTGGTGTCAGACTGGTGGCGGCTGATAAAACCTGTTTGCTCTACTGACGTCCAACCCCTGGTCAGCTCAGTTGGTAGAGGGCTGCAACGGAAATGGAGAGGTCCCGGGTTTGATACCCGGACCAGGCGGATTTTTTCGGTCGCGCACCAGTCACCTAGCTGTGTTTGGAGATTTGTTTGTCCTTTGTCCCTCTTGTTCTCCTTCTCCAGAGGTTATTTTCGTCATTCTTGTCCAGCTCGCTTGCTCCTTTGCATTTAATTGCATTGTAATAATAACTTTAAAATGCAAGCTTTTCACCCTTGTTGGTGTCAGACTGGTGGCGGCTGATAAAACCTGTTTGCTCTACTGACGTCCAACCCCTGGTCAGCTCAGTTGGTAGAGGGCTGCAATGGAAATGGAGAGGTCCCGGGTTTGATACCCGGACCAGGCGGATTTTTTCGGTCGCGCACCAGTCACCTAGCTGTGTTTGGAGATTTGTTTGTCCTTTGTCCCTCTTGTTCCCCTTCTCCAGAGGTTATTTTCGTCATTCTTGTCCAGCTCGCTTGCTCCTTTGCATTTAATTGCATTGTAATAATAACTTTAAAATGCAAGCCTTTCACCCTTGTTGGTGTCAGACTGGTGGCGGCTGATAAAACCTGTTTGCTCTACTGACGTCCAACCCCTGGTCAGCTCAGTTGGTAGAGGGCTGCAATGGAAATGGAGAGGTCCCGGGTTTGATACCCGGACCAGGCGGATTTTTTCGGTCGCGCACCAGTCACCTAGCTGTGTTTGGAGATTTGTTTGTCCTTTGTCCCTCTTGTTCCCCTTCTCCAGAGGTTATTTTCGTCATTCTTGTCCAGCTCGCTTGCTCCTTTGCATTTAATTGCATTGTAATAATAACTTTAAAATGCAAGCCTTTCACCCTTGTTGGTGTCAGACTGGTGGCGGCTGATAAAACCTGTTTGCTCTACTGACGTCCAACCCCTGGTCAGCTCAGTTGGTAGAGGGCTGCAATGGAAATGGAGAGGTCCCGGGTTTGATACCCGGACCAGGCGGATTTTTTCGGTCGCGCACCAGTCACCTAGCTGTGTTTAGAGATTTGTTTATCCTTTGTCCCTCTTGTTCCCCTTCTCCAGGGATTATTTTCCTCATTCTTGTCCAGCTCGCTTGCTCCTTTGCATTTAATTGCATTGTAATAATAACTTTAAAATGCAAGCCTTTCACCCTTGTTGGTGTCAGACTGGTGGCGGCTGATAAAACCTGTTTGCTCTACTGACGTCCAACCCCTGGTCAGCTCAGTTGGTAGAGGGCTGCAATGGAAATGGAGAGGTCCCGGGTTTGATACCCGGACCAGGCGGATTTTTTCGGTCGCGCACCAGTCACCTAGCTGTGTTTGGAGATTTGTTTGTCCTTTGTCCCTCTTGTTCCCCTTCTCCAGAGGTTATTTTCGTCATTCTTGTCCAGCTCGCTTGCTCCTTTGCATTTAATTGCATTGTAATAATAACTTTAAAATGCAAGCCTTTCACCCTTGTTGGTGTCAGACTGGTGGCGGCTGATAAAACCTGTTTGCTCTACTGATGTCCAACCCCTGGTCAGCTCAGTTGGTAGAGGGCTGCAATGGAAATGGAGAGGTCCCGGGTTTGATACCCGGACCAGGCGGATTTTTTCGGTCGCGCACCAGTCACCTAGCTGTGTTTGGAGATTTGTTTGTCCTTTGTCCCTCTTGTTCCCCTTCTCCAGAGGTTATTTTCGTCATTCTTGTCCAGCTCGCTTGCTCCTTTGCATTTAATTGCATTGTAATAATAACTTTAAAATGCAAGCCTTTCACCCTTGTTGGTGTCAGACTGGTGGCGGCTGATAAAACCTGTTTGCTCTACTGACGTCCAACCCCTGGTCAGCTCAGTTGGTAGAGGGCTGCAATGGAAATGGAGAGGTCCCGGGTTTGATACCCGGACCAGGCGGATTTTTTCGGTCGCGCACCAGTCACCTAGCTGTGTTTGGAGATTTGTTTGTCCTTTGTCCCTCTTGTTCCCCTTCTCCAGAGGTTATTTTCGTCATTCTTGTCCAGCTCGCTTGCTCCTTTGCATTTAATTGCATTGTAATAATAACTTTAAAATGCAAGCCTTTCACCCTTGTTGGTGTCAGACTGGTGGCGGCTGATAAAACCTGTTTGCTCTACTGACGTCCAACCCCTGGTCAGCTCAGTTGGTAGAGGGCTGCAATGGAAATGGAGAGGTCCCGGGTTTGATACCCGGACCAGGCGGATTTTTTCGGTCGCGCACCAGTCACCTAGCTGTGTTTAGAGATTTGTTTATCCTTTGTCCCTCTTGTTCCCCTTCTCCAGGGATTATTTTCGTCATTCTTGTCCAGCTCGCTTGCTCCTTTGCATTTAATTGCATTGTAATAATAACTTTAAAATGCAAGCCTTTCACCCTTGTTGGTGTCAGACTGGTGGCGGCTGATAAAACCTGTTTGCTCTACTGACGTCCAACCCCTGGTCAGCTCAGTTGGTAGAGGGCTGCAATGGAAATGGAGAGGTCCCGGGTTTGATACCCGGACCAGGCGGATTTTTTCGGTCGCGCACCAGTCACCTAGCTGTGTTTGGAGATTTGTTTGTCCTTTGTCCCTCTTGTTCCCCTTCTCCAGAGGTTATTTTCGTCATTCTTGTCCAGCTCGCTTGCTCCTTTGCATTTAATTGCATTGTAATAATAACTTTAAAATGCAAGCCTTTCACCCTTGTTGGTGTCAGACTGGTGGCGGCTGATAAAACCTGTTTGCTCTACTGATGTCCAACCCCTGGTCAGCTCAGTTGGTAGAGGGCTGCAATGGATATGGAGAGGTCCCGGGTTTGATACCCGGACCAGGCGGATTTTTTCGGTCGCGCACCAGTCACCTAGCTGTGTTTGGAGATTTGTTTGTCCTTTGTCCCTCTTGTTCCCCTTCTCCAGAGGTTATTTTCGTCATTCTTGTCCAGCTCGCTTGCTCCTTTGCATTTAATTGCATTGTAATAATAACTTTAAAATGCAAGCCTTTCACCCTTGTTGGTGTCAGACTGGTGGCGGCTGATAAAACCTGTTTGCTCTACTGACGTCCAACCCCTGGTCAGCTCAGTTGGTAGAGGGCTGCAATGGAAATGGAGAGGTCCCGGGTTTGATACCCGGACCAGGCGGATTTTTTCGGTCGCGCACCAGTCACCTAGCTGTGTTTGGAGCTTTGTGTTTGTCCATTGTCCCTCTTGCTCCCCTTCTCCAGAGATTATTTTCGTCATTCTTGTCCAGCTCGCTTGCTCCTTTGCATTTAATTGCATTGTAATAATAACTTTAAAATGCAAGCCTTTCACCCTTGTTGGTGTCAGACTGGTGGCGGCTGATAAAACCTGTTTGCTCTACTGACGTCCAACCCCTGGTCAGCTCAGTTGGTAGAGGGCTGCAATGGAAATGGAGAGGTCCCGGGTTTGATACCCGGACCAGGCGGATTTTTTCGGTCGCGCACCTGACACCTAGCTGTGTTTGGAGCTTTGTGTTTGTCCATTGTCCCTCTTGCTCCCCTTCTCCAGAGATTATTTTCGTCATTCTTGTCCAGCTCGCTTGCTCCTTTGCATTTAATTGCATTGTAATAATAACTTTAAAATGCAAGCCTTTCACCCTTGTTGGTGTCAGACTGGTGGCGGCTGATAAAACCTGTTTGCTCTACTGACGTCCAACCCCTGGTCAGCTCAGTTGGTAGAGGGCTGCAATGGAAATGGAGAGGTCCCGGGTTTGATACCCGGACTAGGCGGATTTTTTCGGTAGCGCACCAGTCACCTAGCTGTGTTTGGAGATTTGTTTGTCCTTTGCCCCTCTTGTTCCCCTTCTCCAGGGATTATTTTCGTCATTCTTGTCCAGCTCTCTTGCTCCTTTGCATTTAATTGCATTGTAATAATAACTTTAAAATGCAAGCCTTTCACCCTTGTTGGTGTCAGACTGGTGGCGGCTGATAAAACCTGTTTGCTCTACTGACGTCCAACCCCTGGTCAGTTCAGTTGGTAGAGGGCTGCAATGGAAATGGAGAGGTCCCGGGTTTGATACCCGGACCAGGCGGATTTTTTCGGTCGCGCACCAGTCACCTAGCTGTGTTTGGAGATTTGTTTGTCCTTTGTCCCTCTTGTTCCCCTTGTCCAGAGGTTATTTTCGTCATTCTTGTCCAGCTCGCTTGCTCCTTTGCATTTAATTGCATTGTAATAATAACTTTAAAATGCAAGCCTTTCACCCTTGTTGGTGTCAGACTGGTGGCGGCTGATAAAACCTGTTTGCTCTACTGACGTCCAACCCCTGGTCAGCTCAGTTGGTAGAGGGCTGCAATGGAAATGGAGAGGTCCCGGGTTTGAAACCCGGACCAGGCGGATTTTTTCGGTCGCGCACCAGTCACCTAGCTGTGTTTGGAGCTTTGTGTTTGTCCATTGTCCCTCTTGCTCCCCTTCTCCAGAGATTAAATTCGTCATTCTTGTCCAGCTCGCTTGCACCTTTGCATTTAATTGCATTGTAATAATAACTTTAAAATGCAAGCCTTTCACCCTTGTTGGTGTCAGACTGGTGGCGGCTGATAAAACCTGTTTGCTCTACTGACGTCCAACCCCTGGTCAGCTCAGTTGGTAGAGGGCTGCAATGGAAATGGAGAGGTCCCGGGTTTGATACCCGGACCAGGCGGATTTTTTCGGTCGCGCACCAGACACCTAGCTGTGTTTGGAGCTTTGTGTTTGTCCATTGTCCCTCTTGCTCCCCTTCTCCAGAGATTATTTTCGTCATTATTGTCCAGCTCGCTTGCTCCTTTGCATTTAATTGCATTGTAATAATAACTTTAAAATGCAAGCCTTTCACCCTTGTTGGTGTCAGACTGGTGGCGGCTGATAAAACCTGTTTGCTCTACTGACGTCCAACCCCTGGTCAGCTCAGTTTTTAGAGGGCTGCAATGGAAATGGAGAGGTCCCGGGTTTGATACCCGGACCAGGCGGATTTTTTCGGTCGCGCACCAGTCACCTAGCTGTGTTTGGAGCTTTGTGTTTGTCCATTGTCCCTCTTGCTCCCCTTCTCCAGAGATTATTTTCGTCATTATTGTCCAGCTCGCTTGCTCCTTTGCATTTAATTGCATTGTAATAATAACTTTAAAATGCAAGCCTTTCACCCTTGTTGGTGTCAGACTGGTGGCGGCTGATAAAACCTGTTTGCTCTACTGACGTCCAACCCCTGGTCAGCTCAGTTGGTAGAGGGCTGCAATGGAAATGGAGAGGTCCCGGGTTTGATACCCGGACCAGGCGGATTTTTTCGGTCGCGCACCAGTCACCTAGCTGTGTTTGGAGCTTTGTGTTTGTCCATTGTCCCTCTTGCTCCCCTTCTCCAGAGGTTATTTTCGTCATTATTGTCCAGCTCGCTTGCTCCTTTGCATTTAATTGCATTGTAATAATAACTTTAAAATGCAAGCCTTTCACCCTTGTTGGTGTCAGACTGGTGGCGGCTGATAAAACCTGTTTGCTCTACTGACGTCCAACCCCTGGTCAGCTCAGTTGGTAGAGGGCTGCAATGGAAATGGAGAGGTCCCGGGTTTGATACCCGGACCAGGCGGATTTTTTCGGTCGCGCACCAGACACCTAGCTGTGTTTGGAGCTTTGTGTTTGTCCATTGTCCCTCTTGCTCCCCTTCTCCAGGGATTATTTTCATCATTATTGTCCAGCTCGCTTGCTCCTTTGCATTTAATTGCATTGTAATAATAACTTTAAAATGCAAGCCTTTCACCCTTGTTGGTGTCAGACTGGTGGCGGCTGATAAAACCTGTTTGCTCTACTGACGTCCAACCCCTGGTCAGCTCAGTTGGTAGAGGGCTGCAATGGAAATGGAGAGGTCCCGGGTTTGATACCCGGACCAGGCCGATTTTTTCGGTCGCGCACCAGACACCTAGCTGTGTTTGGAGCTTTGTGTTTGTCCATTGTCCCTCTTGTTCCCCTTCTCCAGGGATTATTTTCATCATTATTGTCCAGCTCGCTTGCACCTTTGCATTTAATTGCATTGTAATAATAACTTTAAAATGCAAGCCTTTCACCCTTGTTGGTGTCAGACTGGTGGCGGCTGATAAAACCTGTTTGCTCTACTGACGTCCAACCCCTGGTCAGCTCAGTTGGTAGAGGGCTGCAATGGAAATGGAGAGGTCCCGGGTTTGATACCCGGACCAGGCGGATTTTTTCGGTCGCGCACCAGACACCTAGCTGTGTTTGGAGCTTTGTGTTTGTCCATTGTCCCTCTTGCTCCCCTTCTCCAGAGATTATTTCCGTCATTCTTGTCCAGCTCGCTTGCTCCTTTGCATTTAATTGCATTGTAATAATAACTTTAAAATGCAAGCCTTTCACCCTTGTTGGTGTCAGACTGGTGGCGGCTGATAAAACCTGTTTGCTCTACTGACGTCCAACCCCTGATCAGCTCAGTTGGTAGAGGGCTGCAATGGAAATGGAGAGGTCCCGGGTTTGATACCCGGACCAGGCGGATTTTTTCGGTCGCGCACCAGTCACATAGCTGTGTTTGGAGCTTTGTGTTTGTCCATTGTCCCTCTTGCTCCCCTTCTCCAGAGATTATTTTCGTCATTATTGTCCAGCTCGCTTGCTCCTTTGCATTTAATTGCATTGTAATAATAACTTTAAAATGCAAGCCTTTCACCCTTGTTGGTGTCAGACTGGTGGCGGCTGATAAAACCTGTTTGCTCTACTGACGTCCAACCCCTGGTCAGCTCAGTTGGTAGAGGGCTGCAATGGAAATGGAGAGGTCCCGGGTTTGATACCCGGACCAGGCGGATTTTTTCGGTCGCGCACCAGTCACCTAGCTGTGTTTGGAGCTTTGTGTTTGTCCATTGTCCCTCTTGCTCCCCTTCTCCAGAGATTATTTTCGTCATTATTGTCCAGCTCGCTTGCTCCTTTGCATTTAATTGCATTGTAATAATAACTTTAAAATGCAAGCCTTTCACCCTTGTTGGTATCAGACTGGTGGCGGCTGATAAATCCTGTTTGCTCTACTGACATCCAAGCCCTGGTCAGCTCAGTTGGTAGAGGGCTGCAATGGAAATGGAGAGGTCCCGGGTTTGATACCCGGACCAGGCGGATTTTTTCGGTCGCGCACCAGTCACCTAGCTGTGTTTGGAGCTTTGTGTTTGTCCATTGTCCCTCTTGCTCCCCTTCTCCAGAGGTTATTTTCGTCATTATTGTCCAGCTCGCTTGCTCCTTTGCATTTAATTGCATTGTAATAATAACTTTAAAATGCAAGCCTTTCACCCTTGTTGGTGTCAGACTGGTGGCGGCTGATAAAACCTGTTTGCTCTACTGACGTCCAACCCCTGGTCAGCTCAGTTGGTAGAGGGCTGCAATGGAAATGGAGAGGTCCCGGGTTTGATACCCGGACCAGGCGGATTTTTTCGGTCGCGCACCAGACACCTAGCTGTGTTTGGAGCTTTGTGTTTGTCCATTGTCCCTCTTGCTCCCCTTCTCCAGGGATTATTTTCATCATTATTGTCCAGCTCGCTTGCACCTTTGCATTTAATTGCATTGTAATAATAACTTTAAAATGCAAGCCTTTCACCCTTGTTGGTGTCAGACTGGTGGCGGCTGATAAAACCTGTTTGCTCTACTGACGTCCAACCCCTGGTCAGCTCAGTTGGTAGAGGGCTGCAATGGAAATGGAGAGGTCCCGGGTTTGATACCCGGACCAGGCGGATTTTTTCGGTCGCGCACCAGACACCTAGCTGTGTTTGGAGCTTTGTGTTTGTCCATTGTCCCTCTTGTTCCCCTTCTCCAGGGATTATTTTCATCATTATTGTCCAGCTCGCTTGCACCTTTGCATTTAATTGCATTGTAATAATAACTTTAAAATGCAAGCCTTTCACCCTTGTTGGTGTCAGACTGGTGGCGGCTGATAAAACCTGTTTGCTCTACTGACGTCCAACCCCTGGTCAGCTCAGTTGGTAGAGGGCTGCAATGGAAATGGAGAGGTCCCGGGTTTGATACCCGGACCAGGCGGATTTTTTCGGTCGCGCACCAGACACCTAGCTGTGTTTGGAGCTTTGTGTTTGTCCATTGTCCCTCTTGCTCCCCTTCTCCAGAGATTATTTCCGTCATTCTTGTCCAGCTCGCTTGCTCCTTTTCATTTAATTGCATTGTAATAATAACTTTAAAATGCAAGCCTTTCACCCTTGTTGGTGTCAGACTGGTGGCGGCTGATAAAACCTGTTTGCTCTACTGACGTCCAACCCCTGGTCAGCTCAGTTGGTAGAGGGCTGCAATGGAAATGGAGAGGTCCCGGGTTTGATACCCGGACCAGGCGGATTTTTTCGGTCGCGCACCAGTCACCTAGCTGTGTTTGGAGCTTTGTGTTTGTCCATTGTCCCTCTTGCTCCCCTTCTCCAGAGATTATTTTCGTCATTCTTGTCCAGCTCGCTTGCTCCTTTGCATTTAATTGTATTGTAATAATAACTTTAAAATGCAAGCCTTTCACCCTTGTTGGTGTCAGACTGGTGGCGGCTGATAAAACCTGTTTGCTCTACTGACGTCCAACCCCTGGTCAGCTCAGTTGGTAGAGGGCTGCAATGGAAATGGAGAGGTCCCGGGTTTGATACCCGGACCAGGCGGATTTTTTCGGTCGCGCACCAGACACCTAGCTGTGTTTGGAGCTTTGTGTTTGTCCATTGTCCCTCTTGCTCCCCTTCTCCAGAGATTATTTTCGTCATTCTTGTCCAGCTCGCTTGCTCCTTTGCATTTAATTGTATTGTAATAATAACTTTAAAATGCAAGCCTTTCACCCTTGTTGGTGTCAGACTGGTGGCGGCTGATAAAACCTGTTTGCTCTACTGACGTCCAACCCCTGGTCAGCTCAGTTGGTAGAGGGCTGCAATGGAAATGGAGAGGTCCCGGGTTTGATACCCGGACCAGGCGGATTTTTTCGGTCGCGCACCAGTCACCTAGCTGTGTTTGGAGCTTTGTGTTTGTCCATTGTCCCTCTTGCTCCCCTTCTCCAGAGGTTATTTTCGTCATTATTGTCCAGCTCGCTTGCTCCTTTGCATTTAATTGCATTGTAATAATAACTTTAAAATGCAAGCCTTTCACCCTTGTTGGTGTCAGACTGGTGGCGGCTGATAAAACCTGTTTGCTCTACTGACGTCCAACCCCTGGTCAGCTCAGTTGGTAGAGGGCTGCAATGGAAATGGAGAGGTCCCGGGTTTGATACCCGGACCAGGCGGATTTTTTCGGTCGCGCACCAGTCACCTAGCTGTGTTTGGAGCTTTGTGTTTGTCCATTGTCCCTCTTGCTCCCCTTCTCCAGAGATTATTTTCGTCATTATTGTCCAGCTCGCTTGCTCCTTTGCATTTAATTGCATTGTAATAATAACTTTAAAATGCAAGCCTTTCACCCTTGTTGGTGTCAGACTGGTGGCGGCTGATAAAACCTGTTTGCTCTACTGACGTCCAACCCCTGGTCAGCTCAGTTGGTAGAGGGCTGCAATGGAAATGGAGAGGTCCCGGGTTTGATACCCGGACCAGGCGGATTTTTTCGGTCGCGCACCAGTCACCTAGCTGTGTTTGGAGCTTTGTGTTTGTCCATTGTCCCTCTTGCTCCCCTTCTCCAGAGGTTATTTTCGTCATTATTGTCCAGCTCGCTTGCTCCTTTGCATTTAATTGCATTGTAATAATAACTTTAAAATGCAAGCCTTTCACCCTTGTTGGTGTCAGACTGGTGGCGGCTGATAAAACCTGTTTGCTCTACTGACGTCCAACCCCTGGTCAGCTCAGTTGGTAGAGGGCTGCAATGGAAATGGAGAGGTCCCGGGTTTGATACCCGGACCAGGCGGATTTTTTCGGTCGCGCACCAGTCACCTAGCTGTGTTTGGAGCTTTGTGTTTGTCCATTGTCCCTCTTGCTCCCCTTCTCCAGAGATTATTTTCGTCATTATTGTCCAGCTCGCTTGCTCCTTTGCATTTAATTGCATTGTAATAATAACTTTAAAATGCAAGCCTTTCACCCTTGTTGGTGTCAGACTGGTGGCGGCTGATAAAACCTGTTTGCTCTACTGACGTCCAACCCCTGGTCAGCTCAGTTGGTAGAGGGCTGCAATGGAAATGGAGAGGTCCCGGGTTTGATACCCGGACCAGGCGGATTTTTTCGGTCGCGCACCAGTCACCTAGCTGTGTTTGGAGCTTTGTGTTTGTCCATTGTCCCTCTTGCTCCCCTTCTCCAGAGGTTATTTTCGTCATTATTGTCCAGCTCGCTTGCTCCTTTGCATTTAATTGCATTGTAATAATAACTTTAAAATGCAAGCCTTTCACCCTTGTTGGTGTCAGACTGGTGGCGGCTGATAAAACCTGTTTGCTCTACTGACGTCCAACCCCTGGTCAGCTCAGTTGGTAGAGGGCTGCAATGGAAATGGAGAGGTCCCGGGTTTGATACCCGGACCAGGCGGATTTTTTCGGTCGCGCACCAGACACCTAGCTGTGTTTGGAGCTTTGTGTTTGTCCATTGTCCCTCTTGCTCCCCTTCTCCAGGGATTATTTTCATCATTATTGTCCAGCTCGCTTGCACCTTTGCATTTAATTGCATTGTAATAATAACTTTAAAATGCAAGCCTTTCACCCTTGTTGGTGTCAGACTGGTGGCGGCTGATAAAACCTGTTTGCTCTACTGACGTCCAACCCCTGGTCAGCTCAGTTGGTAGAGGGCTGCAATGGAAATGGAGAGGTCCCGGGTTTGATACCCGGACCAGGCGGATTTTTTCGGTCGCGCACCAGACACCTAGCTGTGTTTGGAGCTTTGTGTTTGTCCATTGTCCCTCTTGTTCCCCTTCTCCAGGGATTATTTTCATCATTATTGTCCAGCTCGCTTGCACCTTTGCATTTAATTGCATTGTAATAATAACTTTAAAATGCAAGCCTTTCACCCTTGTTGGTGTCAGACTGGTGGCGGCTGATAAAACCTGTTTGCTCTACTGACGTCCAACCCCTGGTCAGCTCAGTTGGTAGAGGGCTGCAATGGAAATGGAGAGGTCCCGGGTTTGATACCCGGACCAGGCGGATTTTTTCGGTCGCGCACCAGACACCTAGCTGTGTTTGGAGCTTTTTGTTTGTCCATTGTCCCTCTTGCTCCCCTTCTCCAGAGATTATTTCCGTCATTCTTGTCCAGCTCGCTTGCTCCTTTGCATTTAATTGCATTGTAATAATAACTTTAAAATGCAAGCCTTTCACCCTTGTTGGTGTCAGACTGGTGGCGGCTGATAAAACCTGTTTGCTCTACTGACGTCCAACCCCTGATCAGCTCAGGTGGTAGAGGGCTGCAATGGAAATGGAGAGGTCCCGGGTTTGATACCCGGACCAGGCGGATTTTTTCGGTCGCGCACCAGTCACATAGCTGTGTTTGGAGCTTTGTGTTTGTCCATTGTCCCTCTTGCTCCCCTTCTCCAGAGATTATTTTCGTCATTATTGTCCAGCTCGCTTGCTCCTTTGCATTTAATTGCATTGTAATAATAACTTTAAAATGCAAGCCTTTCACCCTTGTTGGTGTCAGACTGGTGGCGGCTGATAAAACCTGTTTGCTCTACTGACGTCCAACCCCTGGTCAGCTCAGTTGGTAGAGGGCTGCAATGGAAATGGAGAGGTCCCGGGTTTGATACCCGGACCAGGCGGATTTTTTCGGTCGCGCACCAGTCACCTAGCTGTGTTTGGAGCTTTGTGTTTGTCCATTGTCCCTCTTGCTCCCCTTCTCCAGAGATTATTTTCGTCATTATTGTCCAGCTCGCTTGCTCCTTTGCATTTAATTGCATTGTAATAATAACTTTAAAATGCAAGCCTTTCACCCTTGTTGGTATCAGACTGGTGGCGGCTGATAAAACCTGTTTGCTCTACTGACGTCCAAGCCCTGGTCAGCTCAGTTGGTAGAGGGCTGCAATGGAAATGGAGAGGTCCCGGGTTTGATACCCGGACCAGGCGGATTTTTTCGGTCGCGCACCAGTCACCTAGCTGTGTTTGGAGCTTTGTGTTTGTCCATTGTCCCTCTTGCTCCCCTTCTCCAGAGGTTATTTTCGTCATTATTGTCCAGCTCGCTTGCTCCTTTGCATTTAATTGCATTGTAATAATAACTTTAAAATGCAAGCCTTTCACCCTTGTTGGTGTCAGACTGGTGGCGGCTGATAAAACCTGTTTGCTCTACTGACGTCCAACCCCTGGTCAGCTCAGTTGGTAGAGGGCTGCAATGGAAATGGAGAGGTCCCGGGTTTGATACCCGGACCAGGCGGATTTTTTCGGTCGCGCACCAGACACCTAGCTGTGTTTGGAGCTTTGTGTTTGTCCATTGTCCCTCTTGCTCCCCTTCTCCAGGGATTATTTTCATCATTATTGTCCAGCTCGCTTGCACCTTTGCATTTAATTGCATTGTAATAATAACTTTAAAATGCAAGCCTTTCACCCTTGTTGGTGTCAGACTGGTGGCGGCTGATAAAACCTGTTTGCTCTACTGACGTCCAACCCCTGGTCAGCTCAGTTGGTAGAGGGCTGCAATGGAAATGGAGAGGTCCCGGGTTTGATACCCGGACCAGGCGGATTTTTTCGGTCGCGCACCAGACACCTAGCTGTGTTTGGAGCTTTGTGTTTGTCCATTGTCCCTCTTGTTCCCCTTCTCCAGGGATTATTTTCATCATTATTGTCCAGCTCGCTTGCACCTTTGCATTTAATTGCATTGTAATAATAACTTTAAAATGCAAGCCTTTCACCCTTGTTGGTGTCAGACTGGTGGCGGCTGATAAAACCTGTTTGCTCTACTGACGTCCAACCCCTGGTCAGCTCAGTTGGTAGAGGGCTGCAATGGAAATGGAGAGGTCCCAGGTTTGATACCCGGACCAGGCGGATTTTTTCGGTCGCGCACCAGACACCTAGCTGTGTTTGGAGCTTTATGTTTGTCCATTGTCCCTCTTGCTCCCCTTCTCCAGAGATTATTTCCGTCATTCTTGTCCAGCTCGCTTGCTCCTTTTCATTTAATTGCATTGTAATAATAACTTTAAAATGCAAGCCTTTCACTCTTGTTGGTGTCAGACTGGTGGCGGCTGATAAAACCTGTTTGCTCTACTGACGTCCAACCCCTGGTCAGCTCAGTTGGTAGAGGGCTGCAATGGAAATGGAGAGGTCCCGGGTTTGATACCCGGACCAGGCGGATTTTTTCGGTCGCGCACCAGTCACCTAGCTGTGTTTGGAGCTTTGTGTTTGTCCATTGTCCCTCTTGCTCCCCTTCTCCAGAGATTATTTTCGTCATTCTTGTCCAGCTCGCTTGCTCCTTTGCATTTAATTGTATTGTAATAATAACTTTAAAATGCAAGCCTTTCACCCTTGTTGGTGTCAGACTGGTGGCGGCTGATAAAACCTGTTTGCTCTACTGACGTCCAACCCCTGGTCAGCTCAGTTGGTAGAGGGCTGCAATGGAAATGGAGAGGTCCCGGGTTTGATACCCGGACCAGGCGGATTTTTTCGGTCGCGCACCAGACACCTAGCTGTGTTTGGAGCTTTGTGTTTGTCCATTGTCCCTCTTGCTCCCCTTCTCCAGAGATTATTTTCGTCATTCTTGTCCAGCTCGCTTGCTCCTTTGCATTTAATTGTATTGTAATAATAACTTTAAAATGCAAGCCTTTCACCCTTGTTGGTGTCAGACTGGTGGCGGCTGATAAAACCTGTTTGCTCTACTGACGTCCAACCCCTGGTCAGCTCAGTTGGTAGAGGGCTGCAATGGAAATGGAGAGGTCCCGGGTTTGATACCCTAACCAAGCGGATTTTTTCGGTCGCGCACCAGTCACCTAGCTGTGTTTGGAGCTTTGTGTTTGTCCATTGTCCCTCTTGCTCCCCTTCTCCAGAGGTTATTTTCGTCATTATTGTCCAGCTCGCTTGCTCCTTTGCATTTA
Source organism: Ixodes scapularis (assembly GCF_016920785.2). Classification (NCBI taxonomy): domain Eukaryota; kingdom Metazoa; phylum Arthropoda; class Arachnida; order Ixodida; family Ixodidae; genus Ixodes; species Ixodes scapularis. The sequence goes on along the minus strand of NW_024609883.1, from coordinate 52,690,077 downwards.
ATTGCATTGTAATAATAACTTTAAAATGCAAGCCTTTCACCCTTGTTGGTGTCCGACTGGTGGCGGCTGATAAAACCTGTTTGCTCTACTGACGTCCAACCCCTGGTCAGCTCAGTTGGTAGAGGGCTGCAATGGAAATGGAGAGGTCCCGGGTTTGATACCCGGACCAGGCGGATTTTTTCGGTCGCGCACCAGACACCTAGTTGTGTTTGGAGCTTTGTGTTTGTCCATTGTCCCTCTTGCTCCCCTTCTCCAGGGATTATTTTCATCATTATTGTCCAGCTCGTTTGCACCTTTGCATTTAATTGCATTGTAATAATAACTTTAAAATGCAAGCCTTTCACCCTTGTTGGTGTCAGACTGGTGGCGGCTGATAAAACCTGTTTGCTCTACTGACGTCCAACCCCTGGTCAGCTCAGTTGGTTGAGGGCTGCAATGGAAATGGAGAGGTCCCGGGTTTGATACCCGGACCAGGCGGATTTTTTCGGTCGCGCACCAGACACCTAGCTGTGTTTGGAGCTTTGTGTTTGTCCATTGTCCCTCTTGTTCCCCTTCTCCAGGGATTATTTTCATCATTATTGTCCAGCTCGCTTGCACCTTTGCATTTAATTGCATTGTAATAATAACTTTAAAATGCAAGCCTTTCACCCTTGTTGGTGTCAGACTGGTGGCGGCTGATAAAACCTGTTTGCTCTACTGACGTCCAACCCCTGGTCAGCTCAGTTGGTAGAGGGCTGCAATGGAAATGGAGAGGTCCCGGGTTTGATACCCGGACCAGGCGGATTTTTTCGGTCGCGCACCAGACACCTAGCTGTGTTTGGAGCTTTGTGTTTGTCCATTGTCCCTCTTGCTCCCCTTCTCCAGAGATTATTTTCGTCATTCTTGTCCAGCTCGCTTGCTCCTTTGCATTTAATTGCATTGTAATAATAACTTTAAAATGCAAGCCTTTCACCCTTGTTGGTGTCAGACTGGTGGCGGCTGATAAAACCTGTTTGCTCTACTGACGTCCAACCCCTGGTCAGCTCAGTTGGTAGAGGGCTGCAATGGAAATGGAGAGGTCCCGGGTTTGATACCCGGACCAGGCGGACTTTTTCGGTCGCGCACCAGACACCTAGCTGTGTTTGGAGCTTTGTGTTTGTCCATTCTCCCTCTTGTTCCCCTTCTCCAGAGATTATTTTCGTCATTCTTGTCCAGCTCGCTTGCTCCTTTGCATTTAATTGCATTGTAATAATAACATTAAAATGCAAGCCTTTCACCCTTGTTGGTGTCAGACTGGTGGCGGCTGATAAAACCTGTTTGCTCTACTGACGTCCAACCCCTGGTCAGCTCAGTTGGTAGAGGGCTGCAATGGAAATGGAGAGGTCCCGGGTTTGATACCCGGACCAGGCGGATTTTTTCGGTCGCGCACCAGTCACCTAGCTGTGTTTGGAGCTTTGTGTTTGTCCATTGTCCCTCTTGTTGCCTTTCTCCAGAGATTATTTTCGTCATTCTTGTCCAGCTCGCTTGCTCCTTTGCATTTAATTGCATTGTAATAATAACTTTAAAATGCAAGCCTTTCACCCTTGTTGGTGTCAGACTGGTGGCGGCTGATAAAACCTGTTTGCTCTACTGACGTCCAACCCCTGGTCAGCTCAGTTGGTAGAGGGCTGCAATGGAAATGGAGAGGTCCCGGGTTTGATACCCGGACCAGGCGGATTTTTTCGGTCGCGCACCAGACACCTAGCTGTGTTTGGAGCTTTGTGTTTGTCCATTGTCCCTCTTGTTCCCCTTCTCCAGAGATTATTTTCGTCATTCTTGTCCAGCTCGCTTGCTCCTTTGCATTTAATTGCATTGTAATAATAACTTTAAAATGCAAGCCTTTCACCCTTGTTGGTGTCAGACTGGTGGCGGCTGATAAAACCTGTTTGCTCTACTGACGTCCAACCCCTGGTCAGCTCAGTTGGTAGAGGGCTGCAATGGAAATGGAGAGGTCCCGGGTTTGATACCCGGACCAGGCGGATTTTTTCGGTCGCGCACCAGACACCTAGCTGTGTTTGGAGCTTTGTGTTTGTCCATTGTCCCTCTTGTTCCCCTTCTCCAGAGATTATTTTCGTCATTCTTGTCCAGCTCGCTTGCTCCTTTGCATTTAATTGCATTGTAATAATAACTTTAAAATGCAAGCCTTTCACCCTTGTTGGTGTCAGACTGGTGGCGGCTGATAAAACCTGTTTGCTCTACTGACGTCCAACCCCTGGTCAGCTCAGTTGGTAGAGGGCTGCATTGGAAATGGAGAGGTCCCGGGTTCGATAACCGGACCAGGCGGATTTTTTCGGTCGCGCACCAGTCACCTAGCTGTGTTTGGAGCTTTGTGTTTGTCCATTGTCCCTCTTGCTCCCCTTCTCCAGAGATTATTTTCGTCATTCTTGTCCAGCTCGCTTGCTCCTTTGCATTTAATTGCATTGTAATAATAACTTTAAAATGCAAGCCTTTCACCCTTGTTGGTGTCAGACTGGTGGCGGCTGATAAAACCTGTTTGCTCTACTGACGTCCAACCCCTGGTCAGCTCAGTTGGTAGAGGGCTGCAATGGAAATGGAGAGGTCCCGGGTTTGATACCCGGACCAGGCGGATTTTTTCGGTCGCGCACCAGTCACCTAGCTGTGTTTGGAGATTTGTTTGTCCTTTGTCCCTCTTGTTCCCCTTCTCCAGGGATTATTTTCGTCATTCTTGTCCAGCTCGCTTGCTCCTTTGCATTCAATTGCATTGTAATAATAACTTTAAAATGCAAGCCTTTCACCCTTGTTGGTGTCAGACTGGTGGCGGCTGATAAAACCTGTTTGCTCTACTGACGTCCAACCCCTGGTCAGCTCAGTTGGTAGAGGGCTGCAATGGAAATGGAGAGGTCCCGGGTTTGATACCCGGACCAGGCGGATTTTTTCGGTCGCGCACCAGTCACCTAGCTGTGTTTGGAGATTTGTTTGTCCTTTTTCCCTCTTGTTCCCCTTCTCCAGAGGTTATTTTCGTCATTCTTGTCCAGCTCGCTTGCTCCTTTGCATTTAATTGCATTGTAATAATAACTTTAAAATGCAAGCCTTTCACCCTTGTTGGTGTCAGACTGGTGGCGGCTGATAAAACCTGTTTGCTCTACTGACGTCCAACCCCTGGTCAGCTCAGTTGGTAGAGGGCTGCAATGGAAATGGAGAGGTCCCGGGTTTGATACCCGGACCAGGCGGATTTTTTCGGTCGCGCACCAGTCACCTAGCTGTGTTTGGAGATTTGTTTGTCCTTTGTCCCTCTTGTTCCCCTTCTCCAGGGATTATTTTCGTCATTCTTGTCCAGCTCGCTTGCTCCTTTGCATTTAATTGCATTGTAATAATAACTTTAAAATGCAAGCCTTTCACCCTTGTTGGTGTCAGACTGGTGGCGGCTGATAAAACCTGTTTGCTCTACTGACGTCCAACCCCTGGTCAGCTCAGTTGGTAGAGGGCTGCAATGGAAATGGAGAGGTCCCGGGTTTGATACCCGGACCAGGCGGATTTTTTCGGTCGCGCACCAGTCACCTAGCTGTGTTTGGAGATTTGTTTGTCCTTTGTCCCATTGTTCCCCTTCTCCAGAGGTTATTTTCGTCATTCTTGTCCAGCTCGCTTGCTCCTTTGCATTTAATTGCATTGTAATAATAACTTTAAAATGCAAGCCTTTCACCCTTGTTGGTGTCAGACTGGTGGCGGCTGATAAAACCTGTTTGCTCTCCTGACGTCCAACCCCTGGTCAGCTCAGTTGGTAGAGGGCTGCAATGGAAATGGAGAGGTCCCGGGTTTGATACCCGGACCAGGCGGATTTTTTCGGTCGCGCACCAGTCACCTAGCTGTGTTTGGAGATTTGTTTGTCCTTTGTCCCTCTTGTTCCCCTTCTCCAGAGGTTATTTTCGTCATTCTTGTCCAGCTCGCTTGCTCCTTTGCATTTAATTGCATTGTAATAATAACTTTAAAATGCAAGCCTTTCACCCTTGTTGGTGTCAGACTGGTGGCGGCTGATAAAACCTGTTTGCTCTACTGACGTCCAACCCCTGGTCAGCTCAATTGGTAGAGGGCTGCAATGGAAATGGAGAGGTCCCGGGTTTGATACCCGGACCAGGCGGATTTTTTCGGTCGCGCACCAGTCACCTAGCTGTGTTTGGAGATTTGTTTGTCCTTTGTCCCTCTTGTTCCCCTTCTCCAGGGATTATTTTCGTCATTCTTGTCCAGCTCGCTTGCTCCTTTGCATTTAATTGCATTGTAATAATAACTTTAAAATGCAAGCCTTTTACCCTTGTTGGTGTCAGACTGGTGGCGGCTGATAAAACCTGTTTGCTCTACTGACGTCCAACCCCTGGTCAGCTCAGTTGGTAGAGGGCTACAATGGAAATGGAGAGGTCCCGGGTTTGATACCCGGACCAGGCGGATTTTTTCGGTCGCGCACCAGTCACCTAGCTGTGTTTGGAGATTTGTTTGTCCTTTGTCCCTCTTGTTCCCCTTCTCCAGAGGTTATTTTCGTCATTCTTGTCCAGCTCGCTTGCTCCTTTGCATTTAATTGCATTGTAATAATAACTTTAAAATGCAAGCCTTTCACCCTTGTTGGTGTCAGACTGGTGGCGGCTGATAAAACCTGTTTGCTCTACTGACGTCCAACCCCTGGTCAGCTCAGTTGGTAAAGGGCTGCAATGGAAATGGAGAGGTCCCGGGTTTGATACCCGGACCAGGCGGATTTTTTCGGTCGCGCACCAGTCACCTAGCTGTGTTTGGAGATTTGTTTGTCCTTTGTCCCTCTTGTTCCCCTTCTCCAGGGATTATTTTCGTCATTCTTGTCCAGCTCGCTTGCTCCTTTGCATTTAATTGCATTGTAATAATAACTTTAAAATGCAAGCCTTTCACCCTTGTTGGTGTCAGACTGGTGGCGGCTGATAAAACCTGTTTGCTCTACTGACGTCCAACCCCGTGGTCAGCTCAGTTGGTAGAGGGCTGCAATGGAAATGGAGAGGTCCCGGGTTTGATACCCGGACCAGGCGGATTTTTTCGGTCGCGCACCAGTCACCTAGCTGTGTTTGGAGATTTGTTTGTCCTTTGTCCCTCTTGTTCCCCTTCTCCAGAGGTTATTTTCGTCATTCTTGTCCAGCTCGCTTGCTCCTTTGCATTTAATTGCATTGTAATAATAACTTTAAAATGCAAGCCTTTCACCCTTGTTGGTGTCAGACTGGTGGCGGCTGATAAAACCTGTTTGCTCTACTGACGTCCAACCCCTGGTCAGCTCAGTTGGTAGAGGGCTGCAATGGAAATGGAGAGGTCCCGGGTTTGATACCCGGACCAGGCGGATTTTTTCGGTCGCGCACCAGTCACCTAGCTGTGTTTGGAGATTTGTTTTTCCTTTGTCCCTCTTGTTCCCCTTCTCCAGGGATTATTTTCGTCATTCTTGTCCAGCTCGCTTGCTGCTTTGCATTTAATTGCATTGTAATAATAACTTTAAAATGCAAGCCTTTCACCCTTGTTGGTGTCAGACTGGTGGCGGCTGATAAAACCTGTTTGCTCTACTGACGTCCAACCCCTGGTCAGCTCAGTTGGTAGAGGGCTGCAACGGAAATGGAGAGGTCCCGGGTTTGATACCCGGACCAGGCGGATTTTTTCGGTCGCGCACCAGTCACCTAGCTGTGTTTGGAGATTTGTTTGTCCTTTGTCCCTCTTGTTCCCCTTCTCCAGAGGTTATTTTCGTCATTCTTGTCCAGCTCGCTTGCTCCTTTGCATTTAATTGCATTGTAATAATAACTTTAAAATGCAAGCTTTTCACCCTTGTTGGTGTCAGACTGGTGGCGGCTGATAAAACCTGTTTGCTCTACTGACGTCCAACCCCTGGTCAGCTCAGTTGGTAGAGGGCTGCAATGGAAATGGAGAGGTCCCGGGTTTGATACCCGGACCAGGCGGATTTTTTCGGTCGCGCACCAGTCACCTAGCTGTGTTTGGAGATTTGTTTGTCCTTTGTCCCTCTTGTTCCCCTTCTCCAGAGGTTATTTTCGTCATTCTTGTCCAGCTCGCTTGCTCCTTTGCATTTAATTGCATTGTAATAATAACTTTAAAATGCAAGCCTTTCACCCTTGTTGGTGTCAGACTGGTGGCGGCTGATAAAACCTGTTTGCTCTACTGACGTCCAACCCCTGGTCAGCTCAGTTGGTAGAGGGCTGCAATGGAAATGGAGAGGTCCCGGGTTTGATACCCGGACCAGGCGGATTTTTTCGGTCGCGCACCAGTCACCTAGCTGTGTTTGGAGATTTGTTTGTCCTTTGTCCCTCTTGTTCCCCTTCTCCAGAGGTTATTTTCGTCATTCTTGTCCAGCTCGCTTGCTCCTTTGCATTTAATTGCATTGTAATAATAACTTTAAAATGCAAGCCTTTCACCCTTGTTGGTGTCAGACTGGTGGCGGCTGATAAATCCTGTTTGCTCTACTGACGTCCAACCCCTGGTCAGCTCAGTTGGTAGAGGGCTGCAATGGAAATGGAGAGGTCCCGGGTTTGATACCCGGACCAGGCGGATTTTTTCGGTCGCGCACCAGTCACCTAGCTGTGTTTGGAGATTTGTTTATCCTTTGTCCCTCTTGTTCCCCTTCTCCAGGGATTATTTTCGTCATTCTTGTCCAGCTCGCTTGCTCCTTTGCATTTAATTGCATTGTAATAATAACTTTAAAATGCAAGCCTTTCACCCTTGTTGGTGTCAGACTGGTGGCGGCTGATAAAACCTGTTTGCTCTACTGACGTCCAACCCCTGGTCAGCTCAGTTGGTAGAGGGCTGCAATGGAAATGGAGAGGTCCCGGGTTTGATACCCGGACCAGGCGGATTTTTTCGGTCGCGCACCAGTCACCTAGCTGTGTTTGGAGATTTGTTTGTCCTTTGTCCCTCTTGTTCCCCTTCTCCAGAGGTTATTTTCGTCATTCTTGTCCAGCTCGCTAGCTCCTTTGCATTTAATTGCATTGTAATAATAACTTTAAAATGCAAGCCTTTCACCCTTGTTGGTGTCAGACTGGTGGCGGCTGATAAAACCTGTTTGCTCTACTGACGTCCAACCCCTGGTCAGCTCAGTTGGTAGAGGGCTGCAATGGAAATGGAGAGGTCCCGGGTTTGATACCCGGACCAGGCGGATTTTTTCGGTCGCGCACCAGTCACCTAGCTGTGTTTGGAGATTTGTTTGTCCTTTGTCCCTCTTGTTCCCCTTCTCCAGAGGTTATTTTCGTCATTCTTGTCCAGCTCGCTTGCTCCTTTGCATTTAATTGCATTGTAATAATAACTTTAAAATGCAAGCCTTTCACCCTTGTTGGTGTCAGACTGGTAGCGGCTGATAAAACCTGTTTGCTCTACTGACGTCCAACCCCTGGTCAGCTCAGTTGGTAGAGGGCTGCAATGGAAATGGAGAGGTCCCGGGTTTGATACCCGGACCAGGCGGATTTTTTCGGTCGCGCACCAGTCACCTAGCTGTGTTTGGAGCTTTGTGTTTGTCCATTGTCCCTCTTGCTCCCCTTCTCCAGAGATTATTTTCGTCATTCTTGTCCAGCTCGCATGCTCCTTTGCATTTAATTGCATTGTAATAATAACTTTAAAATGCAAGCCTTTCACCCTTGTTGGTGTCAGACTGGTGGCGGCTGATAAAACCTGTTTGCTCTACTGACGTCCAACTCCTGGTCAGCTCAGTTGGTAGAGGGCTGCAATGGAAATGGAGAGGTCCCGGGTTTGATACCCGGACCAGGCGGATTTTTTCGGTCGCGCACCAGTCACCTAGCTGTGTTTGGAGATTTGTTTGTCCTTTGTCCCTCTTGTTCCCCTTCTCCAGAGGTTATTTTCGTCATTCTTGTCCAGCTCGCTTGCTCCTTTGCATTTAATTGCATTGTAATAATAACTTTAAAATGCAAGCCTTTCACCCTTGTTGGTGTCAGACTGGTGGCGGCTGATAAAACCTGTTTGCTCTACTGACGTCCAACCCCTGGTCAGCTCAGTTGGTAGAGGGCTGCAATGGAAATGGAGAGGTCCCGGGTTTGATACCCGGACCAGGCGGATTTTTTCGGTCGCGCACCAGTCACCTAGCTGTGTTTGGAGATTTGTTTGTCCTTTGTCCCTCTTGTTCCCCTTCTCCAGAGGTTGTTTTCGTCATTCTTGTCCAGCTCGCTTGCTCCTTTGCATTTAATTGCATTGTAATAATAACTTCAAAATGCAAGCCTTTCACCCTTGTTGGTGTCAGACTGGTGGCGGCTGATAAAACCTGTTTGCTCTACTGACGTCCAACCCCTGGTCAGCTCAGTTGGTAGAGGGCTGCAATGGAAATGGAGAGGTCCCGGGTTTGATACCCGGACCAGGCGGATTTTTTCGGTCGCGCACCAGTCACCTAGCTGTGTTTGGAGATTTGTTTGTCCTTTGTCCCTCTTGTTCCCCTTCTCCAGGGATTATTTTCGTCATTCTTGTCCAGCTCGCTTGCTCCTTTGCATTTAATTGCATTGTAATAATAACTTTAAAATGCAAGCCTTTCACCCTTGTTGGTGTCAGACTGGTGGCGGCTGATAAAACCTGTTTGCTCTACTGACGTCCAACCCCTGGTCAGCTCAGTTGGTAGAGGGCTGCAATGGAAATGGAGAGGTCCCGGGTTTGATACCCGGACCAGGCGGATTTTTTCGGTCGCGCACCAGTCACCTAGCTGTGTTTGGAGATTTGTTTGTCCTTTGTCCCTCTTGTTCCCCTTCTCCAGAGGTTATTTTCGTCATTCTTGTCCAGCTCGCTTGCTCCTTTGCATTTAATTGCATTGTAGTAATAACTTTAAAATGCAAGCCTTTCACCCTTGTTGGTGTCAGACTGGTGGCGGCTGATAAAACCTGTTTGCTCTACTGACGTCCAACCCCTGGTCAGCTCAGTTGGTAGAGGGCTGCAATGGAAATGGAGAGGTCCCGGGTTTGATACCCGGACCAGGCGGATTTTTTCGGTCGCGCACCAGTCACCTAGCTGTGTTTGGAGCTTTGTGTTTGTCCATTGTCCCTCTTGCTCCCCTTCTCCAGAGATTATTTTCGTCATTCTTGTCCAGCTCGCTTGCTCCTTTGCATTTAATTGCATTGTAATAATAACTTTAAAATGCAAGCCTTTCACCCTTGTTGGTGTCAGACTGGTGGCGGCTGATAAAACCTGTTTGCTCTACTGACGTCCAACCCCTGGTCAGCTCAGTTGGTAGAGGGCTGCAATGGAAATGGAGAGGTCCCGGGTTTGATACCCGGACCAGGCGGATTTTTTCGGTCGCGCACCAGTCACCTAGCTGTGTTTGGAGATTTGTTTGTCCTTTGTCCCTCTTGTTCCCCTTCTCCAGGGATTATTTTCGTCATTCTTGTCCAGCTCGCTTGCTCCTTTGCATTTAATTGCATTGTAATAATAACTTTAAAATGCAAGCCTTTCACCCTTGTTGGTGTCAGACTGGTGGCGGCTGATAAAACCTGTTTGCTCTACTGACGTCCAACCCCTGGTCAGCTCAGTTGGTAGAGGGCTGCAATGGAAATGGAGAGGTCCCGGGTTTGATACCCGGACCAGGCGGATTTTTTCGGTCGCGCACCAGTCACCTAGCTGTGTTTGGAGCTTTGTGTTTGTCCATTGTCCCTCTTGTTCCCCTTTTCCAGAGGTTATTTTCGTCATTCTTGTCCAGCTCGCTTGCTCCTTTGCATTTAATTGCATTGTAATAATAACTTTAAAATGCAAGCCTTTCACCCTTGTTGGTGTCAGACTGGTGGCGGCTGATAAAACCTGTTTGCTCTACTGACGTCCAACCCCTGGTCAGCTCAGTTGGTAGAGGGCTGCAATGGAAATGGAGAGGTCCCGGGTTTGATACCCGGACCAGGCGGATTTTTTCGGTCGCGCACCAGACACCTAGCTGTGTTTGGAGCTTTGTGTTTGTCCAGTGTCCCTCTTGCTCCCCTTCTCCAGAGATTTTTTTCGTCATTCTTGTCCAGCTCGCTTGCTCCTTTGCATTTAATTGCATTGTAATAATAACTTTAAAATGCAAGCCTTTCACCCTTGTTGGTGTCAGACTGGTGGCGGCTGATAAAACCTGTTTGCTCTACTGACGTCCAACCCCTGGTCAGCTCAGTTGGTAGAGGGCTGCAATGGAAATGGAGAGGTCCCGGGTTTGATACCCGGACCAGGCGGATTTTTTCGGTCGCGCACCAGACACCTAGCTGTGTTTGGAGCTTTGTGTTTGTCCATTGTCCCCCTTGCTCCCCTTCTCCAGAGATTATTTTCGTCATTCTTGTCCAGCTCGCTTGCTCCTTTGCATTTAATTGCATTGTAATAATAACTTTAAAATGCAAGCCTTTCACCCTTGTTGGTGTCAGACTGGTGGCGGCTGATAAAACCTGTTTGCCCTACTGACGTCCAACACCTGGTCAGCTCAGTTGGTAGAGGGCTGCAATGGAAATGGAGAGGTCCCGGGTTTGATAACCGGACCAGGCGGATTTTTTCGGTCGCGCACCAGTCACCTAGCTGTGTTTGGAGCTTTGTGTTTGTCCATTGTCCCTCTTGCTCCCCTTCTCCAGAGATTATTTTCGTCATTCTTGTCCAGCTCGCTTGCTCCTTTGCATTTAATTGCATTGTAATAATAACTTTAAAATGCAAGCCTTTCACCCTTGTTGGTGTCAGACTGGTGGCGGCTGATAAAACCTGTTTGCTCTACTGACGTCCAACCCCTGGTCAGCTCAGTTGGTAGAGGGCTGCAACGGAAATGGAGAGGTCCCGGGTTTGATACCCGGACCAGGCGGATTTTTTCGGTCGCGCACCAGTCACCTAGCTGTGTTTGGAGCTTTGTGTTTGTCCATTGTCCCTCTTGCTCCCCTTCTCCAGAGATTATTTTCGTCATTCTTGTCCAGCTCGCTTGCTCCTTTGCATTTAATTGCATTGTAATAATAACTTTAAAATGCAAGCCTTTCACCCTTGTTGGTGTCAGACTGGTGGCGGCTGATAAAACCTGTTTGCTCTACTGACGTCCAACCCCTGGTCAGCTCAGTTGGTAGAGGGCTGCAATGGAAATGGAGAGGTCCCGGGTTTGATACCCGGACCAGGCGGATTTTTCGGTCGCGCACCAGACACCTAGCTGTGTTTGGAGCTTTGTGTTTGTCCATTGTCCCTCTTGTTCCCCTTCTCCAGGGATTATTTTCGTCATTATTGTCCAGCTCGCTTGCACCTTTGCATTTAATTGCATTATTATAATAATCATTGCAAAATTTCCTTTTTAACGTGACAGCGTATCGCCCGTGCCGCAAAAAAATCCGACATCGGCGTCGAGGGTACCAAAAAATCCCATAATGCATAACGTGATGTCACACGCGGCTGTGACGTCATGACCCTATCGACCCGCTAAATTTGGCGGCAAAGCTTCCAATAAATGCAATAAAAATGATCCCGCAAGATTTATCGGAACTTTTTTCAGTCAAATTTAGCGGAACTTTTTCCGTCCAATTTAGCGGAGAAATTTTCCGCAAAGGTTAGCGGGAAATTTTCTGTCAAAATTAGCGGAAACTTTTCCCGCCATCTTTGGCGGCAAACTTTCGATGAAAGCACGTGACATCATGTGACGTCACGTGACATGTGACGGTACCATCTAGACCACGCACACAAACTTGATCGACTTGGAAACAGTCGCAGGTTTTATGAGAAGGCTTCGCGAACGGGGCCCGATAAAGCTATCGCGTTCCACTCTTAAAGGCGACGCTTAAGTGTCCCCCAAGATTTTTTTAACAAGTTAAAGAAACACTTTTTGACGCAGAAGCAAGATAAACGCACAAGTGTGCGTACAGTTGTGTTCACCCGAAGGAAAAATCTATCAATGTAACCCTGTTTGGCAGTCAATGTTTTCTAGTGGACCGCTGACTGTGCCTGACTGTACGTCAAGCATGTCTGATTGGCCAACAAGTTACTCTGACCGACAGTCAAACTCCAGTCAGACCCCGCTTGTCGGCTTTCTGACGGTTTCCTGGTGGCAGTCGGCCACCGCAAAATGCCATCAGGATGTCTTGGTGGCGATTCTGACTGTACATCGCTTGTCTCTGACTGTACGTCAAAAAGCTTTGACGTGCAGACAGACGTACGGTCAAAGGACGTAAAGTTCGTTCGCATAACACTATTTCGTCAAATCTATGAATACGAAAAGTAATCTATGCACGAGAAAACGATTTCGGGACGTGAGCCCATCAAACCGCTGACGTTAAAGATATGACACGCAACCGACCGACAACTTTGATCAGAAGCCCGCCGAAGCGCCGAACATGACACTTCGCTTCGCCCATAGAGGCTTCGCCGAGCTTTCATGAACGATCGCTCTCGACTCGTTTTGTTTGCCCGCTTGCTCCAACCTGTCGATCCTGCCCGGGCTCTACAATGTCTTATGTTTTAGTAGAATATCTACTCGACAAGACCAAGCCTGTTGTGAGTTCCGACGATGTAAGGGACTTTAGCGGTGTAGTTGAAGACGACAAGGTGTACCAGGTCTACTGGGCCGGTGACGCGCGAACAAAAGGATCGTTCTACGACGCGAAAGTACTCTACATGGCAGGTGAGTAGAACTGAAGTACGGCGAGTGATGTACGAGTGCTTTGCATAACATGCTGACGGCTTAACTGCATTTGCAGTCGAAGCATCTCGTATAAAACGAATAGTCAAATCGAGTTTCCAAAGTGGTGGCATAGCAGAGGGGTTAAGGTGTCCGATTTTTACGCAAGTGGTCGCAGGTTCGATGCGCGGTGGTCCTGCCTTTTTTTCCTTTTTTTTTTTTCTCGAACATTTTGTTTTATCGAGGCATTTGGCGATATTTATGAGTGCGTATAGCTTTACTCTTATATAAATGCTGCCCTATTGATGAAATTCCCTTGGCAGTCGCAGTCAGACGTCATCTGATGGACCATCAGATGACGTCTGATGGTTCATCACATTCCCCCAAGGCTGCTGACTGGCAGTCAGGGTCCCAAATTACGTATCTTGATGGAATTTTCAATAGGGCACCATTGATGCGGCAGTGATGGTGAGTCCGATGGTGCTAGGGTCCGGTGCGGAGTTTTTTAAAAGAGGCGAGAAAGTGACCAGCATCATGCAAAGCATAGTCCCGAAGCCGCACAAGAAGCTCACCAGACGCACGTAGCGTTACAAGCTGAGGAAGGCCCAAAAGACACGCATACTGGCGTCTACTAGACGGCAGAGGTGATGCGAAAAACGATCCAACACGTCGTAGGCACGAATGCTGCTCAATGAGTCCATGGTATCGGTCACGTGAGATAGCATCCTGGACATGTGGATAGCTTCGCGGAACTTCGGTGGCTTTGAGGCTCTGGCCGCAAGCCTCTGAAAAATAAAATACAAAAGAAAACGTATTTTACTTGATTTCGCTAACATGCTTATTTTTCAAGCAAGCAGCAAAAAGCATAAAAAGCTTAGGTATCACAGAGATTAGTTTTATAGACTTTACTCTGTCACAAATGCTTAGGCTACAACGTTAAAACCTTGCTACTTACCCATTCGATTGGAGGAGAGGGCAGTTTACTTTCTTGGAATTCTGATAGAACGCTTTGTCGTATACTTAATTCTTTTTAAGTTTCAGCGCAATGCAGTTTGAAATTAATCACTAAATAAACGTCAGGCTTAGGTAGAAGGCAACATAAGTTACCATAACTTAACTTAAGATAACTTAAGTTGAAATCAAGGAAACATTTTACAAAGTGAAGTTATTTTAGTCTGCATCTCAGAAGAGGCAAAGCATAACAAAAATAAATAGCGAATCACACTAATCTTAAACAAAACTTCAAGTGAGCTTTTTTTTTTATCTAGCATTTTTTTTTTTTTTTTTTTTTTTTTTTGTTCTGGCGTCCTTCATTCCGTTTTAAATTTCTCTCTTACTATTCTTCGAAGTCCGGACGACCTTTGTTGTTGATATTTCAATGAGTATACCTGACATTGCCCCTATTTTGCACCCGCCGATAGCGCGGCTGTGAGCCCGCGTCGGGTGGGTATCGACTACCCAAGTGGGCACTCCAAACATCCTAATGTCAGTCATCTTCCCGACAAGTTCCTCTTGAGCATTCGTTTGCGCACAAAGACTTTTGAAGCACGTGGAGGTAGGATTCGACAACAAACCTAGGGTACTACCGTTCATTGTGAGAATCGAAAGTAAGCATACCCTACCTTTTTCATTAATGGTTACTGCGACACCAAGTCGGCAATTCAGGTTGAGCTAACAACCAGCTAAAGTATAAACATTTCCTCTCACAACAAAATAAAATCTCAAAACCGCATTCACCGCAACCTTTAGCGCTTCACTAACTTTGAATCCGTCAATCACAAGCTCACTAAACCTATGCACTCACCACTCATGAATTTAAGAACTCATAAAAATACTAAACGCATAAACTCACCGTACTTATAAACTCACCATTCGCATAAGCTTACCAAACTTGTGACCTAAACTCACGAACTCATGAACGCAGGAACTCATGAGCTCATAAAACTCGCCCCTACGAACTCACTCGGTCTCACCTCAAATATGAGGGTGATGGTGGGTAAGGTGAGCAAGTACACTCACGACTGAATTTTTACGAGGCATTAGTAGAAATGGAATCAAAATTGACAGACCGTTTCCCCTAACAACGAAGCTCCTCACTTCATTTTGTTTGGCGCTCTATCCTGTTAATTTAAATGGTAAACACAAGAAACAGCCACTGTGTCAAGCGCCGCTCACACATATACAACCGAGTAAGACCGAGAGAGACAAGACCGGTTTTTAAGCCTCCTGCGACGTCTTAGGACGAGCTCCGCTGCAGCGCATCCGGTCCTAAGAGGTCGCAAGAGGCTACAAAACCGGTCTGGTCTCTCTCGGTCTTACTGGCGTGAACGGCGCTTTAGAAAAGATTTTGAAGCGACTGGAAATGTAAGCATCTTACAATGAAAAAAAAGAGAAGAACCATGAATGCGACGCCAACAGCCAAGACGAACGGTGATTGGGTGCCGATCACGACCATCCTCAAAATCGCCAACAGAGCGTGCTGGGCGAACTGCTTGCCACACAAATACAGCCGACTGTCCATGAGGTCAAGGTCCACCGCGAAGCGGTTGACGATGCGTCCGCGAGGGGTCGCTTCAAAGAAGGCAACGGGACTCGACAAGATAGCGCTGAGCATCTCGCCATACAGAAAGCGTGACAGTTTAAGCATCCCCACGGCCAGTATAGAACACTCCCCAGAGTTCTGGCGACAACTGAAAAAATAAGAAATTATTCAAAAGTTGTTTTTATTTTTTAAACAAAGCCAGCTCAGTATGTTTTTGTTTTATTTTTATTTTTTGAATTGTGTCACTTTTGTACATGCATATCTACTCACACTTCTATGTCAAGGTAATAAAAAGTAAACATATATAGACCCAATAACAACATAAGAACGGTAGTTTGTGGATGATCATGACAAGGTTCGTGGATTCGCGGATGATAGCCGATTTTATTTTTATTCGCCGATGCTGTTACCACAAAGGCAGTTTTCGTTACGCGATGACTGGACTAGCAGACCTTGTCGTTCTAAAGCTCTTTGTGACTAGGGTCGTATTGACTTCTGTCCTTCCAGAGTAGAGTTGCGCCACAAAATTATTCATTAATTTATCCGTTTTTCGTGATTTTGAATAGCTGATGAATTCGTAATGATGACATCTAGTAAATTAAATATTAGTTCATGAAATCGGCTATCATCCGGTGAGAGAACAAACCATAAGCTATACCAAAACACGGGGCTGTGTTTCTGCGGTGCTTCACTACAGAACACGTTGAATCGCGGCAGCATTGCTTTTCTTCTAAGTAGGCTATATCCTTTTGATTAAATTGCGACGAACCCTATAAGTGAATACGATCATCTATCGGTGTCTGGTTACTCATTTTGTTACAATGGAAGTTCATTCTGCACATCCTTTCGTCGTAGTGAAACGAGCTCGCCTTGCTACTCTATCCTTGGCCAAAAGTCGCCTGCTACCCTCCTGTGCCTGCTTCACATGTCGGGCATGGTCATACGCGGCACACCGCCATTTCTGTTCAGTTATCTCCTCTTCAGTTCACTTCTTCCTCTTTCGAGGAATCTTGAAGACTGCGGCACACCCAGCGACCGCCTCATCTCGCAACTTTCGCGTGTGCGCGACAAGAAGAGGAGATCTACGGCATATATAGAGAACGCTTCTACGCGGGCGTCGCCACCTTGAATCGCGGAACTTCCGGTATGCGGGGAAACATCGTCTTGTTGTCGCCACACCACTAGGAAAAGCTCAAGTTTTAATTGCGACTGTCTACCGCGGAACTTCCGGTAACGAAATTAAATGCAAAGGTGCAAGCAAGCTGGACAAGAATGACGAAAATAATACCTGGAGAAGGGGATCAAGCGGGACAAAGGACAAACAGAAATCTCCAAACACAGTTAGGCGACACGTGTGCGACCGAAAAAATCCGCCTGGTCCGGTTATCGAACGAGCTTCACCCTTGTTGGTGTTAGACTAGTGGTAGCTGATAAAACCCGTTTGCTCTAATGGCGTCTAACCCCTGGTTAGATCAGTTGGTAGAGCGCTCCACATGTAATGGAGAGGGTCCGGGTTCGATAACCGAACCAAACGATGTTTTTTTTTTGTTTTTTTTTGTTTTTTGTAGCACATTAGTCATTTAGTTGTGTTTGGAGATTTGCGTTTGTCCTTTTTCCCTCTTATTCCCCTTCTCCATCCAGGAATCATTTCCGTCATGTCTACCATTTCTTTAACTTTTCTATATTGTTTTACTTGTGTAACAGTAAGAAAGCACAAAACGAGCAGGAGGACGAAAACAGACATTTACATGTCTGTTTTCGTCCTCCTGCTCGTTTTGTGCTTTCTTGCTGTCACATCTGTTCCAACACGCTCGCCAAAATCTTCTTTTACTTGCTCCAGGTTGTAATGCCTTGTTTGCTTGTTGGTGTTGTTTTGTCTTTTTTTTTTATTCCGCATACACAATTTCTAAACTACGTGACTCATGACGAGGGTAAACGAAAGAGGTATATGCCTCACTCTCCTGCACATGCGAATGTATTTCCGTTTCATGACTGGAGTTTTCAAGGAATGAGGAGGTGGACGTCACTTAAAGAAATGCCACCCCCAGCATTTCAAAGATGTTTGTACCATCAGCTGTGCAGATCACTGCGAGGGTCGAGACTTCGGTTGGCTCCGGTGACTCAAGCGGTGCTGTCGTCCCTTCAGTCGTTGTCCACGCCCTGACCCAGCAGAGCTGCCACCCGAGGGCGACAGCGCTCGCTACGAAGGCCAACAGTCCGAGACCCGCACAGGGCCTAGTCATCCTGACCAGGGCACGAACTAGCTGCCATGAACTCCGCGTGTACGCAAGTGAACACGTGACGTGATCAGAACGTGCGTTGCCAGAGATCACCGCAGGCTCATTTGTAGTACCTTTATATTTGCTAAAGCCAAGCACATAGGAACGTTTTCAGTCTGCCATATGGTAAAGACGAAAAGAGTAAGTAAGTAAGTGCTACCATTTCTGGTAGCAATTACATCAGGGCCGACTCTGTGATTTTTCAGCTATGAAAGCCGTTTTACTACATAATGTGTCATAAGCAGGAAGTATACTTTTCGGCTTTAACCAAAAAACACGGACATTCACAGGTGTCAAAACTAAAAATAGGTTGAAACCCAGAAAAAAAAAAATTTATTTTAAAATAGCTCTACGCGAGGACTGCTTTTGTCGAAACCCACCCTTCTCAGGCGTTTGTCAGGCGTTTCAGGTTTTAAGTGCTTCATGGTGTTTGTGTTTGTGTTCGTTTCTAATGTGTACTTCTGGGATGATGTAGTAGTGCCTTCAGATACCACAGAGACGCCATTTACTAACAAAAATGAACAAATCGCATTTTTTAACGTTATTCTGCTGCCGCCAATTCGGAGGAGAGTGGGAAGCCATAGTAAGCTTCCAAAAACTTTGTTGAGGGAATAGCTAAGCTGTAAAGACTTTTTTTCTCGTTTTAATCCTCTGTAGCTTTTCAGTTGAAAAACTGCAGCATTTCAATTGAAAAGCTGCAGAAAATGCAGCATGGAGACGACAGAAAGTCTGTTGACTTTCTTGTTACAAGGTGAGCCAATATTCAAAAGAAAGTCAACAGAAAAGCTAGAGAAAGTCATATGAAAGGCTATTGACATTTTATATGCTCTGATGACTTTTTTTAAGAGCCTTTCAACAGAAAAGCATCACAGTTTATAGGGGCGAAGCTCCATAGGGGCTAGCCATGTCCGTATGTCCGTCCGCCGTTGGGTGCACGTGCTCTCGTGCTCGTGTAGTGCAAAAAAAAAAAACCGCATCTCCAAGCGGTGAATGATGTTGATTGGGGCGAAGCTCTGGTGGTGCTTGTCTGCGTAGACGGTGAGCCGCAGCATGCCGAACCTTTCGTTTGTTTTCATCTATGTCAGAAAGAGAATGTGTGGTATGGAACGTGGTTATATACGTATTTGAGCATTTGACCGCAGCGTGACATGGATGAAAATGAACGAAAGGCTCGGCATGCTGCGGCTCAGCGTCTACGCAGACAAGCACCACCAGAGCTTCGCCCCAATCAACATCATTGACCACGTGGAGATGCGGTTGTTTTCTTGTAAGGGGACTCACCCCTCTGTACTGGCAATACACAAAACTAAGGACTTTGAATGCCATTAGAATGCTCGTTTCGACGAAAACCTGGCGGTATCTTTCGTTTGTCAGTGCCGGGGAGAGAAGGAGGGTGAACGGGCGACGGCCTGTGACCCTCCCATTGGTTCGAAGCGCTAACGTCAGCACGGGTCAATCTCTCCCCGCAGCTGACAAACTGATAGACACCGCCGGGTTTTCGTCAAAACAAGTCCTTTCGTTTTCTTTAAAGGCACATGCAAAGCTGGCGCAGAGCCAGAGAGGAGGAGGCACCGCGCAACACCACCTAGTTAACAAAAGCCGTAGTGCTGAATGAGACGGCGTCATCAGAAAAAGCCAACGCAAGACACAGATTGGAAACGAGTGCTGCGTCAGAGCTCGGTTTCGAGTCAAGTTTGAACTTTAAGCCGAACATTGACGCAATAGTCGTGTTCAATCTGTGTCCAACGGTTGGCATTCTCTGATGACGCCGTCCCATTCAGTAGTACGGCTTTGTTATCTTGGAGGCGTTGCGCCGCGGCGCGGTTGAATGCTGGCGTGCTCATTCGCCGCTCTGCCGTTGCCGGTTGTTCCTTGCTCTGGGTTTCCGTAGTAGCGGTGCGTGGGCTGTGATGTGCCTGTGTAATTAATTAATTGGGTTGTGTGTGTGTTTATACAGCCTAGAACTTGGTCTGCCTCACAGGGGCGACGAGTCTCTCAGCTGTAGATGAGAAATTTAGCCAGTGCGGTACAGCCGCTAGCCTGGGGTCTTTAACGTGCATCACACAGTAGTGATACACGACCGCACGCCGGTACGATGCTCATCCAGATCGAAACGGGCAGGGGTGGGGCTCGAACCCAGGATCCCTGGGTTCTGCAGCGCGAGCTTTCGCTCCACGTGCTCCGAGCTGGTGTGCGCTAGACCACTCGGCCACCGATCCCCCTATGTGCCTGTGTAGTTAAAGCGATATATGCGGTTTCCTCCACGAGTGATATGGATGCGGTTCTTTCCACAAGTGTTATGGATGTGGTTCATTCCATGATTGATATGGATTACCGTATGCAAGGTCTAGACGTACCCTGACAGGCAAAGTACAAAAAGGGGTGAAAAAATTACAGGAAGATTCATTGGTGGATTCTTAGAGAATCCGTTAGCATGACCCTTGGGAAACGCCACACACGTCCCCTTTTATGGAACGCTAGCATCGACACCGTAACGAGGCCAAAAAGAGGCAGCAAAAATAGAGGAAGCAAAATAAAAGCCAAAAAAAAAAAAGGTGAAGTGGTCAGCGTTAGCGTTTCCCAAAGCGGGAGATCTTTGGCGTTCCAAACGGTCATGCTAACGCATTCTCTAAGGATCCACCAACGAATCTTCCTTTCTTTTTTAACTAAAGTACGATACGATGACGCAAAAAAAAAAAAAAAGAAGAGACTTGAGCGGTCAAGCCTGTTCTTCCCTAACACCCGTGTTCGCTGTCTGAAGCCCGGCTACAATCGGAGGATGCTGTTCTTGAGTTTTGTTTCGAGAAGCTTGCAAAAACGTGATAAGCTTTCACTTTCGAATTATCATCATTTATGTTGTCCTTGTCCCAATAACATCAGGTCGATTATTATAAAGTTCCTCCGGTTTAAACAAAAAAAACTTTGGAGTTTTATTAACGTCAAGCTCAAGCTCGGCGTCAAGTCGTCAAGAATATTAAATTGTAATATAAAATGAATATTAAGAATATTAAGATGTAATGTAATTGTAATATGTAAAAATGTACTACCAAATATTAAATGTAATAAATATTAATTAATATTAAAATATTAAAGAAAATATTAAGCTGGCGTCAAGAACGCCTACACTTTTAAAGCAACAGAGCCATTTTCACACGTGTTTGTCTTAGAAGCAAGCACAAATTTTAAAAGCAACTTACAACATATAAAAACATGATTAAGAAACAGATGCTTGTTCTTAAAACCATAAAAAGCTTTTTCAACGAACTCCCATTAAACCAGAGATTTGTCCTTTAGTTTGTCCCTTCGTCCGTGAATTTCCCTTCCAAGCTTAGCGGACATTAAAGTGTCATGGTGGTGTCATTTGATATATCCACCAGTTCAGTTTTGCCACTTAATTTAGCGAGAAAATTTATGTGAAGCGACCTAAACACCAATCCAATTCTTTATTGACGTTTAGCGGGAAACCTGATGTCACGGATCTCATACACCCTTTAGTTTCCCCCTTAGGTATACGTCAAATTTAAAACATGATACGATCGTTATCACTGACCGAAGCGACTCATTTAGGTCTTCTTCACAAATTCATACCATTACTCTCTAACTACTTCCTTCCTTGCATTAGAGGACGTTAAAATTACTCCTGTAATGCACTCAGTGAAATGCTGATTTGGTGGCTTGCGACGTTGGCTTAAAACGCAACAAGAGTTGCGTTCCAAAACATTTCGTTAACAAATTGTAGTATCGTGTTTTGTGTTCGTTTCTTCTATTCCCGTATTATAACTAAAAATATATCCTGGCCCCTTCAGTATTGCTGAATAAGGAAAATAAAAAGTCACTTCCAGTTTGCAAATATTTGTTTCTTCAGTCATTTTCCTAGCCAGGGGAAAGCCAGTTTATCTCATAATTTCATTAGCCCTGTAGCCGACTGGTACCTGTGTGAATTCTGCCCGCTCGTCCTCGGTGACTCGTCCATTCGACCCATTGTCCTTCGTATCAGCATTATTTCCGCTGCAACAGTCGGTGAGAACAACAAATGGGAAACTTTCCGAGATGATTTGCTTTAGTTGCATCAGGGGCATGAGAAAAAAAAGAACGATTTCTCAGGAATAATCTGTGCTACTCTCGGCAGTGCGTGTGTTCGGAACGCCTGGCATCTAGCACGTGCTCCGTGTCTTCCACTGTGCCTTAAGTGGATGCACGCGTGCGCTCGAGGTGCACAATACGCCGAAGCGATGTTAAATGCCGACCTACAGAATTGTCATCTGCCGGGCGAAAAATCGGTCCCCAGTTTCCTTCTTTACATTCCCCCTCGCACTCCTCTCTCCTCCTCTCCACGCAGGACCGGGTGTCCGCGGTAGTCCAACACCTCCTAGAGAAGAAGGCCAGAGCGCTCTGAGAGGTTACGTCACAATGGCGGAGGAAGGAAGTCCATGGCGCAACTACGTGAGAATACGCTATCGACGTGAAAAAAATGTACCTCGGCGCGGTGGTGTTCAAGCGCGTTTATCCGGCATTAATAAACGTTTTAAAGGCGCAGTCTTGTACAATTTATTATATATATATAATATAAACGTAATATACAACGCGTTACCAAGGTTGAGAGTACCAAATTTATATTTATGAGTATCCCCGTAACCGCGGGACTACGTGCAGTTCCGCAGCACCCCACACTTTTCGAAAGGACCGGCTGCGATGCTGCCGATGCCACATGGCTCCGATTCTGGTAAATTTACGTTGTACGTGAGCTGCTCACTGTCTGTAAAGGAACGCTGAGACATCTCAGAAGGGAAGGAAACCGAAAAGAATCCAGTCATTGTCGCAGGAAGCGCACACGAGCAAGAGATGGGTCGACAACGTCAAGCCTTTCGTCGCCGCTGCTCTCGTGTGTGGTACTTTCGAGACTTGTTTCCCGTCGTATTTCTGTCATCACCGTAGTCTCGGGTAGTTTTCTTTTTTTTTTGTGTGTGTGTTTGCTTAATACTACGGCATTTACGTGGATTCGTGAAACAAGTCCTGCTTCGGTTTGAGTGACATGTGTAACAACTAGCCAACGAAGACTGGTCGATTAATCGATAGACCTCTCTCTCGACAGAGAGAGGCTTCTTGGAGTTCGTGTTCAAATGTGTTCGTCACGGATATTGTGGGACGTATGGATACGATCGACAGGTGAGAAACAACTTATTTACGGGCTTTCTTGGTCATGTGGGAAGCAAGTAAAATGCTGCAATCGGTTTTTTTTTTTTTTTATCGCATGATAGATTGCAATTTTGTTCTTTGTCATGATTCGTGTGCAGTTGCGTCGACATTTGTTAGTGTGCGCGCTAATCTTATTTTTATTGGCAGGTGAAAACCAAGTTTGTGTGATTATTGAAAGTGCGTTGTTCGTGGTTCTGTGTTTATTTATACTAAAGTTATTGCCTTTTCCGCGTTTATACTAGAATCTTAACTCTACTAAGGTAATAGTATTATTATATACAAAATAAGTTATGTGTTGTTCTAAGGCAGCTCCAGCCGCATAGGGAGAAGTAAATTAGTAGACTAAGTAGTAAGTTTAGTACCCCTGCCACACGGAAACGTTAATATATTTTCATTCAGTGATAAAGGATTTAATCAGCTCGCGGTCTTGAGTGGTTATACGAGCGCCGCAAGCGTATTTGTCGACCCCACAATGTCATTCGATCGAAATTGCATTAATTTTGCCATGTGGCCGGGGTATGATGCAAGAATTCAGTGACTGCACGCAATAACGTCGCTTACATGATCGTGAGAAACACTTGTCTTGCCTTGTCCGCGTTGACCACGTCTACCTGATTTTTAACTGTTCCGTTTTGCTGTTTCCAAATCACTGCCTGTCTCGCCATTTTGTCAAAATATTTCTGTATAAAATATGCATTCCTACAACAATAATTGCATGACTCAATGTTTTCGACTTAAAACAATCACATTTTTCTATAGAAGTATTGTACGCATACCTCGTGCCATTTCGTACCGATTATTTAGCGGTGTAATATTTTGCTCGTGTAATAAAATGTTTTATAGACCCGTTGCTATCTGCAGCTTTCCTTTTAGCTAATATGACACGCGTGTGTGACTAAAAACGCGTTACGACGGTCGATCTACGCGCGTTGCATTCGCCTTGACGCGCGCCCCCGATGGCCTTCCTTTGCGACGTCACGAGAAGAGCGCTACGGCCTTGTCTTCTAGGAGGTGTTGGGTAGTCCCCGCAGAAAGGTGGAAGGTCACCCCGTCTCTCAAATAGAAAGGAGAAATTGAGGGAGAGTTTCCTCCTTCCTGCTTGTTCGTCTGCCTTTAAAGGTAGGAACCTCGCGCGTGAGCCGCGACAACTGTTGCTCTTCTCTGCCGCTATCACCTTGTCACTGGCTATAAAGCAGACGAAAGAAAAATACGTAAGTCTTTATAAATTGATAAATAAAATGTTAATCAGTAAGAACTCGGTGCAGTGCAAATCGGCTCGTGTTTTCACATAAATTTGCACGACGTTTTAGAGACGACAAAGTATCAAATGTCAAGAATATTCCCAAACTTATAACGCATACCAAGTGATGTATACACACGCGGTTACCGGTTACAACCAATGGCTGTTGAAATATTTGCACTCCTGTGAAACAAAAGTGTACGCTATAAAAGGTGGTAATACCTCAACATCGTAGAGCTATTGGGCAGGAGATCGAACTATAGGGGGCGCTCTGACCCCTTTGTTTTCCCCACGCTCGGTGTTTACTCAACACAAAGCCTGCGCACATTCCGCAGGCCTTATGAGCATGTTCATGTCATCTTCTACAATAGAGCGCGGGGCACAGTTTAATGTAAAAAATACTAACAATCGACGATATGACGTTAAGTGCCGGATCTATCCTCAGAGAATGCGAGCTTGACCCACTTCGGCTTTTGTACTGAGCTGGGACCGTGCATGCTGCATTGTTCATGCAGGCCGGAGTGGAAACAAAAGAGCCCCTCCTCCCCCCCCCCCCCCCCCCCCCCCCAACCGGAGAACAGGAACTCCAGCCGAACGCTGACGCCGCGTTCGGTTATGTCGGCCGAGCGCTGAGTCATTGTATTTGTTGTCTCCATCCATGTAGTTCTAAAGTTAACCGCTTGGGGCGTCACGGTTGGTCCTCCTCCCCAGGAAGAATCGTAAGACCAATCAATCTAAAAGATATGCGAATTGCCCTTCAAGTCTCAGGTCAATGTGTTTTGAAACAGTACCATCGCAAACATTAAAACAAAATAACAATTTTTTTTTTTTTTTTTTTTTTTTTTTTTTTAGCTAGCCGTTGGTGTGGCTGGTCCGGAAGTGGCTGGTCCGGAAGTTTTTTATTCCTGTGGGATGATTCGGGAGGTTACGTTAAACTCACATCTTTTTATACGTGTTCTTATTCGGATGCCTTGACACGGCTTCATGTCGCAGCGTTTCTGGAGCCCTCGAATCATTCAGCAGATCACTTAGAGTGTCGTAGACTGTGATGCCTTTGTTGTGAACCAGGACCAGCTTGTCCATATGACTCAGAAATGACCCCTGGTTGCACGCAATGATTCGAGTCTGAAAGTAAAATAAAAAGCGATGAGTGTAAAAAAATATGGTTTGATATATAGTAGAGGCATTACTCTCAAAGCAGTTTCAAAAATGCAATCCAATTATCTAATATGTTTTGAAGTATTTTTTTCTTCTTCATATTTCTGTTCCCGGTGTGAATTCCAGTCTCTGCCACGGTAAGGCGGCCGAAATAGCTGGTTTCTTGGATACCGACGTCAAGTAAATTGAATTATGAATAGTAATACTTGGTGCATCAGGGTAAAATTATGACCTTTTTTTCAAAATATACAATCAGTGCATGTTTCGGGCCTTACACCAACGCCACTTACTCTCCCATCAGCTGTACCTCTTACTTTTCCGATAACACCAAGTGAAATTTGAACATCAGGTAGGCTCATGAAGGGAATATCTCTCTCACATGCGGCTGCTCTCGTATAGAATTTGCTATTTTTTCACTGGGATACCCGCACAACCTGGTCACTCTAGCGCATGGCCGCCGACTCGCTTCATAACTGAAGGGCATGGCCAATCACATCATAGAAATGTCATAAAAATATCTTCTTTTCGCTTTCCGATGTACCGCAAATGATTCTACCAGCCATCTCAGCCAATCCAGTGGTATGAATGTACCTCACGCAACAACGTGCCCCGCGCCTTGCTGTGCACTTCCGAAGGTCACGTGATACTCAGGGGATATGGGATCGGCTCTGATGGCTTGTAACGTCCGCTCCGCTTTATCCTAAGATGGAACAGACTATGGATGCAAGTTCTTCGTTCCGGTCAACGATGAAACAACACATGTTTGCGTCAGTCCCACCTTGGAAAAACAATAATTTAGGCACTATTTATTGGGCTCTATCCTGGTTCGCTTTGCTCCAAAGGATCATCGTTGTGTACTATTGGGATTTATATTTTCCAGCGGACTAAATTAAGGCAAACCATAAAGGGGGAGCTGACGTGACTAATATACATTGTCTAGCTTCCCCCCATCTCCCCTCTGAAAGGAGCAAACCAGGATATCATCGACATAACGCTTGACTATACAACTGTCTGAGGGCATTGCCTTCAGTCCATTACCCTCAGCTCAATCTAAAAACTTAAGGTAAACATGGCGTCTTTTTTTAACGCACAGCGTTAAGGAGCTTGTGTTGCAGAAAAGCCGATGTCGGTGGCGTGACGGAAAGATACTGATTGGTCAGTGGGGTCATGACGTCACAGTCACATGACCTCACGCGATCATTTCAAACAACCCAAAACGCTCACATGAAATGTGACGTCACGCGTGGACTGAAAGTGATTAAAAGACGTGAGTGACATGTAATGCGAATCAAAGGTAGCCGCATGTCTCAAAGGATTTCACTTTGTAAAGTAAATCATTTGCCATAAGGAAACATTTCAAGAATTATAGGCGGGATGTGAACCCACGACTCTTCGGTCACAAGCCAGACGGGCTACTGACTTAGCCATGTCCGTTTTTATTTTTATCTTATTGTCTGAGAGGCATCGGTCACAAACCACAGGCACACACACACACACACTGCCACTCGGTGGCAAACACGATTACATTTACATTATTTGCAAACATAATAATTCAATTAAGATTGCCAGCCAATCAGGAGGTTCAAACTGTGCAGAATAAACTTCTCGGATATATGCCACACTTTCAATAAAATTTTCTCTTACGGGGCGCGCATTAAGATCCGCATGGCGTACTCATTCCTGTCTTCCATAAACTGTTGAGGCCAAGAAGCATAAAAATGTCATAAGGGACACCATTCTCGTTCTCCACGGGTAAAAAACGGATACTCTGTGTCGTAAGATGAAAGCCTTTCTTCAACGTACGCTGAAGAATGTCCCAGTGCAATACGGCGTCCCAACGTTCTATGAATACTTGTTCAATCGACTCAGGTTTCTTACATAGGATGCCATTTATGGGCGACGAACTAGGGCATGTCCGCTGCACTTCCTGCTCACTGGAACGAAGAGCATGCGAAGCGAATGAGAAACCGAGGCGAACAGGGCCCAATAACGCTATCGTCCTCCAAGTTTTTTTTGTTTTTTTTTTCAGTTATTAATTTTTTAGACTTCAAAAACGTTTTGTGAAAGTTACATTATTACGGTACCTGGGCAGATGCGCTTTGCGGCCAGGGGAATATAATATATAAGGATAATTGCCACGATAAGAAAGTTACTTAAATAAGATTTGCTAATTGTGACATTTCTTTGCCCGCTGTGATCTCCCGATCGCAACGAGCGGACGCAAGGCGCACAAGTTACGACTATCCCTAACTTGGTCGTCTGCGAACGCGACCGCCGTCGACTCTGGAAACTTTGTTTCATATTTGAGAGCAAGGGGGTTTCGCCTTGACTTTTGGCTATATAAAATCCCCTGCCGAAATTAATATTCGGTGAAAGCTCCAGCTTTCTATGGGCAGGCGCCGAGTTTACCGACTTGTTTTATAGCGCCAGGATGTATTGTGACCACTCTATATTTAAATAGGGTTAGATACCCGCTGTACATTTTGTATCAACAAGATGTTCCATTTTAGGCTTTACAGATTTCTTTTAAAAAAGCCATGAAGGCTACACTAATGAGGTTTGTGCTAATACGTTATGCAACTTACCCGAACAGAAAAAAGAAAATATTAACTTATAACTAAAAACTTGCTCAGCGTCACTTAAGACCAATGGAAGAGCGAAAACGCGTCCGCGGTGTTTTTGCGTTTCTTATCAGTGTTTTCGGACCCCCAGCCTTGCGCCTGTTACACGAGTGGTAAGTCTAACGCACTACCTTTCTTCCCATGAATGTAGTCTTTCCAAATTGTACTGATTTAGTGGTCTTCGATAACACTGAAGGAGTTTCTAATTAGAATCGTATTTTTTATGTGCGGGTAAGTCGCATAATTTGCCCGTACAAGCCTTTATTATAGTGTAGCTTTCATTCTATTTTTTTTTTTTTTGCAACAAACGTTTAAAGCATGGTAAAGAACATTTCGCGATGCACCATGTCCAGTGTTTATTTAACCCGATTTGAATATAGGGTGTTCAAAATAGACTTTGGCACTATAAAACAAAGCCGGTAAACTACTCGGCGTCTGCACATAAAAAGTTCAAATTTTCCCTGACTGTTCATTTAAAGGGACCATGAAATGACCTTTTTACTTTTTCCAGATAACTTTTACATTAAACCGTCAATGTTCACTGAATCCCGAACAGGCATCCGTTTTCGTCTCGGTTTATTAACTTCTGCACAAAAAATTAATGAAATATCGACGTTTTCTTTCTCTCCAACTGACCGCAAAACAAGCCGTGACGTACGCTGTTTCCGGAACCGGAAGTTCTCTCGGCAGTAGGAGAATGGGAGCGTTAGCGGCGACGAGTTGGGGTGCGCCGGTAGGTTTTACTGCGCTGATGTCACCGACGTATTTTCTGAATCGGCGCCTCTCATCGCCGCATCGCAGCTGAGCGAAATTCAACGAGATATGTTGCGCTACAGCGACAGCATGGGACTAGTCCCATACGCCGGTATTCCTGTTGGGAAGTGCAGCGAGTCTTCCGGTGAAGACTCCAGAAGTCAACCCAACTGTCATTGTTGTTAAAAGGCGGCCCGTATCAGTTGTTTGCAAAGCGACGTACACTGTTAGCAAAAATAACACGCCCAGACGCGTAAACCGTTGTCCCATAGCGGACACGACGAAACGTGTTCGTTTTACACGGAGCCATCTGTGTTTTTCGTCTACACATGAGGTGCTGTGTAAAGTTAACACGCTACACCGTGTTTGCTTTCCGAGAAGCACGGTACAACGTGTTCCTTATGAAACATGGCGGCCAGCAGCCGAGAACAGGCGAGGGACGAGCCCAGCCAGCCGCGCCTTTCAGCCGAACTGAAAGCATACAGGACGCGTTCGTTCTCGTTCGATGTCTTTTATGCACAGTAAACAGTCTCCGAGCGGCGGACGTAGCTACGTGCAAAGGTACCTACGTGCATCGTTGGCGGTCGGTGGCGTCGGCAGCTACGACAAAACCGCTAGACAAAAACAAAACAAAAAAAAACGAATATTGAACTTACATGGATAAATAGCTCAAGCAAACTCTTGTAATCGGGCGGTAACTTGCGCCACCTAGTGCGATTTCTAGCAACCAATGAAAAAAAAACAGGAGTCGGTTAATACGCTGGGAACTATCACGAGTAGACTGCTACTCTCATGCATCACAGACAACACGAGCACCACGTAAGACACAGCAGCGACGCATACACAAACACAACACCGACACTACGCCCGACACTTTCTACTAACAACGGACTCTCCCCGCGGCGTATATATGCTTGACATGTACGGGTGAGCTCTTTGGTCACTGATCGTTACCGATTTATAGAAGAAGACACAAAACACGGCACAATGGACAGCCGTAAGTAAGAACTGTTTGCATTTAAAAAGTATGGAGGCAAAATCTGTAAAATTAGTCCTTTGCGAAAAACAACGATGTACTAACAATAAATCTTAAACCAGCCATGAAAAAGTTCAAATTTTTGTTATTTTCATGCTCGACCAGTGTTATGAGCAGTCCGACTCGCTTGAATCAGATAGAAAAACAAATGATTGGGATTTTATCAGTACGTATTCAATAATCAATGGAAATTATACTTGCGCAAGGCATTTTTTATATATATTATTGTGAAGGACATCCGCCCAACACTTCACTTCCGCTGGTTCTAGTACGCGTACGGGAGCAGACGCCTTCACTTTTGGGGCGTTTTGATGCAGATTGTTGTCGTATGTCGTGTTGGTGTCGAGCGAAGCGGTGAGGCTTGGGAGTTTGTGACCGGTGTTATTCGTGATCATTAATGTGGCGCTGATGCGTTCTTTTTTTTTTTTTTAATATTTCTATATAGCCACATTGAAAATTCACGAGCCCGTGGCACTGCATTATGCTAAAATCGCGAGCTCCTTCTCTGTTGACGTCGTTTTTCTGGTAGCACTCGTGGATACTGCAAGCGTTTAAACAGTGCACAGTCTCGCCTACATCCGCGGTGACGTAATCGACCTGTTGAAACTTATTGCTTGCGTCATTTTGGAGTACGCAAGGCAATTATCTCGCTGCTCTGGTTTCGGTTATAAAAGCAAGGCAAAACGCTCGTAGTTCCCGCCCTCAGTCCACGTTGGACATCTTCCACACTTTGACACTGGATAACTGGATGAACGAGGATTTACATTTACTTCAGAGGTCACACTCGCCGCTTCCTCACCGTCGAGCAGCAGGATCAGCTGGCGACAAGCCGCGTATGAAAGGCTCGAGCATCAACAGCCCAAGTGCACTCGGTGCCGATGCGGGCGATGCGGGTTTCTGTCAACCGCTAGCCCAGCACAGACCGTGACCGTTCCAGCTCTTCGTCATGACGCGGTGTTGCAGAAAGCAGCGTATAATACCACTACACGGACCACCGAAGCGAACGCACTGTTATCGTAAATCTTGGCTTGTGATTGCGCCTAAATTTGTAAATAATCTTATTCTTTTTTCTGGAGACGCAAACGAAGGGCATAACAAAATCGTTTGCATATTCCGCATACCTCGCAAAAGCATCAGTCACCTTGCGAGAAGCGCAAAACACGGTGTCCGCACCGTCCTGACTTCCCAGTCTTTTACCTGCTTTAGAGCAGTCTGTACCTGTTAGTAGGTATGTCTACTGAAACTGCAACTTGAAACTTGGGGCAGTGCCAGAGGGAAAAGAGACAAATTTGGGCCTCTTCCCAATGTAAAGAAAAACCACTATGTTCTCTACGTAAAAAAATTGGTCTCAGTTCATGCATCTGTGGGCAGGTAGAAAATCTTGTCCTAGTTTATTCACACCGCATGATGAGCGCAACAAACTCACACGAGTCACACGAGATTTACAGGAAAACATCGGTGGTGACTCAAGTTTCCCTGAAATTCTGTATAACCGGTCGTTTGCGGGACCGAATCATCTACTCGAGCGGTGTGCGTCGCTGTGCGAACACGTCGCTGTGCAAATGCAGTCTAACGACACGAAGCATAGAAACGGCAGATTTAGGGAAACTATCCGAAGTCCCTTGTTCAATTAAAACGACGTAATTTTGTTGAAAACGTCCGCAGCATTTTACTCACGGTATGCGTCGGGAATCTTCCACATTTTGAAACGGAACGAAGGAAGATTTACTTTTAAGAACGCTCGCTGCGTCCTCCCCGACCAGCTGGACCGGATCAGCTGACGACGACGGGGCTAAACCCGTCAAACGCAACCCCACAACAACCAATATGAGCTCCGCGTTAGTGCAGGTTTCTACCTACAAGCACCGCACCACACACCACGAACGTTTCGGCCCTTTCTCGCATCGCCGTGTTGCCCCAAACAGAACGAGGTCGCCGAAGAACGCAGCGCTGTCGTGAACCTTGGCTTGTGGTTGCGCACTCGTGGACCCTGTGACTCCCCTCGCTTTCAAAGCACACACGACGAATGGTACTTTCCGTCTTCCGGGAACATCACAGGGGCACTTCTCCGGTCACGTCTTCACTATGTGCTCGCAAACTGCGAAGCTCTATGCGAAGCTTCTCGCGTCCCGTCAAACCAAAACAATAGCGGCTGCCAGAAATTTCTCCGGTCAAACAAAAAGAACGAAAGCCAACCGGCTCTTGCTTCCACCGTACATCGACGTTGCGCTTGCCAGATCGGCCAGATCGCTTGCAGTTGAAGCAGTTGAAGGTTGAAGCAAAAACGAAACCAACTGCAATGTCACGTGTTCACATCGAACACACGCTTTTTATATCCATTTTAACTGTTTTGAACAAATAATTGGACCCATGACTTTATTTGTGGTGTGTAAGAAACTATTATCAAGAGCCCTAAACTAAATGCAAACAGGGGCGACATGAGGGAAGCCGCATTGCCATCGACCAAAAAATGGCGGCGAGCCACGGTAAGCGCGGGTTTCGCCAAGGAGGTTAGAAGTACTAGGAGGGGGCACGTTGCAATATTGGTGAAGCCTAGTCATAAAAAGTTTAAACGATTCTGTGCCCAGCGTGACCGCAGATCTCTCTGGCGATTGGTGCGCGTGACATGTCACGTGTGAGATGGATGGTTCATTGTAGAAGGACTCCTTGCAGGCTTGCGCGCGCTCCGTCCGGTAGGTTTTATCAGATCGAAGGCTAGACTGTGGTGTATTCTAGTGGCCCATAGTAAGACGAAGGCTAGCTATGGTCACGTGATGTGGTCACGTTGGCATGGTGAGTGAGGAGAGTAAGGAGGGAAATGAGAAAGAGGCGAGGCGTCAATGGAGCATGGATTGTGGAGGCTACGCGGCCGACGTCATGCCCTCTCCTACCCTTCTATTCTCCATGGGGTTTCGCCAACGTCCCGCGACATGGCGTAATTGCTTTTGGTGCTTATCTGTTTCCGAGACATGTTTCTTTCCGCGGCATTTGTCTCGACGGTCCTTTCTAAGTGTGTCCCCAAGCATTCCGGTGCTTCGATAGCCGGCAATGCCGCGGTCGTCGCCGGAGGCGATGCGTGTTATCGAGGTCGGCTACACGGTTATGCGTGTATGACCGAACCAAAACACGTTTTTTACAACCTCGCATGATATCTGAACGTATTATCCGTTACTCATCGTGTAAATTTATGGTAATTTGTGTAAATAGCGTGTTTTTCACCCCAAATATTCACCAAATACACGGCACTTGCTAACAGTGTAGATGGAAACAAATTGCCGCAGCGTTTTTCGCGGCCTCGGAGATGCAGGAGCGAGCCGACGTTAAAAAAGATACGTTTGAACTACGAGTGTCAGCAAGAGCCACGTAAATACCTGTTCACACTCGGAGCGGACGCGCGCGTTTGATGGAAGTGCTGTATTCGCGCTGTTGGTAAGCGCTTCGGGACCGATCTTTTACGATTGCAACTCGATACTGACGCGACACTCGGCAAAGAAAGGTTGGACCGGCGTTGCACGTATACCTCCCACGAACTGTTATAGCTCGACAGTGACGTGCAGTCTGTCAAAATAAAAATGGCATACCAATAACAAAGTGTACATACCGTGTTACGAAGGTAATCCGTACGGCATTTATTTCAGCTCTATATCACACAAAACAAGAAGATAGAATCGACGAGAGTCCCTTTTCGACGAGTGTTCGTCAACACTGCCTCGGAAAACAAGGGGAAGAGATTGACCTCACCTCTTAATCTAAAATTGAGGTCAGCGATCAAACTATAATGCGGGAAGGGTCCACAAGGGTAGCGCGGGCATATTCCATTCAGCACGCCAGCCGGTCGTAGGCAGACGGTCTTGCGACGAAGCGACGCTGCGCCGAGTCGGAGTAAGTGTTCAGAGCGCCGGCGGAGAGGAGCAACGTTTTCGGATGACAGAAGCGGTGGCGCTGCGGACAGCAGTCCTATCAGGAAGACGACCGAGCAGCGCCGCGGAAGGCGTGCGATGCGCACAGAGTCCGCGGCCGAGGAGCCAAAAAGCGCGCGTGCGCTCTTTTAAGCGCTTTCAGGCGTGTAGAATTAATGCGGGAATAATGAGGGAAAAAAGAAAGGAGGAGTCACCACAAACTGATTTACGATTAAAACTCCTGCCGCAAAGGGGAACACAACGAACGCGCTACGCTGACGACTACGACGTCGAGATTTGATTTCACGTTACGGGGAGGGTGTTTTCCAGGCATAGAACTACTGCTAGCAAAATAACGCCGAAGAAAACGTGCTGGCTTTGCAATATGGTTGCGATTCTCTTTCCAAAGATAGCTCCTTCAAGTTAAAACATAGTGCATGTTGTGCAGAGGGATGTGATCAAAATTTACAAAAATATATCTATAGAAAGAAATAACATCCTGTGCAATGAAACATCGTATCTTTATTAAACAATTACACACATGACACACAGTAAGATGTCAATAAATTGCTGGGAATACAGAACTCACATGAAACGACCAATACACATCTTGCAAATGACTAAAATGTAGGAACATGAAAATTACTAGAAAACCCAAAACATTCAAGAAATAATATACAAATTATTAAGAAAATCTTGTTAAATCACTAGAAATGCAGCAACAATAATAACAAAGGTAATGCAAATTATTCTGCATATCTTGTAAAATTCCTAGGAATACATACTAAACGTTGAACAGATGACAAAAATATCTTGCACACCAGGCAAAATGACGAAGAATCCACATAAAGTGCCCGACACTAAATATAAAACTTATTCATTTTGAATACCTTGCAAAATGACTAAGGTTATGGATAACTTCAGCAAGCACCTTAAAACACCACTGCGAAGTTCATATGCATAGTGTTTCAACCAAGAGTGAAATATTTTAAACGGAGAGCACTAGAAATAAAGAAATTACATCTTCAAAATAATGTTATCGACTGCGGCAGAAAAGAACATACCAATAGTTAACTAATTAACTGAACTGTGTTAAACAACGCTGAAAACACTGTAATAAGGGTATCGGGTCAAGTTAGAAAGTTCAAGGTGGTTGCATTTCAAGAGTTCTATTTCATAGAATTGTCCTAACCAGCCTGTGTTCCGAGATATCCCTCTCCAAACCTTCCACACAATACAGCTAAATTGTATGCAATACGTAAAGATCGGTTGTGGCACCAATATCCCTATGTTGTATCCTGTTTAGCCGGATTCTGCGGAAAGTTTAGAGATGGATACACCAGAACACAGGCTGGTTAGGTTACCTCTACAAAAAGAAACATTCTTGAAATTCGGCCACCTTGAATTTTTCAACATAAACACCTACCCTGACTTAAGTATGTAAAAAGTCAATTATTGCATTTTAGTTCATTAGTCCTTGTATTGGACTCATTTACCTCCCCATGGTCGATAAAGTCATTCCAAGGGAATAATTTTTTTTAATATCCAGTGTGCTTTGCTTAAAAACATATTTTCACTGTTGGTTGGAGCACCCTGTATTTACTCCAGCCTCCTCTTCTTGAGGAGCTTCTGCCTCTCCCTTCGGGATTCTCTCTCTTTGTTGACCGACTTTGTATAAAAGTGTAATCTAGTCAGCACATAGAACTTCAATAAATTCGCAGTGGTCAACTTAGTGTGCTCGACACAGCCAACGCGGTCAAATGAAAGGTTCTGTAAAAAAGATAAAAAATCTACGACACTGGAACAGTGCAACTCGTTGTGGCTGAAAAAAAACAGTGAAAGCATTTTCCAACGCAGTCACAAAGTTTGACAAGGCTTCAGTAGGGTAAAGAAGACCACCATGGTCAAAAGCTTTTGTGAAGCACGAGTCAGGATTTTGCTCAGCCTGCAGCGGGAGCACAGTGAGTTCTGCAGCACACTCGGAGCACGGATTTTTTTTTTATCATTTTACGTGCAACATAACCAGCAATGTAATAGATCAGCCTACTGTCACTTCTTTCACTCACTAAGCTAGAGTGCTTCCCTATTGATGCTGTTTCTTTTGATGGGGCAGTGCTGGGAGGACACTGAGAGTCATGCCCTGTGGCTGTGATTATCGTGTCAGCACCTTCCCAGTTGCCGCCATCTAGGAGTTCATCCACAAGACTTGAAATGTGGGTCTCACCTTGGCCTGGGGCCTCAGCGGACTTAAGGAGGGCAGTTACCAGCTCTGGGGAAGAGTTCCCTGACTTTAGGGGCTTTGCCAAGTTGTAAAAACTTAGGCAGTTAACGATCAGCAAAAACTGCTCTGGCGTAGGATGGTCATTGCACCCATATGATTGTCTCACGAGAGAAAAAAAATTCTCCATTTTGTCCTGACTTAAGTTTGCAGTGAGAAGGTAGTCATACCCCAGCACAGACGTTAAATAGTCCAGAAGGGAAAGCGTACTGCTTATCGTCACACGCAGGCCCAAGGCTGTGCTTGCACTAATGAAGCCACCGTTGTGCTTGCTGGCATACATTTCCCACTCATTAAGGTAGATGAGAAAATCTGCTAAGAATGCAGCACGCGACTTCTGTGGTTTCAACGCTTTGGGTGGGATTCGAGCCGTCATAACGAACACAAGTCTCTCCATCAGTCTCACAAAGTTCTCTGTTGGTGTGATGGATCTAAATCCCATCCTATTCTTGTAAAAAAACAGGCCCTTGAGCACCTCCTCACTGAAAAGCTTGAAGGCCAGGTTGACCTTCATCCTTTCGAAAGGATTAGGATGCAAGTGTGCTTTCGTTATGGTGGGCATAACCTTAAGTCTCACGTTTGCTTTATCACATTTCCACGCCTCCTCAACTTGCTCGATGCGGACATGACCATCAGGAGTCCGCACACCAGTTGACACTACAGTGTTGCGGAAGCATTTGATAAGATGTGGGAAGTCGGAAAGAAAGTGTAAACTTCTCCTTCTGTCGACGGGATGATGCACCTTGCAGCAGATCTCCTTTGCGGATGCTGAAAGAAGCATATGTATGAGTTTACACTCATTACAAAAAAGTATGAAGAGATAGAGCACTACTCCTGTCAGATTAAAGCATACATACCTTTTATGCCAAAGGATTTCCACATACTTCGATTCCAGGAAGCTCCGTCGCAGGTAACGAAGTCGACGAAAAGGCCAGCCTGCTCGGCGAGGAGGATAGCCTCTAGAAGGATCTTTGAGAGGGTGCCTGCCTTCACATTGCTCCGAGAAGCGAATGTTCCAAGGACTTGAGTCCAGTCGCCTGCAGAAGCAGTGAATATGCGTGCATAATAACAATTAGGCTTGAATTAAAAATGGTATTAATCAAAATAATGTTATAGGTCGATCAATATCGTCACCGACTGCAACATCAGCCTAGGTCAGTAACGAAATAACATTTTTGAAGCGCCCTACTTAAAAAAAAAAATTTAATTCAAAGAAAGGATTGTATAAAACAAAAGAGGTAAATCCTACCTCCTTCAGAGCTGAAAAATAATTATACAATTGAAATGCTCACCATGAAAGGGCTGGAACATCACGACCAGGCCATGGTCGCACGTCGTTGTTTTCTGGTCCCCAGGAGTAAATGAGCCGAGGTCAACGAAACCTTCCAGTGCTCCCGATGACTTGACGCTCACATGCTCCGACAACTTCATTTCGTCAAACACAATACCTCCGTGAAGACCGAGTTCATCCATTTCTTTTGTTTTCTGTGACAAAGCAGAAAACACGTTTGTATTGAAACCAAATCCACTTTTAAAGCCACGTATATAGGTCTGCAGGCAAGATTTGGAAGGCAACGCGAGAATGTTCTGCTTTCGGATGTGTTCATAGAGTTTTGGGCTTCTCATTCGCATGAGGATACATTCTAGGATCCAAGACTTGTCGTACTTCATCCCTTGACGTGATTTCCTTGAAGCTGCATCGAAACAGCAAGTGACAGCAGCTCGTTGTTTTGGTGGCAAGCCCGCCAACCGCTCTTGGATGATTGTTGAGGGCAGCGAATCATTTTGAGCTTGAAGCTGTTCAATCGTCTTCCTTGCCACTAGCAGCTTCTTTTTCGCCTTGAACAGAGCATGTCTTCTTCTCGATTGCTTCTTGGTGGAGCTAGACGTCTTCTTCCTTTTCCTTGACATCTGGTTTTGGATAAGCTTTTTAAGGTACCTGCAACGTAAGCACGGCTGCTCATCCTGTGGACGGCCAGTGCAGTCCTTCGAAAAGTATTCGTTGCCAAAGGTCACATAGTTTTTCCCCACAAGTGGCTTGAGTGTTGCTCCAGGGCACATGGCTGAGTTTTCTGCACTCATTAGCTGAGCTTCAGCTTCAGCAGAGGTGTGCACCTCGATGTCGATGATCTTCACAGCGAGGAAGTACACGCAGCAGCGCGCTGTATTCTCACCACTGAGGGAACAGAACGTAACCAACTTTGTAGTCTTCACATGACTGTTGCTTCCTGGTTCACACCATGCGTAGTGTACCGACGACGGGTCCTCTTCGAATACAATCTTCGACCAGTAGGAGGTTGGCAAATGCAGGTTGCTGTAGAACTGGGATGTACCAGACCGCTGCGTCGCTGTTGAGCTTCTCTCTTCGTCCTGAATATGTACGGATTCGTGCGTCCATGTTGAGCTTGTCTTTTCGCCTTGAATATCTACGGCTTCGCAGATTTCTTTCTGCTTTTTGCGTTTACGAGGAGGCAACAGTTGGTGGCACAAATCTCTTGTTTTTCTTTTTTTGGGGAGGCTTCGGGTGAAATAACTTGGCGCGCCCGGAAAAATGGTGGGAACAGCATCGTCCCTCAGAAGAGGTCTGTCGCGTTGGATCTGGACGAGCTCACCGTTTACGATGTGCTTAAACGTCTTCTCGATCTATTGTTCTTCAAAGTGTTTCGCACACACCACACACGTACTGTCGAGGGTTCTGTCCGCACGCTTGATGTTCCGGGATCATGCCTCCAAGCGCTCGGCGTCTTTCGGGGCACGGAACAGCGGCACTTTCTCTTTGCAAGACTGGTAACCGCTGTTACAGTTCGGCACAAAGCAAGATTTGGCCCTTTTAGACGGCATTGCACGCGAATCTACAGCTTAAAAGGAACAAACCGGCTCCGTTCCCCGCGTTCGTCGAAGCTCGGCCGCACAGAAAAGCAACCAGCGGCACGGTCAGTCAGCACGGTGTTGCCGGCGGCGGTGGCGGCGGTAATAGGACTCCTGGATCGAGCGCCCCCTAGCGCCTTCATCCGCTCGCGTCGCCTCCGCGCCCATAGAAAATGCCTCCGCTCACAACACTAGTCAGTATTCCAGCCTCTGTAATCGCTAGGTTGGACATTTGAGAAAAGGTACATGGAAGTGACGTAATGCAAAGGAGGAGCGTATCCTAGCAACACTCACGTGGCGGCTCTGCCCACTTTGACGTCGCTACGTCATCGCAAACTTGACACCCGTCACCCGTTTCAGCGACGTCCGGAGCCAACCACCGACGAGCGGAAGTAGCTACGCATTCCCTGAGGCGTCCCTACGCGCGGGATACGGGATAGGATTTACTACGACGCGGGGAGCAGTTCCTGCGTTTAGCGAAGGAACGGCAACCAATCCTGTGCGTCGCTGGCCGTCGCATCTGTTCTAGTACAGGTAAAAGTATTGAAAAACAATCAAAACCTTTTGGGCGTTGTTTAAACAAACCGCTTTTTTGTACCCTTTTGCAATACATTTAAGAATTAATTGGAGAGAAAGTTGTTCCAATATTATGCGGGATGTGCGCTACGCGCTTTTTCAAACCAAAATGTCGAACCACGAGGAGCCGGGTGTGCCGGGGGCAGCGGAGGGGTCGGCGGAACCAAAGGGGAGCGCGAGAGTGACGGCTGCTTTAGTCAGAGAGAGAGAGAGAATACACTTTATTCAAACCAGCCCAGCACTTTTGCTTTAGGGCGAGATGGGGGAGAATGGGATTACTCCCTGTCCCGTCCCACCCTCCGTCGACGATGATGGAGGTGGTAATGCCTCAGGTGACTGTTACAAGACATGTCGCTAGATGGCGCCACCCTCCTGTGTATTTTGGCGCCATCCACCTCCGGGCCGAAGGCAGGGGCATATCAGACGCGGGGCGCGAAGTACGCACCACAATGTAACTCGTCATTAAGCATTCAATAAACAGTTCTTAAAGGTTAAACGTGTCCGCAACCAACGACATTGAAACATGGTGTCAGAAGCGGTAGAAGTCAACGCGCTCGTCCACTAGAGCAGCCACTGAAGACGACATGGAAAGGATCCCGCCGCCGCCGAAGTTCGAGAACGACAGCAACGCTGCCGAACAATGGCGCACCTTCAAGCAAGCCTTCACGCTCTACATGAAAGCTACGGATGTCAGTGGAACATCCTCCCAAAGGCAAGTTGCTCTCCTTTTGACGATCGGTGGACAAAGCCTACTGGACATCTATAATACGCTAGACTTTGGAAGCGCAACGCAAGAAAGACCTCACCCCGAGTATGATTTTGAGCACGTGGTGAGGCTTATGGATGCACACTTCTTACCGAAGCAAAACGAAGTATACTCCCGCTACATCTTTCGCACTCGAGTACAACTCCCCGACGAGAGGTTCGACACGTTTTTAACCGATCTCAAATTGAAGACTCGGGACTGCAACTTCGGACCTGAAAAGGAGAAGATGATTCGAGACCAGATTGTCTGCGGAGTGAATGACGAGAAAGCGCGAGCGGACATTCTAAAACTTGATGAACCGTCGCTTGAAAAGGTTGTCAAGGTATGTCTAGCGCATGAGTCAACGAAGCTGCAACTTAAAGTCTTCAAGGAAGGCAGACCAGCAACTGAGGAAGTTCATGCAGTGAAAGACAGACGCCGTCGTCTACCCCCTGTTGACCGAGCAAAAGATAAAAAGACAAGTTCGAATCAAGCAGTACAGCATTGTAAGTACTGTGGAAGCGATCATGCACGTGCTAGAAATGCTTGTCCAGCATGGAACAAAACATGCAACAAATGCAAAAAACAGAACCATTTTGCAGTTGTGTGTAAAAACAGCAAGACTGTTGCCAGTTTGGGGCCAGAAGACGACACAGATGAAATACTGATGGTGCAAAGCGGCAAACCAAGTCCACTGTTTGCGACTTTAAATCTGAACCAAAAAGGAATAAGGTTCCAGGTTGACAGCGGGGCTGCTGTAAATGTCATCACCAAGAGAAATGTGTCGCCTGATCAGATAATGCCGACGTCTACAACGCTGAGAATGTGGAATGGTACCAAGGTAGTGCCATACGGCAAGGCGAGGTTGAATGTAACCACTGCTAATGGACACAAGCACATTGTTGACTTTGTCGTGGTGCGCGATGACCTCAGACCCCTTATCGGACGAAAGACAGCCGAGCAGATGGGACTGATCACAGTGAATTACAGTCTGGTTGCCAGCATCAGTGCTGCAGGTGCACAGGGTGCACTGGAACAGATCATGGAAAGACACTCCGACGTCTTCGGACAGTCTTTAGGCTCATTACCTGGACTTGTACACCTGGTGACTAAACCTGCTGCAAGCCCAAAGGCGGTGACAGGCTGTCGGGTGCCAGTGAGTGTTAAACCGCAGCTAGAAAAGACAATCAGAAACCTAGAACAAAGGGGAATCATCAAAAGTGTCACCGAACCAACCCCGTGGGTGAGCCGAATGGTTGTTGCCACGAAGAAAAATGGTGATATGAGAATCTGCATTGATCCTCAAGCTCTTAATGAAGTTTTGGAGCGAGAGCGACACCCCTTGCCAATCTTGGACGACATTCTGCCTGAAGTTGCTAAAGCCAAGGTCTTCTCGAAGCTGGACCTGCGTGACGGCTATTGGCAGTGCATTTTGGACGAAGAGTCAAGTGTACTCACCACCTTCCAGACACCAATGGGACGTTACCGCTGGCTACGCCTTCCATTTGGACTTGCTGTCAGTAGTGAAATTTTTCAAAAAAGACTGCAGTCAGCGCTGGATGGACTAGATGGTGTATTGTGTGTCGCAGACGACATCCTTGTGTTTGGAGTTGGAGAAGCTGAAAGTGAAGCTCGCCAAGATCATGACAAAAAGCTTGAAAGCCTACTACAAAGGTGTGAGAAGATTGGCGTGCGAATCAACAGAGACAAAACTGAGCTTCACTGTTCAAGTATGACTTTTCTAGGACACCTATTGACGAGAGAAGGACTAGGAGTCGACCCTGAAAAGGTCAGGGCCATTCAAGAGATGCCCCCACCTACGGACGTCAATGCTGTGCAGCGCTTTTGTGGGATGGTCAACTACCTTGCACGTTTTCTACCAAAGATCTCCCATGTTACAGAACCACTAAGAAAGTTGGTCATCAAGGATGCACCATGAGAATGGGAGAGAGAGCAAGTTGAAGCTTTTGAAGAAGCAAAAAAATTGGTAGTAAAGGCACCGGTGTTGGCATACTACAACCCACAGAAACCACTTGTGATACAGTGCGACGCCAGTGAGCGTGGTCTAGGAGCTGCACTTCTTCAGGAGGGACAGCCGATATCTTTTGCAAGCAGAGCTCTCACCCCAACTGAAGTACGTTACGCACAAATTGAAAAAGAAATGCTTGCAATAGTCTTCTCGTTGAACAAGTTTCACCAGTACACTTTTGGAAGACTCACTACTGTGATCACAGATCACAAGCCTCTGCAAGCCATCATGAAGAAGCAGCTGGATCAGGTCCCGAGAAGATTGCAGGGAATGATATTGCAGACCCAACGGTACAATATCGACATTCAATACCGACCAGGGAAAGAACTTCTTTTGGCCGACACAATGTCACGAGCATTTCTGCAGGACGGTGGCTGTGAGCAGCAACTGGAAGACATCAACATGATCAACCACTTACCTGTGCGAAAAGAAACTGCAGAACAGATCCGCAAGGCAACGTTGAAGGATGATAATTTGCAGAAACTGGTAATGGTGATCCTGGCAGGATGGCCGCAGGACAGGAACAACATTCCACCAGAAATCAGAATGTACTTCCCATTCCGAGATGAGCTCGTGGTGGAAGACGGTATAGTGTACAAAGGACAACGGCTGGTTGTACCAAAAGCACTACGTCGAGAGATGAAAGAAAAGCTGCACTCATCACACATGGGTGTTGAAAGCACTCTGCGACGTGCACGGGACAGCATCTTTTGGCCCAGCATGAATGCAGAGATAAAGGACCACATCTCAGCTTGTGAGATTTGCCAGAAGCATACACCAGCACAGCAGCGAGAGACACTAAAGCCTCACCCAGAACCCAACTTCCCCTGGGAGCGTGTTGGATGTGATATACTGGAGCACAAAGGCAAACACCTGCTAGTCACATTGGACTATTACAGCAACTTCTGGGAGGTCGACCAACTCAACTCGCTAACATCAGCTCATGTAATACGAAGACTGAAAGCACACTTCGCAAGGCATGGCATCCCAAGAGTCCTTGTCACGGACAACGGCCCACAATTTGCCTGTGAAGCATTCCACAAGTTTTCAGTAGAATGGAACTTTGAGCACACAACGTCAAGCCCTGCATACCCAAGATCAAACGGCATGGCAGAGTCCGCAGTGAAGACCGTCAAAATGCTTTTGAAGAAGGCTGACGACAGCAATAGTGACCCACAAATGGCGTTCCTGGATTATCGCAACACGCCGTTGCAACACATGAAGGCAAGCCCAGCTCAACTCCTCATGGGCCGACGTACACGAACGTCGCTGCCAACGACAACGAAGCTGTTGCAGCCACGGGTTGTCAATGCCAGTAAGCGATTACAAGAGAAGAAACGAAGGATGATTTTTTACCACGACAGACAAGCCAAAGACCTTCATCCGTTAAAGAAAGGACAGAAAGTAACTGTTCGCCCAACCAAAGATGGGATGTGGACAAAAGCAACCGTGACTGAACAATGTGGTGATAGATCATACAAGGTGCAAGTTGGTGACAGCGTACTGCGGCGCAACAGAGTGCACATTAGAGGCATACCAGATTACCAACAACCTGATGCCGAGGCCCCCTCGGAACCTCAAGATGGCTGTGATCAACATGCAACGCCTCAAGCAAGAAGCCTACCACAGCTCGAACCAGCAGTG
The DNA here is from genome assembly GCF_016920785.2 of Ixodes scapularis. Lineage (NCBI taxonomy): Eukaryota > Metazoa > Arthropoda > Arachnida > Ixodida > Ixodidae > Ixodes > Ixodes scapularis. The sequence continues at coordinate 52,646,654 of NW_024609883.1, read as the reverse complement.
GTGACGCCAACACAGAAGTCGCAGGAGCCCGGCCCTCAGCCAAGTTCAAGTTTTACACCAGTACGACCGAAAAGGTCAACTACTCTCCCCAAGAGACTTCAGGACTTTATTGTAGGATAATCATCTCAAACAAAAGAGGATGTTACAAGACATGTCGCTAGATGGCGCCACCCTCCTGTGTATTTTGGCGCCATCCACCTCCGGGCCGAAGGCAGAGGCATATCAGACGCGGGGCGCGAAGTACGCACCACAATGTAACTCGTCATTAAGCATTCAATAAACAGTTCTTAAAGGTTAAACGTGTCCGCAACCAACGACATTGAAACAGTGACGGCTCGGAGTCCTTGGACCCGGGCGGCATCTTCGGCCTGCCGGACGGCCCAAAGCTGGTCGGCCAGGTCGTCGCTGGTGAGCGCCTCCTCCCAGCGGCGGCGACGCCGCCGGAGGGGACCCGCGGCGGCGACCGCAGCCGTGGCCACCCCCGGACCCGGCGCGGGGGCGGCGACGATTGAGCTCGAATTTTCTCCCTGGCCAACGTCCGCCGCAACGTGAGCAGTGGCCGTGATACTCTTTGTTCCGGCGCATTCCCAAAGCATGTGTCGCAGCGTAGCTCTGTTTCCGCACGTTTTAACGCGTCCGTCAGGTATAGGCTCGGGTAACAGTGGCGCATAGAGTCGCCGGGCTGGGGTAGGTGTGCATTTGCAGCAATCTCCAGATTACGGCCTCTGCTTTGTTTAGTTTGTCGTGTGGTGGCGGGTATTTGCGTCTGTTTAATCTGTGATGTTGGGTGATGTCCCTGAACGTGGTCAGTCGATCGCCCCACGACCATTCTGGTTGTTGCTGCTGTTCTTCTGTTGTTACGTCCTCCCCCGCCGTCGCCACCGCTCCGCTCTCGGGGGCGGAGGCGGCCACCGTATCGGCCGCGGCTCGGCGAGTGAGACCTCGAGCCGCGGCGTGGGCCGCCTCGTTGCCCGCCAGCGGGACGCCGGCGTGGGCCGGGGTCCACAGGAGGAAGACCATCGCGTTTTCGGTCTGGGTATGCGAGGGCGACGACGTCGACGACGTCGTTTCTCGAGGCTCGCCTCTGTCCCCGCCGCCATAGCGAGTTTGAAGTATGTGGGCCGCTTCTCGCGAGACTCGGCCGCGTGCGAAGCTGCGAACGGCCGCCTGCGAGTCGCTGATCACCACGGCGGCGTCCGGTGCCGCGACCAGTGCAAGGGCTATTGCGGCCTGTTCGGCCGCCTCCGTGTATCCCGTGCGCACCGTGGCGCTCGCGATGCAATTGCCAGTTCGGTTTACCACCGCGATCGCGTGAGCGCGCCTTCTCTCTCCGCATCGCGCGGCGTCCACGTACACTGCCTTGTCGCTGTTACCAAACCTCCTCTGAAGGTCGCTAGCTCGTCTGTTGCGGCGCCCGACGTGGTGCGTCGGGTGCATGTTAGGGAGCGGCGGGACGAGCAGGCGGTCGCGGACCGGGGTCGGAACCGCCGTCTTCTCCCCGCATTGAGTGTGGTAGGTTATGCCGAGCGACTCGAGGATGCGCCGGCCCGTCTTGGACTTGGACAGTCGCTCGTACTGCGCCACTTCGTGCGCCTCGATCAGTTCGCTCAGGGTATTGTGCAGGCCCAGCTCGAGGAACCTGTCCGTGCTCGCGTTGACGGGGACGCCGACCGCCCTCTTGAACGCCTTACGTATCATGCAATCGACTTTGTTTCTTTCGGACGCCAGCCATTTTAAGTAAGTACGTTATGCGACTGATCGCGTACGCCTGTACGAGGCGGATCGCGCAGTGTTCCCGCATGCCGCTGCGTCTGTTTGCTATGCGGCGAAGGAGTCGGATCGTGTCGTCTACCGAACGCCCGAGTCTTCGCACTGCCTCGCCGTTGTGTCCGTTGGACTGCAGATGCAGTCCCAATACCCTGATCTGGTTTACGCGCGGTATGGGAACCCCGTCCGCCATTACTACTCGAATCTCCGATCGCCCCCATCCTCAGGGAGGAGGGTTTTACGACCCCTGCTTGTGGGTCTGTAGAGTAAGAGCTCGGACTTGGCCGCCGAGCACTCGAGGCCAGTACCCCGCAAGTACTCCTGGACCGCGTCCACGCCTGCCTGCAGAGTTGTTTCCACGTGGCCGTCGTATCGTCCTCCGGGGACCCAGAGGGTGATGTCGTCCGCGTAGAGGCTGTGATGTAGCCCCTCTATTTCTGCTAGTCTCGCGGGAAGTCCGAGAAGGACCACATTGAACAACATGGGCGACACGACGGAGCCCTGTGGCGTGCCCGTTGGACCCGTCTCGAATTCCGGGGATTCCACGTTGCCCACGACGACACTCGCGCGCCTGCCAGTGAGGAAATCGCGTACGTAGTTGTACGTCCTTAGGCCTAGTCCCAGCGATCGGACGCGGTCGAGAATCGCCGCGTGCTCAACGCTGTCGAACGCTTTCTTGAGATCCAGACCGAGAATTGCCTTGGTGGAACTGGAAGTATCGTCTAAAATCTGGTGTTTGAGCCGCAGCATCACGTCCTGCGTGGAGAGGTTGCGACGGAATCCCAGCATCGCGTGCGGGAATACGTCGCTGTCTTCAAGATGATCGGTCACACGAGTCAGGACCGCGTGTTCCATGACTTTCCCCACGCAGGACGTGAGCGAGATCGGTCTTAAGTTATCTATCGTTACCTGCTTGCCTGGTTTGGGAATCATGACCACGCGGGCCCTTTTCCAGGCGTCGGGAAGAGAGCCCTCGCGCCAGCACTCGTTAACGTAGGCCGTGAGTCGCGTAACCGACTCGTCGTCCAGGTTTCGAAGCGTCTTGTTGGTCACCCGGTCCGGGCCGGGCGCCGACCTGGTAGTCAGACCGCTTAAAACCGCCGATTTCCGCTTCGCTAAACTCCGCGTCTAGCTTCTCGTTTTCGGCTCCGTCGTACGCAGGGTGCTGGACCCTTTCGCCCGCTCTGAAGTAACGTTCGCGCACGGTCTCTAGAAAGTCGTCCGGCGTGCCCCGAAAGTCGCGTACAAGTCTGCGAATCTTGTGCCCCTGGGCGGTCCTGGTCTCCTCCGGATCCAGTAGGTGCCGGAAGAGGCGCCAAGCGCTCGCGCCGCTCAATTGAGTCTCTAGGCCGTTGCACGTCTCCTCCCATTGCGCGCGGCACACCTGGAAGGCATATGTTCTTCTATGTCCCTGTCTAGTTTGGCTCTGCGTCTGCGTAAGGTCCTATTGTGTCTTTGGCATCTCCACCTGTCTAGGAGGGCCCGCTTGGCCTCCCACATGTGCAGGAGTCTGCTGTCGATCACTTCGAGGTTCGCCTCGGGCGGGACCTCGCGCGTTGCCGCGTCATCGTCTCTTCTAAGCGTCTCGGTCCATACATCAATGTTCGTAATCGGCCCGTCGCCTCGCTCGTGTTCCTTGCGCGTTTTACGGAACGCGTCCCATTCCACGATTAGGAGCCTACGTCCCCTCGCCTTCCTGTTGCCGTCGCCGTGAAACCCGCGACAGTGCTGCCCCGTGTCTATTCGAATCTCGATCAGCGAGTGATCGCTTCCTAGATCCTCCCGCGTGTTCTGCCACTGCGCGGCGGCTACGTTCGCCACGAACGCAAGGTCCGGTAGCGTGTCGACGCACGCGCTGTTACACCTCCGCGTGGGGTCAGAAGGGTTCGCGATCAATTCCAGTCCCTGGTCTTGGGAGTCCTCCCACAGGCGCTTGCCCTTGGGCGTTTCTCGTCTGTACCCCCAGGCAGCGTGAGGCGCGTTGAAGTCGCCGGCGATGAGTAGCGGCCCATCGCCGGCAACTGCACGCGCCCTGCGGAATAGCTCCCCGAATCGGTGCTGCATAGAGGGTTTGCTGTATACGTTCAGGACGAACAATCCCTGACCACTCCTCGGAATTAGCTCGACGAACATGTGCGGTACCTTAACCCCTTGAAGTTCGCGCTGCGCCATTGTTACGTTGCGCCGAACGAGCACGGCGGCGGCCGGCGGCGGGGGAGGAGGCGGCGCCGGCGACGACGACAGCGGCGCTCGCCGCCCTCGTCGCCTCGCCGCCGCCGCCCGGTCGCGTCTCTTTCTCTGCCCCTTGCTAGTCCCGGCCGCATCTATTGCTTTGTACCCCGCGAGTTTGACCGGAGCGTTTGTCTCCTGTAACAGGATCACGTCCGGCTTCTTCTCGCGGCTGCGAACGAATTGCTGGAGATTGCCCCGCTTCCTCCTGTAGCCCCGGCAGTTCCACTGCCAGATCGTGTACTGTGGTGGGTATTTGCTAGCGTGCGTGTTTTTCTTGTCATGTCTAGCCATGGTGAAACGTGCCCGCCGTCCGATCGACTCGGCTGTTGCTGCTGCGTTTCTGCTTCCATCAGCGGGGATTGCTGCTGCTGCTGCTGCGGTCTGGCGTACGGCTTTCCTTGTGCCCGAATCGGCCTGCCCGTAACTGGCGGAGGCCTCGCTTCTACGTCGTCCATGCGCGCCGTGAGCGTCGCGAGCACCTGGGTCAGTTGCTCCGCGAGCTGGGCCACTGAGTTATTGACCACGTTAAACATTTCGTTGATTTGTTCCGTCTGTCTCGCGAAACGCTCGTCCAGGCTCTTCTCGATGTTCTCTACGCGCTTCTTGAGTCTTTCGAAGCGACCGCCACTCGGTTCGGGCGCGGGCCTCTCGGGGTCTAATGCGACCCTTTTCGAAGAGACCGGGCGGTCTTCAGGCTCGTCCGTCGTCTCCACCGAGCCCCCGTCCGCCTCAGTCACCTCGGCCGGCACAGGCCGTGGCGGAACAGGTGGAGGTGGCGGCGGTGTTAATACCATCTGTCGTTTCTGCTGTTGTTGCGGTTGTGTAGACACGCCTTGCAATTTGGAAATTTGCTCTCTAAGAAGCGCGTTTTCGCGTCTAAGTTCGTTAATTGTCGATCCTAAGGGCCCTAGGCGTTCCTCTATCGCTCGCTCGAGCTCACCGCCGCCCACGCTACCGGGACCGGGGCCCCCGCCGCCACCGACGGCGACCCCACCGGGGCGCCCCGCGACGCCGCCGCCACCGGGGGAGGCAGCGACGGCCGCCCAGCTCACCTGCTGCCCGTTGCGATTGCAGTGTATAGTTGCTGCTGCTGTTGCTGCCAGTTGCGGCTGCTACCGTAGTGGTTGTTGTCGCCCCGGTTGACCTGGTCGGCGGCGCCTGGGCCGGCTCCACCGCGCGTCGTTGACTTGCTTCTTGGTCTCGAGGTCCGGGAGCCGGTGCGGGAGCGCGCACCAGATCGTGCGCGAGATCTCGAACGGGACTTTCCCGCGCCTCCGCTCGCTCCGCGGCTCGCCGAGCGCCTTCTCTTGCCGTTGCCCAGGTGGCGATCTTCCGAGGCATAGTAGTATCCTCCGCTGCTGCTGCAACTGCTGTTGTAGCCGTTGCCATAGGCTTCGGCCGCGGCGGCTTCTTCTTCTTCTCGTATTCTTCGTTCCCATTGGCGCCGCTTGACCAGGTATGGGATTTTGTACTTGGCCTTGCACTTGCGGTCTCCCGTGACGTGACCTTTGCCGCATAGGAGACACTTCGGCTCGCACCGATGTTCCAGAGGCGGGTTGCTGCAGCCGCACCCGCGGCATATCTTGTCGTTAGGGCCGGGGCACACGTCGGCTCTGTGTCCCAGCCTCCCGCACTCGTGACACACGTCGACCTGCTTCTTGTAGAGGGTGCACCTGACAAGCATCGCTCCGTAGTACACGTATCTCGGCACGTGGAAACCGTCGAAAAGGACGGTCACGTTGTCCGTGTTTCCCATTCGTTTGGCGTGCAGCACACTTGGATTGCGCTTTGTGACCAGGCTTCTGACAATGTCCGCCGGGGTCTCATCTTTGGAAATGCCTCTGACGAGGCTTTTTATAGGTGTTTTCCGGAGCGGCTCTGTAGGCGCTCGCCTCGTACTCCCGCTCTCCGATACGGAGCTTGGTGATGGCCCCGTATTTATAGGCACGGTCTTCCGACGGCGTGCTAAGCACCACGACGTTCTGTCTGACGTTGAGGCGGATGCTGTCCTCTTCAGCTGCTTCGCTGCCTATTTCCGCCGCGCTGCGTAGGCAGCAGTAGATGCGGTCCGTCTTGTGGTCGGACACGTTGAAGCCACCTCGGGGGCGCACGACGAACCTGTAGTCGTCCGCCGGCAGGTCTGGCATCCGGCTCGCCATGGCTATTTGACTCACTTTGCGGGCGTTCTTCCTTTCGTACTTCGCCGCCTTGTCGGCAACCGTTGAAATCCCCGAGGTCGAGGTGGCCCCCGTCTGCTGGTGCCCCTGCTGCTGGGTCTTTGCCGATTCCATCGCGCTGTCGACCCGTTTCTTGTTTCTTTTGATTTCACACCAGCCCGAGCCCTCGCCGAACTCGTCTGGCCGCAGCTCCTGCCCTTCAACTTGTACGACGTCCATTTGGCGCTAGAGTACGCCTGGCACCTTTCTGACGGAAATCGGGGGTCTCCGAAAAAGTCCGTCGATGCGGTGGGCCTAGCTCGCCCTGCCGCCTCAGCGGCCGGGCTATGGCGTCGTGCGTGTTCTTTTCGTAAGGCTTAGCGTTTCCCGCCGGCGGGGCGGCACAGAAATGCCGAACAACGGCCAAAAAACGGGCCCACCTGGTTAAATTTGGTACCGGGGAGGTCCTCGTAACTTCCGTCGACGTCTGGTAACCAAATTTCACGAAAATGTCCAAAATCCGCCAAAACAAACGTGGGAAATTTGCGGAGCCGACGCGACACACGCCCGCACTCCGTGGCCCCCTAGCGGCGTCCCTGCCTTAGTCAGAAACAATTTTTTTTATCTTTCGAGAACTTGCTATACACCAACTCATCTCTGTTACGTCACGGCGCGGTGGTGGCGCGTCGGTCGCACTTCCGGTCTGGGGCTGTGGGCAGAAGTCACCATGCCAGACGTGTATTCCTGCGTTGTTTTGAAGGGAACCAGACAAAAACCTGCCTTCTCGTCAAAACGCCGCGACTGAGGCCGTACCAAAAGAGTCGAGAAAGGTTTGAAGGTCAGTTTTCACGTGCTCGGTTCGTCCGAGAATCGGGATATGTGCCGTGAAAAGGGAAAAGCAGACGCCGTCGGACAATGATTGCTTGGGCGGGAAGCACTTTGAGTTGAATTCACGGATACTTTTGGTCATCAGATTTATTTGTTTTATTCCAACATGAACGCCAGAAAACCATCAAGTTGTGCGGACCACCTGCGGACTACGTTCAGTGCGTCTTCAAGTTCGAACGGCCGCCTGATCGTTCGAACTGTCGTCTGCTCTTTCAAACGTTTCTGCTTGTCGTCTGCTCTTAGACGACGCCGGCCCGTAGGTTAAATGTTGGCCCGGTACTTGCTATACGAAGTAAGTGCAGGCCTCAAAAGGCTTAAGTTTGAAGGTTGGTAAGCAGGCTCGATGTAAAGAGTAAATACAGGGAGATGTTGATCGTTGTAAGGAGTGACCATCACTGACTTGCTATGCCTAATTGACTTGGTCCGATTCTGCTTGCGATTTTCAGTATCGACGTCGACTATCTCAGCTACGGTTCACGCTTTTGCAGCCCGAGCGGCATCGCGACTGAAAATTGCGAGCGAAATCTCATCATGCGAATCAGGTTTTAGCGTACATACTGCGGCGTCCACGCGGAATGAATCGCCACATGTCACATTATTCACGCGAAGTTTCGCGGTGTAACGAGCCTCGATAATTTCGCTGACACCGCTCAAGTAGTCAGACACCGCCAGGAAGACGTAGAATCAACAATTCGAACGCGAAAAAGGGCAGGGGGACTCACACCGACGCCGACAACATCGCATTTCAATGGTTTGTTTATGGGCGACGGCGAGCTTTTTGCCCACACCCCCATCGCGCATGCGCGGCGCCGGTGGCGTCCGCTAGGGGCGCTCCGGTTTGTTTGTAAACATGAGTTGGTGTATTGCTGTGCTCAAATAAGAATGTTTGGCGCAACATCTGTGATAATTCTTTCAAAGTGGTCCAGTGTTTATATATGGTGGTATGCTAGTCAGAGAATATATATATTTTTTTTTTCCTTTCGAAATTTAACTATTGTGCTCAAATAAGACCAGAGTGTTCAACAAGATATCTGTGATATATACTTAAGATTGCCCAATTGCTTACATGGTTACAGTCGATGCTCAGTTTTACTTCCAAGAATGAAATATTACATTGCATGTTATCACACTTTTATTCATGAAGTCACAGGTTTTTCTTTAAGAAATCAAGCAATTTTCAAAACAAACTACATGTGCACTGTCTTGAGATAACACAATCACCTAACTTTGATGAAGTACCATAAAAGATATAATAAAATGGAGCAGAAGGCAAGACGCTCTGAAGCATTTGTAAAATGAAACAATGTCCATGACAACAATATCCCTGGTTCAATCAGCAACTAAGAAAGCAATCTCTGCAAAAGCAAGCATTTCTTTCTAGAGGTAGTCTAAATTACTTCTGAGTTCTTTGCAGGGGCAATCCAGAGGACCTGTTGGTCTGGCAACTAAACCTCCGAACCTTTTCTGTCACTGTCGACTGCGTCTCGTGCCTTCTGCTCATAAAAATAAAAAAAAGGCTGTATCGATTTCACCGCGATGCACTCGACACGTATCCGGAGGCAGCACGCTGGCTGTGCGACGAACTTCACAAGGTGTAGGAGCTGAAGAGAGTATGTAGCTTGTGGACGGCCATGACTGTGGAGCAGGAAGCGAAGTGTGCACTTTACGGCTTCCACGGGGAGGGCTTCACTGAGGACAAGGATGTGACGGGGTCCTTGGTGGTCAGGACCTCAGTCGTGGTGGCGAGAGGTTCCCTGTCGCTGGCGGCGTCCGTGCTGGGCACCACCGCAGCGTGGGCGCTGAGGGGCTTCCCGACGGTGTCCCTGGTGGTCGGGACTACCGTCGTGGCGGCGGACCCCTTGCGTGTGGCGCTCCGCACGGGCACGTCTGCGGCGGGTTCCGAACCGGGCGACAAGGCGCTGCCTCAGAGCCTTCCCCCTGTCCGAGAGGCCGACCGGAAGGCCGACCGGAGGGCCGGCAGGAGCCAGCCTCTCGGGAGCCGACGCTGACCTCTCCGAGCTCGGCTCAGAACCGTCCGAGCTCGGCTCAGACTCCAACTCTGACTCTTCAGGGTCGGAGTCTGACTCCGGTTCTGGCTCGCTCGATGCAAGGCAGATGTCGTGGAGCACTGCACATGCCGAGATAATGGCGGTGGCTGTTGAAGGGTGGTAATACAGAGCCCGGTGCCTTTGCAGACACCGGAATTTGTTTTTCAACAGCCCGATGCAGCGCTCCACAACAGACCTGAACGAGGAATGCGCCTTATTAAACCGACCGCAAGCGGTGGAGGTCGCGTGGTTCCCGGGGACAGGGGTGATGAGCCAAGGCTCCAAGGGGTAGCCGCTGTCACCTGCACATGTAGAGGATGGAACATATTACATTCTTTACTTTTTAAAATAAAAGGCAAGAAAACAGCTGTGTGCAACTATGTCAGTTATAATGTAACTTAAGTGTGACTTAAAAGTGTGTTAATATTTCTGCACTACAGTATCAGTTTACATTATGATTAATTAGCACCAGCTTGCCTGCAAACTCCCTGTTATTTCATGTAACTATGTGTTTTCCTGGTGGGTTGTATGGGATGTGTGCACGATTCCTTAGGGGTGCTGTGTTGTATGCAAGTGCATTATTAGGCCCTTGCATCCGACAGATAAAAGCTCTGTTGCTTTTGGGAGTGTGGCCGTGACCTTAGGCACGGGCAGAGCAGAACAGGCTGGCCTTGTCTTTGGCAAGCAAGGGGATAAGGCGCCAGTTCGACGAACCTCTTTCCTAATCCTCGGTGGAGTTGGAGATGGGGAAAAGAGAGGGGGTGGTTAGATTGGAAAGGAGTCAGGTCCTGTTGGGACACGGAGGGTCTAATAGGAGGAGCTATATAGGCAGACCGAAGAAGAAGGGTCAGGGAAAAGAATCCAGTGTGTGGGACAGAGACGACCCGAGGACAGATTTGGCGAGCCCCAAGTGGCCAAGGAGGAATTGATCCCATTCCGTACAAACTGACGACCGTCCAAGCGACCATGCGAGCCCCCAGGTATCAGTGAAAGAGCTCCAACTTCATGCAAAAACCAACCAGCAAGAGGGTACAGGCAGACAGTAACAGTGAGTGGGCCGAACCGGACAGCGACTCGCACTGCGGTCGCATGCCTTGCATAGTCTATCACTGTCGTGAGATTGGTGTAGTGTGGCTTTCGTAGCCTGCAGAGTGTGAGAGTTATGTTGACATAAACAGAGATTAATGGCCAAACTTTGGGTGTTGTCTCACTTCAAGGAGTTCCAGCAACTGTGTCTGTGTGCCTCACAACAAGCACAGTACGTGTGGTACTGTGGCTTTCAAGCAGTGGGAGCCACCGTGTGCGTAAGGAATGAATTTAGTATGCTCTCCAAGCAGGAACCGGCCGTCGCGTGGCAGCTGCCCTTGCTCGAGTTGGTTTCGGAGCCAGGAAAATTGCCACACGAAGGAGTCGTGCACCGATCCGGGATACCGTGGGTCGATGCACATTATCCGGCAGTCTGCGTCACACACCTGAAAGTGAGAGAGATATTGACATGTAATTACCTGAATCCACAAGTAGTAAGTAGATTGTACTTATGGTTCACAAAGCAGTCGCAATTTCAGAACCTTTTAAGTTATTTTGTCTGAGACATGCATGTCAACACACCTTCCTGGATGCAAAGTACAACTAACTACCTTGAAACAAAAATAATGTGTTTTTTTTTTTTTTTTTTTACGGGAGCTTGCACGTTTTAACAGACAAATATTATTTTTGGGAGAAGAGTCTCACGGCTCACATGCTACGTAGAGCACACGCTCGCGCAGTCGTGAGACCCCAGAGCCCGCAGTCATAAAACGGCATACTTAAACCGTATCGGCAATGCGTTTTTTTTTTTTTTTCTACAGATTTGAAGCGCGTTTTGACAACGTAACATGAGTGTACTTACCACCATCACGTTGAGGGCGTAGAAGTAATTGCGGCACCAGTACGCCGCCTTCGTGACGGTGGGGTCGTTCTTGGACGGGCCGACGATGGAGACCATGGTCCCGTCCACGCAACCGATGACGCCGGGTATCCTGCCGAGCAGCCTGAAGCCCTTCTCCGCGTCGAACCTCTCGCTCGGCGTCTCGGGGAAGTGGATCCAGCCACGCTGGACCCCGAGACGACGCACGATAGCGACGGACACGGCGCGGACCGCAACGCTGACTGTCTTTTGGTCCCGCGCTACGTGTTCGTCGCTCGCCACCATGCCTTGGAAGCTCCCCGTGCCGTAGAAGCGCAGTGCACACAACACTTGAAGCTCCACAGTAATGACCGTCCACGAGGTACGCACTCTCCTCACCTCCGGTTCCTCGCGAAGTTCGTCGCACAACCACCGCACCACGATCTTGGGCAGGAGGTATTGCTACCGAAAGATCTCCTCCGGGAGCTCGAATGCATCGCGGTGTTCCCGATACAGCCTTTCGGGCGGAAAAAAAAGCTATATTAAAGAAAAAGTCGAATTGACGAGACGACGACGCCTCGCCGCCGAAAACATGCTGCCAATGACACCTAGTTCCGAGCAAGTACCTTTTGAAACGTACTCGGTACAAAACGAAACGTCATTTTGTTGTCACGTCCGGTAGCCGACTCCGCCCAGTTTTGCCGACTCCGCCCACATTTTTCTAGGGAAATTACGTCACTTTTGTTTCCAACCAATCAGACGTGATGACGTCACTTCCGTGTACTAAAAAAAGGTACATGTACAATGTCGAACCTAACTATCCTGCTAGGCCTATATTCTGAGCAGCTCGCTTCGTCGGAGTCGGTAGATTCGTGGCCAGCGTTCTTGTTCGTCGTGGTCCGTTTTAAGTACTTTTTTCTTGCTGCTTGAAGTCGGCACGTGCGAGAAGAACACGTAGAAAAATAAACGTTCAGTCAGTCAGAGTTTCGAGAGGAGGGAAATCAAAGGAAAGAAACGTTCGACGGCCGTCGCGACCCAAGTAACTGAACTCGGCCCTGCCCTACTGCGCACGCGCAGTAGTTGCTTCGTTTACCACACGATAGATGGCGCTTGGCTCTCAGCATTATCAAATTTGGCAATTTTCGCCACACATCTCTAATTATGCTACAAAATGTGGATCTGAATATTATTTAACAAAACTTTTAGGAAACATTCGCCGGCTATTTATTGTTTACGATCGCGGTGCTGGTGAGGTAGGCTCTAACCCAATAGGCGACGTGGATTCGGCTGACGTGCCCCGTTTCCGCGGATGCATCGTAGTGAAAAGGCGAAGGGAAGAAGGCGCAAAAGAGTCCAGTTTTCTTTTAAAAGTTCTATAGCAAATAATTTTTTGGGGCTCCCTATTTTTCTGTTTTTGTGTTTCTTTTCACACCTTTTACGACGTGCGGTGGATGAAATTCGATTTTAAAATCATTTCATGATCCCTTTAAGTTATGGACACTAAATGACAAAATTTCAAGACGAAGCACCCTTCCTCTCAGAAATGAAACTAACAAACTCGCCAGAGTTTACGGCAAACTTGTTCGCCGTAGACTCTGGCAAGCTTGCGGTCATCTGTGGTCAAACGGTCGTTTGCGAACTTGTTCGCAGACAATTGTAACATTTGGTGTCGTCTGCCTGCTCGCTGTGATCGGGAGATCAAAGCGAGCAGACAACCAACTGCGTCAGGTTTGGACGGTTCGACACTGTAACCTGAACGAAAGGCTAAATAAATGGTGGATTCGTTACAGAAAACTACCGAAGAAAACAATTGCCTCGGTTAATCTGTTTTAAACAATACCGACATTTAGCCGTGGTTCAATAAGGAGCTACGCCTTTTTTGGGGTAAAATATTAAAACGCTTCTCGGCTTTAATTCGTTTATTATTTAGCAAAATATATATCTTGTCAAAACTATATTCTTTCCTCTTTTTTTTTTTCGTTAAGTCAAACGTCTTAATGGCACACAACGTTTTTCACGCTGATTCAAAAACGATGACATCCCTATTAAATCATTAGAAAATTTAGCTTTTGTTTTCTTGTAACGCTTGAAGAGGACAATATTTCTCTTAGACATTTTCACAAAACTCATTCATTATAAATCCCCACTTTTATGATACATTATAGCACCGTAGCACGAAGAGCAAATTTTTATACCGGGTGTTTACTTTTAATTTAAAGGGTTGTTATTCGTTCGTTCTTGTTTTCTTTTTAAAAGGGGTGAGAGTTAGGCATGTTTTGGCTTTACTATATATTTATTAGGCTCGGCGGACATTATATGAGGGGGAAATCGTCAAAGTAAGTTGGCTAATTAAATAAAAACATTAATCAACTTTTAGACATGGGTTTCTGGGGTCAGGTTGGAATTTCAGCATTAACTGCAACTCCCTAAAAACAGACCAATTAAAAAAAATGTGAAAAGGTAATGTTTTTTTCAGGCATCGTGACAGAACAGCACACGACAAAACAGCACGCGACAAAACAGCACGCGACAAAGCAGCACGCGACAAAGCAGCACGCGTCAAAACCGCGCGCGTCAAAAGAGCACAGCGTCAAAACAGCACGCGTCAAAATAGCACGCGACAAAACAGCACAGTGTCAAAACGGCCCAGTGACAAAGCAGGACAGCGTTAAAACAGAACATTGACAATTTAGTTAGGGTTTGGCGCTTCCAGTTTTTTTTTTATTATCTTTAAATTATGCGTACTTTTTCGGTTTTTATTCCAAACTGAAGTTTTCAGATTGTTGCGGTGAATATTTGTACACTAAAAAACTTCTAGGTTATTTTCAGTTTATTGACGAAAACCAGTATACTGACGAAAATGCAATATTTAAGAGCGTTTGTTTAAAATGTATAGTGAGTAAACCTGAGACTGTTTTTCTTATCTCTTGATGTCTGTGGCAGCCGACGCGACCTGTTCTCCAAGACGCACTGGGGTCCATCGTGATCTCACATTATCGAAGAACATGATCTTCACTATCACTTTGGTCGGAGAGGAAAATATAAAAATCCAGAAATTTGAATGTATTGCACTAAGTGCATTTTTCCTTATTTTCACGACTGTAAGAGGTGGTAAATTCGTGCCAATCACAAAAACGACTGTAAAACAATCGTATTTATGCCCTCCTCTAGTAGATGGTAGCTTGGTGTGCTAAAAAAAAGGTGCGGCATTTATGGACGCGTCCTTGATTTTAATTTTTCAGTTCACGATTAAACTCTCTTCTTTGACTGAAGAATTCGGCACACAAATCCCTATCAGGTGAAAAATCCGGATTTCGTCAGACCCCTGCGCCCCTTTAGCTTTTGTTGAAAGTGCAACCGATTGCGGGGAAAAGCTGAAAACTGGAAAAGAAAGTGGTCATACGGTCAGTAATGAGTCACATCCCTTCTCCCTCTAAATGCTCTCGAAAATACTGACCTTTTTTTAGTTAAAACCAAATTTTGAAAAATTAATTCGGCTTACTTTACCGGTTTTATTCGGTTTAAGCCGAAGACGCTGAACCCTAAATATAGCGCATGGAATTAAAAAATGCGTCTCTCAAAGTAGGCACTGTAAAGGAATGGAAGGTCTAGACCAATTTGTGGAAAGCCAACTCGTCGAGGGCCAATTTATCGAATCCGTTCGTTTGAGAACAAGTTCGGAGCGGGGAGTATACTCGATGCGCTTGAAGACTCCCTGAGCAGTACCGAAGCCCCCGCTGGTGCCTATTCTGGCTAATTCTCGAGCACTTTTTCTAATTTTGACGCGCAAGTTTGCTGGTGATGTCGTCTACAATAAATGAATAAATCGCACGGCAATGTTCTGTCGTTAGTTGTTAAAAAAAGCGTGTGCGGCAACGGTGTGCTCATCCCATGCTGTACTGGAACAGCATTGAGGCTGTGGCATGCTTCTGCGTCACCGGTTTCCACTCGATCGAGGCCCTTAGTCGGCAATTATCTGTGAATTTAACTCAAAACAACTGTGAAGTTATTCGCGCAGAGAGAGCTGAAAAGCGCGGTCGAAGCTGCTACATGCGTGCTGTTTTGTCGCTGTGTTGTTTTGAACCCTGTGCTGTATTGTCACGTGCTCTTCTGTCGCTGTGCCGTTTCGACGCTGTGCTGTTTTCTCGCGTGCTATTTTGACGCGTGCTGTTTTGTTGCCGAGCTGTTTTGACGCTGCACTGTCTTGACCGTGCTGTTTTGACGCCGTGCTCTTTTTGGCACGTGCTCTTCTGTCGCTGTGCCGTTTTGACATTTTTGTCGCGTGCTATTTTCACGCGTTCTGTTTTGTCGCTGTGCTGTTTTGACGCTGTGCTGTTTTGACGCGTGCTGATTTGTCGCGTACTGTTTTGTCGTGTGCTGTTCTGTCGCGTTCGCGCTTTTTTCAGATATCTGTCAATACATTTTTGCGTTTTATCGCCCTATTTAAAAATTGCGCTTAAGAAAGGTGTCGCAAGCCTTGCCCACAATGACGCTTGGAAAAGTGCCGTCGTCGCCTGAGTATGTGGTCACTATCTGGGCCGCGCGTCCTTCGTGGGTGCGCCGATGACACCAGTGACGACGGGACCAAAACGACTACGTCAATCTTCCAAACGTCATTGCGGGTCCAGTTTGAATTTTTGATTTGGACCAAAAGAAAAACAAAGACGACCAGTTAATACGTCAAAAATCATTACCTTTTAACAAATTATTTAAATTGGTCGGGCCACTAATAGTAATTGCCGTCAATACAGCACTTTTAACATGACCCCTTAATCCAAAACCTCGAGTCCAATATTCTTTTTATTTAATTAGTCAAAGCAGTGTGACCATATCCCTTCATATATAATCGGTGACAGGTCGAGAACGAAGGGGAAGCTCTCCTCCCACCCTTTCCACTTCAGCGGAGCGAATGGTGAAGAGGAGGGCGCCTCCTCTCCACCGTTCGCTGTACCAAAGGGGAAAAAGGTGGGAGGAGCTTCCACTTCGTTCTTGATTTGTCACCGCGGTGCCTCGATCGCTCCGTCGCTCGACGGAGCGATCGAGGGGCCGTGCACCGACTATTAGCGGCGACATGTTTTGGTGGCGCCCTCCTATGGTTACCTCTCGTGACGTCATTTCCTTGCGAACAAGTTCGATGGTGTTTGTAATGAGCCTGATGGAAGCTTGAAATCATTGCGCTCTGAAACCAACACTGCCAGCACCGCCAAAATCGAAAGTCTTACATTCCTCTTATTTCTGTCAATGAGAAAACCTTTGCTGGCGTCATATTTAGCATTCGGCCAATCGTGAAAAGTCGACTACAGCGACGCTTTCGATCGCTCACATTGCCAATAGTGGCCGCCTGTCATTGTAAATGGTGAAGATGGCACTCGACTCTCCCCCCATCGTTTAAGACGTCTGTTCGAATGGAAAACAAAGACCCTGTATATCAAATTGGTTGGATTCATTATATCTACGCTGTAGATGCATAAAATATCAACGTATTAGTTTTAGCTTTTGTTATATCTCCCGGTTTGCCACGTTTTCAAAATTCATTGCCCGGTGTTTCTTATGCATCATTTGAATCATTTTTTTTAATTTGTAGTCCAATATACGCGACTGAACTAGAGCCGCTCGCGTTGTTGAACTTTTCCTCTCTCACGATTTCTTTTCATAATCTATGCTATTGACGGATCTCGGTGAACTGCCGCCTAACACCAATAGACTTTATTTCATCAGGCATGAGTGAAACGTAAACCGACGCATAAAAGTAAAAATTGGTTCGTAACGCCTGAACGCTAATGTCTCAGGTCTCAAAGAGCGTCGAAGATTAACAGGAGTCGAGGTAGTTCCCCTTCCAGGAATTTCGGTTCTTCATAAACAATTTATAGTCCTCTGGAAACAGGCATCGCGAGCGCAGTCAGACAGCAGCGAGCACATTGAGGGGAATGAAACCTTGTCCCAGAGGATTCCATCTTTGCCGATGACTTCCTCGAAGACGTTTTTTGCAACGACGGCGTCCAGGGCGCTCAGAGGATCGTCAAGCAGGTAGACGTCTGCCTGGTGGTATGCAGCGCGCGCCAGGCTGATACTCTGCCTCTGCCTGCCACTCAGCGTCTCGCCCTTTTGACAGAAAAAAAAAAAGGGTTACCTTGCAGCCTCGACGGGTGCACTAACAAAACATCCTACGGAGTTATTAACGCCCGACTAAGTCCCAAGCGTCATCTCCAGTTCTCTGCCGATCATTTTTGTACACTAGTCTTTGGCCGGGATCTCAGTTAAAAAGAGTGGCACCTCAACCAGGCCACAAAGACGGCCGAAATTTTACTGGGGTTTCTTGTATTTCTTGGGAGGGACATTGGGGGCACTAGGTTCCCGCCCTGTCCTCCCTTAATTAACGTAGAAGAGCCAGCACTACCGCTATGTTACTTAGGAGGAGTTCACTTATCTCCCGCAATTACAAAGAAACACTAGTCAACAGGGAATCGCGAAAGAAGAAAAGAATACGCACAATAGTTCGTTCAGCCTTTGGGATTTCTCTCTGCCCGACATTCATCCTGATTCTAGTAAACCAAGCAGAAGTCTAAACGGACACTAAACAAACTTGGGGAGTGGTGCGTTGGTCGGATTCAATATTCCACATAGTATTGCGTCCAAATAATGCGGATATGAAAAAAAAAAACATTGACCGTATAAATTAGATATACTCAATTCAGTTGCAAAGCTTTGACGATACGACGCTTCCATAAAATGAAAGGCAAGCACGTACTTTTTCTCCAACTTCTGTGAGGTCTCCGGCGGCGAATGTGCCGATGTCCTCCCACAGTTGACAGGACCCCCAGCACGCGGTCATAGGCCTCGTAGTTCACTGGTTTTCCGTATAAGATGTTGTCCCTCACGCTCATGTTGAGCACGTTGGCAGTTTGTAGGACGTAGGCCACGCGGCCCTGGAACGCGACACCGGAATGAGGTCAAGCTAGGTACGCACCAAAAGATAAATGGCCTCAAACCCGAAAATTTAGGTCATAACACAAGGCATAAGCGTCGAAATTAGGCCATTCAAAGCAATGAGTTACTTTTGACATATAATGCGTATAACCGCGGTTACCAACGAAAAACAATCACGATCGGCTGTAACGCTCGATCGTTGCAAATATGTTAAATTTATATAAAGCATAAATGTCCTATGAGAGCCATTTTAAAACACGAATACAAGGGTACTCCCAACGGGGATAACTTGGGTCCAAGTGATTCCCAGTCAGATGCTACGACTGAGCAAAGGAGAGACCCACTTTGACTAGAAACAAACACAGACCTGTCATCTTGAAAGATGTTTTTTTTAGCTCACGAGTGTAAGTGCATTACGGGCCCGTTCAATGCGTTGAGGTTGTTCTCGTAGCTTCTCCTTTGCTGGCATTTATAGTGAAAAGGGTCACAAATTTCTGCAACTGCCTTTAAAACAGTTTTTTTTACTTGTCTTTGGTGCCACATTGAATATTTGTGCATCACTCAATTCCGTTTCTTTCTTCTTTTTTTTTTTTTTTTTGAGTGAAAGGGTTGTAATTTTATGTTGCATATTGTGCATGGTTTCCCGTCTTCTTTGGGAATAAAAATTTACGCTTGCGTCTTAACAATCTGACTTAAATTCAAGATTCTGGTAAGTCAGGGACGACTTGGTGGTTCAAGCAACCACCTAATACGAACGAAATCGCTAATATTAGTTATCCGCCCATTTAGAGAGAAACCGCCTATGTTCCTATAGTTATTATAGTGAACGGAAGCGCCTAAAGAGGAAGCCGAGACCAACTTCATAACAGCCACTAGACGCTCTCACGGTCCAGCGAGCCTCTACGGCCTATGGTAGGGGCCACATTTTATGATATGGTATATAACTCTATGATACAACCTGTTTAGCTTCTTCGACGGCGCGGTGCTACAGGTTCGCGTGCGCTGAGTGCTAGAAGGCTATCCGCTCTCGCACGCTCATGATGTCTATTGTAGTAGGATGGATCACGGATCGAGGCTTTATTTTTCCTGGGGTCGAGTGGCACCGCCGGTGACCGTTCCTTGGCGTGCATTGAATCCTAAAGAAAAAACGTGAAAATATGATCTTTTACTGATTTGTGTTATATTTTTGGACGACCAATCTTCGAAAAGTTTTCTGGGAGTGGTGAGAAAGTTTAGTGTTGTAATGCCAATACCATATTTGCTCGAGCAATAGCTGTGCTTCTTATTAACAATGAGCATGAGTCCATTTTCCAGCAGTACAGACCTACACCCAATCATCGCCTTCTGCGTAAAAACGCAGAGAATGCCGAGGCCGGGAACGCGATTCTTCATAAAAATGCGATCTGAGCAGATGGCGTTTTTCCGTGAATACGTTGTCTCTGTCCCGTAAATCGCTACCATTTTTCTGTTGATCGCGGTGCATCACAATCCCAGTGCTCCGCCGTAAAGGCCCGTTCACACACATGCGTCCGTAGCGACTGGAACGACCGGAACAACCGAAACGACGGTTGCAAGGGTCTGCAACGGTCAGTTGCCATAGCGACGGAGGGACGCACGCACGTGTAGTTCACGACGCAAGGAGTTGGAGCGAGCCCAACTTTTCCGATGCGTTGGAAACAACCGAAGCGACCACAACGATAGACCAATTACAGGTCGAGGAGGATGGGTCGCGCGCGCTGCATGCCGGTCGCGGGCCGGCTCCTTCTGTCTGCAAACATGGCGTCGGGGGTGATCGTCGACAGGTACGGCGGGGTGAAAGCTCATCGTTTCGCGTAAAAGCGCTAGCCTTGACTGTGAATTTTCGTTGTGTGTCGCTATGATAACCCAGCACGTATTAGAAGGGAAGATCGTGCGGCGAAGTCGAGGTTGCACTCTCAAAACAGCAGAAACGCCCGTGCCGTCGTGTTTGTTTACTTCGACTACAGTGGTGCTTTCTAAGCATCTGTGTCCTCGAACATCGCCCAAATTTCTGATTTGGCGCATTTCATGCGTGTGCTCAAGTAAAAGGTATTACTGGCGCGTACCGTATAAAGGATGCAAATTTTCACGCGTTTTTATCACCGGAGAAAAGTGATTAGTGATAGCAATCCTGAACGCTCGCAACGAACGTCTATCTGATTACCAAATCATATTTCTACGTTGCTATATCGCTGATAAGATTACATCGTCTTTTATAATCGTAGAAAAGGCATGTGGCGACATTTGTACTATCGGCAAAGTCGTGTATTAGAGCCGTGATCGTCCAAGACGGCGTACTCCATCTTTTTCTTTTCTTTTTTTAATCCACTGTATCCTGCAAGCCTATCATGGAAAAAAAAAACATTAATAAAGCTTTAGGCTATAGAAAACTGTCTGTCTGTTACGGAATTGAGTGGCAGTGCGTTCCCTTTTTAGAGGCACCGCTGAAACAGCTGACGGCGGCGTAGAAGCGGTCGCCGTGCTGCCGATCCGCTGCGCTTGTTGCAGCGGTTGCATGTGTGTGTACGCGCGGCGCAGAGCGGTCGTTCCGGTCGCTCCGGTTGCAAGGGACGCTTCGCGCTCGTTGTACAGGTCTGAACCAGCCTTTCTGCAAGCCCATGGTGTTTATATATATATATATATATATATGTATATAGTCACTACAAGAAAGATTTTTCGGGGGTGAAATACTTTTTCATCCTCCACTAACTTCCCTCACGAGCAGCCCGTGGGAGCCACGCCGTCGTGCTAGCATGCCAGAGGGCTCGCGGATTTTTTTACCGAGCCTGAGAAACGGCGTAAGCACGACATCCTGTGTCATCTGTGTTCTGATACATCTTGCACGGTGTAAATGCCTCCTTGCTTGTGCTAGTCTTTTTTTTTTTTTTATCGTTTCTATTTAAAGGTTAGGTAATTATTTTTTGAGAAAAGATCGCTTGAGGCTATTGGAACCTCGCTAAAATCCGTCGATAGAGATTGGCACGCTTTCACATAATTTAGTAACCTTCTCAATAGTTACTGAAGTCTGCAAATTCTGTATTCCTGTGAGCCCTGATAAAAGTTTCTTCACAAGATACTTCGCACAAGCTTCAAAACGTTTCTTTCATTCATTCCTCCCGTAGACTTGCGTCTATCTATTATACCTGGTGTCCAGCAATGGCCGCCGGTGGTGCCACCGTCAGGCTCCCGATCAGCGGTCTACCCTAATGCAGTAGAGAGCAGCGCGCACAGTACGCCGCCATTATCCACCTGCAGCTGCTTTCCAGCGAGCGCGAGCGCAATCCATGCTGGGAGACTGTTCCGGCGAGATGGGACGCTAAACACGCGAGTGAACGACGCGTTCCACCATCGCCGCTGGCGCGTCTTACAACGTCTCGCGACGAAAGCGATCGCCTGCAGGCGGGGACCCCAAGACCAACGAGTTTGCCGCTTTGCGGCGTCTCCAGTCTCGCTTCAGCGTGTTTGCGAGATACGGCAAGTCGGGGAGTCACTTAACGATTACGTCGAGCGCATGCCTCTTCTTCTAGGTGGCTCCAAGGAACTAAGGAGGACGAGACGAGAGCGCGCGTGGAGGTCAGAAAGCTGACCACTTGTTCGAACGATTAGTGGGTGGAACCATAGCCTCCTATACACAGACAAAGCCTGGCAGATCGCCACGAGAAGCGGCCGTCGAAGTTGAAAGGTGGAGCGGCAGACAACGGATGAGAGGAGAGCCACGTGAGTACCTAACATCCGGCTGGCGTTCAAATTCGGCTTAAAATCCCGTCATTTTGGAAATTTCAAGCGCAGATGCGCGGATTTTGATATGCAAGTTATCGTGTAATGCTAAGCTCGGTAAAAAGTCTAACCGGGTCCAATAGCGCTGTTACCTGGGTGCAAATAAACAAAAATGGAAAAATCGTTCAATAGTGGTAGGTCTTCCGACGAAAAGTAAATCTGGATGCTGTAGCTTGTTTACTATACAAATCTTGTACTGATGTAGGCCTTTAGCGACAATGAGTGGAAGTCTGGAATAATAAATAAAAACGTGCTCTCCTGACGCAATACACGCAGTGGTTGAGGGTAATACTGCCGGCTGACTCGACTGCAATTGAAGAAACGGAACAACGATACTCTAGTTTATTTTCAAATAAAAGAACAGAGCGCTAGATGCTGATTTTGGGGTGGTTATAAATATTGTAAGAACGCGAACCACTTCACAACGGCACCCACGAGTGAGAGTTCGATGTTCGGTACAGCCCGCCGGTACAGCCCAAAGACGGAGAGCGGCAATCTCCCGGTTTCTCGTCTGCTAGCGGAATCCGGCGTCTGCCTTCTCTCTCGTTTTACCCCGCCGAACCTGCTGAACTTCCCGGATGTAGGGAGAGGGCGCTGCGGTCGAACAAAATGGCGCCGCCCTGAGAGCGCTAAATGAATTGGTCTATACATGCCGCAGTGACGACAAGAAGACAAACAAACAAAAACTCGACGTTTTGCCGTAGTAAGGTTAAATATACAACAAGCAAAAAAAGTGTCTTCTTTCTGTGTCCACTTCTCATTTTCTTCTATTTGTTAATTTTTTGACACTGAAGTCTGCATTGTTCTCGTGGGTCGTTTCCCGTTCTGCGTTGCGCATCAGTGTGGCCATCTTTATTTGCGTAAAACCACCCCTTTTGTTTTGAGGATTCTTTTTTTTTTTTCGGGGGAGGGGGGGGGGGGGGGAACTCTAGGAAGGTCACTATGTGCGATTGTTTTTGTGGCCAGTTGTGACTTGTGCTTGTGTATAACTCCACACCTGCGCTGTTATTTCGAGACATGGATAACCAACTCGCCCAAGCCGCCGTCTTCTCCAGCTCATATTGGTCGATATATAGTACACTGTGACCTTGTTATCTAAGAGTTGAACAACGTTCTTGCGCCTGTTACTATAGGAAGCAGAGTAAAGGCCGGCATCAGCTTTACTGTTTTATGTTAAATACGTTCTATCGGGTGACGTCGGAGCGTACCAAGCTGTAGATTCCTTGTTGAACGTTTTGACCAAGTTAAGAATCACCACAAAGGAGCTCGTGAATCAGGAGTGGATTTTAAAACAGATCTTTATTTGGACAAAAAAAAATTGCCAAGTCTCACGTTAGAGATAGCCGAGTTTTGGAACTGTGGTACGAAAGGTATCAGGGACAAGAAAACACCGTAGCATATTCGAAGATGCAAGAGAATTCAGCATAATATACGAGTAAAAATATTGAACAGCTGCGGAAATGTATTTTTCATCACATGCCCCTGTGAAGCGGAGCGATGGACGATTTTCCGCATATCGGGTATCGTCTACCGACACACTGATTGATGGAATCATTTCGTGAGAAAAAGGGCTGATACAATATTTTTCCCTGTCATGTGGCGTGACCACTTTTCCATGAGTATAGTGATCATGACATCTTCGCATTACACTTGTGACGTCGTGTCCATTGTGCCCAATCTCACTTCCTTCGTGGTTGAGGCTTTGTGTGCATTGTGGAACATAGTCCGGCTATGCTAACGTATCGGGACATTGGTTTAGAGTAGAGCGAGCAAACTTCCGCATCGGGACTATCTTTCCAAAACACTTTTCGGACCTAGCCATAGTTTTCCGCATCATGCCAAAGGCAACGTAATACAGCTAATGTTTTAGATTCGCCGAGCAGTCCGAGATGCCAAAAGAGCATATCGATCCTTCTAATCGTTGAGCATGTCTTGACCGTTCAACATTTTGCCTGAGTAAACATTCCAACCTGTTAGTCAAACAAACTGTATGAGTTGTGTTATAGTTCCTGACAGAGCGAGAACGGAAGGGCGTGTTTTTTTAACGCCCGTCCTCCAGCGCGTGCCTCATGCTTTCCAGTGTGCTTCGAATGCGCGAGCGCGTCACCCGAGGTGCGCCGAAGCGTTGTGGAAAGTAGAAAGCTACCGCTAGAGGCGGGACAACTTTAGCTCATCCCTGCCGTTCTCACCTTGTCAGCGACTACATAAAACTTTTTCTAGTCCATTTCGTCGACCGGAAGCTGCGACGGTTAAAATTGCTCGCTGTTATTTTTAGGAAGGCACAAGAGGCCAGCCCTTGTTGGTACCTTACGCATCCAAACAGCCCGTCACAACGCTTTGTATACCAGCGTAAATCGGCAACCCCTGAGGGACGGACTTGGAAGAAGGCTTCGCACGAATATCAGGGTAGGCTCGGTCTCGTCTTCTTATTTTTGGTGTTGGACTGTCCGTTGAGGCTGCAGTGGTAGAGCACATTGACCCTCCTGGCGTCACTGGCGTCCATGTCCTTCTTGTCGAAGACCTCGGCCAAACGCGCCCCGTCCTTGGCCAGCATGGTGCTGAGGCCGGGGCCCCTGGCAAATGCCGAGGAGCCGTACAGCATCACGGAGTCGTAGTCGAAGGGGGATATCAGCCGATTCTGCCAGGGCTCGAGCCGCTGGAACTGCGACACGCTGCCTGCACAGAGAAGGAGGGGACGGGTCATCAGAGGCTTCTAAGCTACAGACACGCTGCTCATGGATCGTACGAAATACACGCTGCCTGCTGCAGACAAGAAGACAGAAGTATCTACGGACACGCCCTGCTCCGAAAACGTCTGCTGGCAGTTGTGACAGGACCGCCAATGAAGGAAGAGAATGCATGCAGGCTGTCCTTTCCATGATGCTTCTGATCGCCGGCTTAAGGCTGACTCCTAAACTACTCACTGAAAGTGGTCGGCGTTCCTTTGATTTAAATATTTCGTCAGTCGCATTAGTCGCTTGTAATTCAGTAATTATAAATAGTATCACCATGTAATATACAATGCGCCTCGCGATTTTGTCTTAAATGCTTTGATCTTATATAAAGTTGTATTTATGCAGACAGCTACTGTCGTGCGTTGGAAATACCAATAAATGTCGATTTATGACACCGAATATTCTTAAACATCAATGAAGTAGAGCAATAAGCCGGCAAGCTGCAAATGTGTCCCCTCTCCCGGATCATTAACAGTTTATGATTTATTGATTCATTGATTGGAGAAGGCCTGCAGCCCCTTGAAGCCATTATTGCAAAAAGTGTATTTCAAAAACCCCGGCTGTTCGAACATCTTTCTTGTTGTGAATCGTTTCGATTCACAAGAAACTAACAGTTGCTGCTTTTCATTTTTGTGATCTACCTTTTCAGATGCATGGAATTGACGTCGAATATAATTTTCTTTCGAAATATGTGTAGTTTCAGGCTGATAGTAATTACAAATTTCGGGCACAGGTTTTCTTGTTTTGCACAACGATGTAGATAATTTAAACATAAGCTTTCAGAACTAATTCAATGCAATGACTTTGCACTAACCTTTTTTTTTTTTTTCTGAAATCATTTTGTCCCAAGGTTTTATTCTATGCACGCTTGTTTTAGAATTGAACGGACAAATGAATTGCACTAAATCTTTCTCGCCTTTATTGAACAATTCCGAAAATTTAAATAAAAAAGCACAGCATGGGGTTTACCTTATTCGGTACAGGAATATATTTAATATGCCTATGCCAAAATAAGCCATTAAAAGAAATACCTATGTTGTAAAAACCACGATATAGACCCTAACTTTGTAAAAAAAAATTTTAAATATAAACATGTTATTTTCTTTATTGAGTCCTATTTCTCAAACCTCACACGTCTTTGATATACAATGCATCTATAATTCGACTTTCAAAAAATCTCCCTCGTTCATAGTGAATGCGTACCCCAGCATTATACGCAACGACGCATTAGGCTTGCATGTAGATGCATATACATAATTAATAAAATCAAAAGTGAAAATTTAAAGCGAAAAATATTGAAACAAATATTTTTTTATACATAAAAAAACTCCGAGAGTACTACCAAACGTGCGGGATACCAAATGCTACAGTCGCGGTATTTAGAGAGTGACCGTTCAAAAGGACCCATTGTTCTCCGTCACACACTTAGTTTTCAACCGACGTTATAAGACATTCAAATCGTCTACATATGCTCTACCGTGTTCAGAAACAATTATTGGCTGGATCACAAGCTTTATAAAGGTTCATAAATATACAATACACCTCTTTTCGGTTTCTGAGAAAATCGTAATGTCGGAATAAAACTAAAACCTAGTATTGTACTAGGCGTTATTTTTAGAAAATTAAGCTCTTTTTTTTTTCGAATCCATATGCGAATAAAGTAATGAATAACTTTACGTATAATAGAGGTCAATAAGATTGTTCGATACTTACACACAACATTGTTGTTACCGCCTTTTTTTTAATAGAAACAAGTGCAACCTTAAAGTTATACCAGAAAGCTCGTGTTCAGACAGTCTCTTGGTGAAAATAATAGGTGTGTAGTATAACGTTACAGATGCACCGCTTTCAAGAATCATGACAGAGCCACCATCAGGATCTAGCCATAAGAAATCATTCGATAAATTGTTTTATCCAAAAGCATGGCATCATATGACTGGCAACAAAAAGAATAAAACAAACTCCGGAGTTTGTTTTATTCTTCTGCTGCCAGTCATTGTTACCAACACGCTCTTCAGTTAATGGCATCGTAGTCTACTTTTAATATATATATTTTCATGAATTACCGATTCGCCTACAGTTGGCAATACTTCATCAGCAATGGCTTCGTAATCACCTATTTCAAAAAATTTCTGCGACATCCTCAATGTGTATTTAGTAAATTTCACAAAAAGCGAGTCGAGAATATTGTTTTCACTGGTAAGCGAATTTACGCACTCTTTCAAATTAAAAACGTTCAGAAGACTTTGAAATTATTTGCACAGATTTTCATTACCCACTCTCCCATTCCCGTGATTCATTCACAGTTTTAGGAGGCTAGAATCAGTGGCGTAGGCCTTACCGAAAAAGCAAAAGTAGCGAAGTACGTTACTCTTTACTTCGACATAAAAGGCGCGCGTTACAGACCTAAGTTACCTCAAATGTCAAAGGAACGCCTTACCGTTAAGGCGTTCCTTTAGTCCTTTAGCCAGAGTAAGCAATCCGCCTTACGGATTGCTTACGGATTGTTAAGGCGTTCCTTTAGCCAGACTAAGCAATCCGCCTTACGGATTGCTTACTTTGGTCACTGACAGCATGGCGTGGCTATTTCCAAAGCAAGAAGTGTGAACGTAACGTAATGGTCAGAACAGGGGCGCCCCCGCCCCCCTCTCCCTCTCTCTCTCTCTGTTCCGACGCCGCCGTTACAATCACCCCACCAATTATCGCGCTCTTATTCGGCTTGTTATTAATAGCTTCTTGTAAACCAATAACGTATTCACGACCTCATCTTGGTGGTTGGCTGGGTTGGGACTGCACAGTAGACCCTTTTCAAATGTCCGCCAGGCAACATTAGCGGTCGCCATTGATTGGCCACGAAGCGCGTGATTGGCCCCGAGTCCTCGCCGAACGCTGACCTCACTCGCAGAATGAAATGGCTAACTGACCTGCGAATTTTCAGTGACCATACCATTCTTTTTTTTTTTTTCCCGCAAATACGAGAGTAACGCAAAATGTAAGGTTTCCTTATTTTTTTCCTCTCATGGTTATGATTGGGTAAAGCATTAAACAACATCTTAAAATCTGTATAATTCAATCGGGAATGAGTGCAGAGGACAGCAACATCGTTACAGTGTCGAACAATTGTGGCGCCACCTGGCCACATTCATGAATAAAACCTTAAAAAAGAACAAGTTAAAGGGGCGGTGCAACGATTTTCGGACTTCGGTCAAAGATTTCTGGAAGTTGCCCCCTGACACTTCTGAAGTAAAGAACAGAAAACCGATTTCGCCTGCGTGTCCTAGTTGTTGCGTAAAAAAAAAAGATAAAGATTGGCATTTCGGGCACCCCTCAACTCACTCCCAGTCTTCAGGGTCACACCTGGTCCCCCTCCTAGTAACGTCATTCGGAGTGCCGTGTAGCTTCCCGTGTGCTATCTCGGAGTACGCTTCCCCTCCCTCTCTCTGCGTACATTAGCGGGCGCTATGCTGCAGCTTAGAGCCGAGCGAGGTCACGTAATCTTTCCGCCGTAGTTCCTTCGGCTGCCACTTGGGGCTGCAGGTGGGGCAAAAAGCTCGACTTTTGCTTTGCGATTATGCAGCGGAATCGCGACATTTTTAATGAAGGAAGTGTTTTCTCTATCCTCTGGGACACGATAAACAACGTAAAAATGACGAGATGCAAATTCTTTTAATCATAAAATCATTGCACCGCCCCTTTAACATTTGCAGAGCAGAGTGCTATCATTTGTCTTCTGCAGATGTGAGGAATTAGGCACTTTATAGTAGCATAAGTTTTCTTTTATCAACTGTCATGATAAACTAGAAGATGTAAGTTTGTGTATGTGTAATTTTTTTTTTTTTAATTCGTTAGCATTAGTGCCATGGTACATGCGCTGACATTGGACTGGTATGGAGAACACAGATATAAAGTTCGGAACGTCGCCAACGGGAGGACGCCGCAGCCAACTGGATGTGGAAACTGGCTAGGAAGCACCTTCCGCAAGCGCCGACAGATGGCGGCAGGGTGCATACACGAGAGGCTAGGCGATAGGACGCGTAGCAACGGAGGCCGCACTGGATTGGATGGTTATATGGAACGACGCCGTGACGTAACACCAAGCAACCGAAGATCGCCGGCGACGTGCCCCTTCGTCAATTTCGGTGCCGCGCAGTGAGGGACGGCGAAGCATTAACCCGCATTGGGCCAGGTATCACCCTACATCAGATAGAAGAGGGGTTTCGGAAATGTTCACCCCGCGAAAAAGTGCTGACAGGCTGCATTCACCATGCTTTATTATTTATAACCCTTGTTCGAAATCCTAACGCATTTCTTCGAAAATCAGCGTGACGGTCGCTGCAATTGTGACCCATATTGTTTTGGTTTGTTTTTATTAGTTACGAAACCAAACGCCTGTTACAATAATGGGGGCACTGCCTCCCCGTCACCGCTGTTTCGCGCTACCTCCACAGCGGAGGAGACGGTGATGGTCACGTTCTGGGAAAGTGAAGGAGTCATCCTCTCCCACTGCATCCCGAAGGGCACGACAGTGACGGCTACATTAAAAAGAGTCGTCATAGAAACACCACTTTTTCCCTCATTAAAAAAAAGCGTCAGCTGAGTTCGAGACTAACTCATCTGTCATTCTGTTCCTTTCTCTTCCACTTTAAATGGCTCTCGTCTCAGGTGGATTAAGAAAATGGTAAATCTACACCGGCTCGCCTGCGTCACCACTGTTTTAACGAAAATGGTCGCAGTTGTTATCTCTCATCACGACAGTGCTCCGGCTCACTGTCCGACACTTCTACAAAATGTTCTTCACAAAAACACCTTTGAAGTGATTTATCTTGCTCCCTGCCCGGTTATATAGACAGAGTCCCAAACAAGCCATCGCAGCGGCCATGCAATGTGGCGTCGACGTGGCCAAATATGTCTACACAAATACACGGTGATTATATGAACAAGGGAGGAAGTTTCTATTTTATGTTTCATATTCTTTTATATATATATAAATAAATTAAGAGGCTCTGCAGCTTGAATGCCCTTGTACAAGATGAGTAACATATGGCCTTCGTTTGGATTCCTCTCTTCCATTTTTCTTGTCAAAACTAGTTCTTGGAATTCAAAAAATCAGTAAACATTTTAAATTAGGCACCTTAAAAGTTATATGTCTTAAGTTGTATTTTGATCTTATTAATGGAATCGTCGTAATCACCAATTCAAATTTTGATGTAACCCCAACCGCTGCGGTGCAAAAAGAGAGACTAGAAAAAGTGATGCCATCGGCATGGTCAGATGATTCTTGCTCGTCATTATGCTGGGTCGGGGATGTTGACGATGACGGCACGGCGCTATAGAAAGATAGCAGGAGGCAGAGACGCTCGCAGCATACCCTGCGGCAAACGCTGCACGTATTTTTCAAAATTAATGCGGTTTAGGTTTACTTCTGCCCAAGTTTAGTGCGACAATCAAATTCACGGGACAGAAAGCTACAGAAATCGACTCTATCTCAGATTTTTTTTTAAGTGCTTCAGTTTTGCTTTGAGGAAAGCACCCGCTTGACCTTCATACACTTATATATTGGGTACAATATAATTGCGGCAGATATTGTAAACCGGTTGCTTCTCTGTCATTACCTTTACTAGTTTACTCCCTGTAGGCATACCCCCACACACCACCACCACACTAAATAAACTGGCGTCATTCAATCTGACTTTATAAAGTAATTATCTGGTCTGGAGCGTCGAGGGCGTTTTCCTCAAAACCGTCGAGAAGCCGAGAAAAGGGAAAGTCCCCCAGGCTAGAACACACAATAAAAAAAAAAAAAGTCCAAGTGTTTCGTTTGGTTTGGCCCATCTTGGTTGGCTCCGAAACAAACCAATTCCAAAAGAAACACATGAACGAAACACCGTGAGCGCGCGCTTCGAGTTGACCCATTTTAAAAGCTTTCCTGACATTCGCGCCTCTTGGATGATTAATGGATCGGAGACGTTCTCCCGTTGCCCGCTTAGAAGAGCTCTTCCTTTGTCATTAGACTGTTATGATTGCTTCTGGCGCGATGCGCAAACAAGGCCGCCTCGATAAGGAAGGGTCTTCTACGGGTGGTTTCATTCATCTTTTTTCTTTCTTTTTTTAATGGAGTCACGCACCTTCGTTGAGGTTTGCGTGGTTGCCGCAAGAGGGAGACTGTTTCTGCGGCAGAGCTGCTTGAAGCGCCAAATTCTTAGGGTATTTACATCTTACTTGGTTTATTTACCAACTAATTTTATTTCTTAAAAAGAACAATAAAATAACCCTCGCGAATGACAAACCTAAGAATGCAATAGGTCCCTCTCAAACTTGAACGCCATCCAATAGTCGCTCCGCCAACTATCGAAATCCACAATTGCTTGAGCACGTATACTGTGTACCTATTGGGCGCGAGTGCTGCGTCAGCGTTTGGTGACGACTCGGATCCAACCCTAAGCTTCGTGCCACGAATAGATGGATGCTAACGGCTCTGCCCTATATAACGGGCGGTAGCTTGCGCCACCTAGCCTAGAAAACAAAAATATGAGTTTTGCTCCCCGCCAATTTTTATTCCCGTCTGTCTTTTTGTGACTATCACCAGGTGGCGGGGGATAGTGCAAGGATTACTTTGGGAGATTGGGAAAAAAAAAGAACATGAAACGTCGATCATCAATGTTGCTTGAAAATGGTCTGTAGTAAAGTGGTAATTTGAGCTAGTTGGTACATCACTCTTCCGCCGACTTTTGTGTGCTGTTTAATATCAGTGAAAATGGTCTGTTTGACAAAAAAAAAATGGAATGCTCCGAAATAATTTTATTTTTGTTTAGCAAATGTCATGTACGCTCTAAAACAAAACTTCGTCACTCAACAAAGTGGTTCATTAGGCTGCTTGGTTTATAGTTTAAAATAACAAAAACTAAGACGAAGTTTACATCTGCGGCTTTGCTACTAAATATTACTGAAACTAAAGTAATGCAAAAAATAAAGTTCATTCGCTTTGAATTTGAATTTATTCTGCTTAATGTAACCACAAACCACTCCAGGCCTTAATAGTGCGCGCATATTACAATCAATGAAAGAACAAATTCAAACAAACAGACAAACATGCAGAACGTAATTTTAGAAAAATAAAAGTATATACCGTAAACAAAACTTTATAAACAAAAAACAAAGAACGGCTCTTTGTCAAGGGGCCAACAAGGACCGCTTAAAAGTTATGAGGGGTGAAAACAGGTCTAAATCACTCCTATTTTTTTATGAAGAAGCTATAAGTGTGCAATTGGGTACAGGACACCAGCTTTCTGTAGGCAGAAAAGAAATTAAAATCATATACGCTTCTGAGGGACACAAAAAGAAATCGCACTTAAAAACAAGGGAAATAAAACGCAGCGTTTACTATCTTACACAAAACTTTTAACCTTCTTTTGTGCAAGGGTACCCAATCAATCAGGTTAAATAGGTATTCATAATCAAAACAGATGCGCCTGCCAACCAACTTTTTTTATAAGCAACACGTACGAGACGACGCTGCTCTTTTCCTAAAATGCATGATTGCCTCATTTCGACACAGTTCTATATATGACTGAGCAAAACTCCAGGTTGGACAAAACAAGGGCGCGTAATAGATTAATCATGGTATCATGAGTACGAAAATTCCGCTCCATTCGGGAAATAACACTTAGCAACTGATAAGAGTCACAATTTTCGCAACGTGCTTAGTAAACGAGGGGCGGAAATCAGGCAGCACTCCCAGGTTGTGAATAGTATCCGACCTCGCGATAGCTGAACCTAACATGGCATACGGGTGTTTATTGCAGCTGGTTTGACGAGTATAGGAAAGAACCTTGGTCTTATTGGGACTAAGTATCAAATTATTTTTCCACTACCAATTTAGAACTGCGTAAACATCGTCTTGCATCATCTGGTAGTCAGTAGTTGCATGAACTTCGCAATACTTCTTACATCATCTGCAAACTGCAGCACCTCTGAATGCTGCCCGCTGTCTACCGGATCACTGACAAAAATATTGAATAACAGCGGCCCAAGATTAGAGCCCTGAGGCACTCCAGCATTTAAAACATACGAGGTAAAAAAACACCCGTCATAAAGCACTCTGGTTGGTCTTTCACCAAGATAAATTGACTAACTGCGAAACAAGCTACTCATGCCCAATGCTGACAATTGGTTTAATAGCAACTAATGATCTACAAGCTCAAAAGCAGTAGTGCAATCGAAATAAATAGCGTCAACTTGTCCATGGCAAGTGACCTTGGGTAAAGTGAGTTTCCAGTGAGCACCCTTGACAGAAACCCTGCAGGTTTAGACAGAAAAACGATTTAAAAGTGAAATAAATATGCTTTTACGTTGCCTTTTCAAATACCTTAGAAAGATAGCTAAGAGGAGAAATTTGTCTGTAGTTACTAACGCAGTCAGTGCGAGCAAATTTATGTATAGGTACTTCTGCATTCTTCCATCCTTGAGGAAACAGATTTGCTTCTAGAGATATGTCAAAGATATGGAGCAACACTAAGGCAAACATATCATTACAACCCTTTACAATAACAGCAGGGATTCCGTCCTCCCGGCTCACGTTTTCGGAGCGAGCTCATTAATTGCAGAAAGCACATCTTCAAGCGTCAGCTTCGGAACTGCTGAGCTCTAGGTACATTCATTAGGAGCGTCGGTTTTAACAGTGCATGGAGTAATCGAATTACCGACGCTAACGATGTATGTTACCTTTCCAGGACGGTAACGAATCTCAATAACGCGTTAATTATTGATGATCTAACGATTAACGCTGTTTCGTTTCTTATTTTCGGTAACGGGAACAATACTAGATGCATCAATCGCCTCATCAAAAACCATAAGTGTGATTATATCAAGCAAGCTTGGCATCGATATTCTGGTGATTAGGCAGGCCTGTGAAACCTGTTTTATACGTTTTTTCATTTTTTTTGTTCTGTTTATCGTGAATAAACAAGTGCTTTGAGCGCGCTTCATGTTTTTCACTTGGTTTTGTACATTGTTTTCGGCACTTTATGGCATTTGCTGTGATTCGTTGCCTATTCTTTGCTGTGATTAGTTGTCTCGATGTACTGCAGAAGGTAACTCGCAGTTTTATATTTTTTTTACGTGTATTTTGCACGAATGTTTCGAAAACTGTTCAACAGCCTTCTGTAAAACTTTTTTGCTGAGGTGCGGCAGCGACGCACTGCAGCTCAGCGGCAATTTGGATGAACGCTCGCTGTGTCAGAGGCCATCTTGGATATTGCCGCGCGCGTCGTCGAGCGAGCGTGCGTGGCCGAGTGGTTACCGCGCTCGACTGTCGCGCGGAAGGTCTGGGTTCGGTTCTAATCGGCGGAATGTTCTTTTATTTATTCTATTAACTTGGAATTCTCGTACGTTCGAGAACATTGCCGTCTGTTCAGAGTTCTGAATGTCCTACGTGCTAAAAGTTTTACGCCGAATGTTCCAGAAACCCACGCAAGTACATAAGGGACTCCGCATGGCGAGCGGAGTCAGCCTCGCCCAAGCGTTCAATCCTGCTCTTTCGACGACATCGACGCCTACGACGCTAGCCTTCTTCTATTTTGTTTTGGGCAGAAGTTTTCCCCATTAAACGTTTAGTTCCAGAGTTATTTGCCGCCTCAAGATTTGTCCTTCGTGAGAGTATGACGGAACATGAGATGTTTTGCTTTTGTCTGTTTCAATTGAAACGAAGACACTTGCGAACAGGTGTCTTGCTCACTATTATAATGCAGTTCTTGCTGACATGTTGCAAAAAAAATTGCCGTCGTCATGCCGAATGCTTTGAAAGAGATAAAGCAATACACTCCCAAAAGAAAGCTAGCTAGTTCGCCGATTTTTGTCACTACCATCTGCGTTAATATTATCTTCTTTTTGCCGTGCCGGTAAATAACTCTACTGTCTCGCTTTCCGAATATCTTAATTTTACTGCGTCTCAAAAATAAAAAAAAACTTTTTTAAACATTAAAAAATATTGTAAAAAGTGAAAGACATTTACAACTCCCTGTAACGCCGAATTAGAGCGCAGCTTTTGAGGAGAAGGAGGGGAGGGTACGGAGAGGAGGGTATGACCCTCCTCCTCATCATACCTTCTCCTCCTCCCCTGCTCAGCCGCCTCGGTGGCTCCGAGGCGAGAGCGCCGGCCTACGGATCCCCAGGTGGCGGGTTCGAATCCCGACCGAGGTGCCCGCAATCTGACGGAGGCTTATTGCGGAGAAGGCGCCGTGTAACCGAGCTTTCGGTTGCACGTCAAAAGATCCCCAGGTGGTCGAAATTAACCCTCAGTCCTCCGCTGGGGCGTGCCAGATGCCCGTCGTTGGTTTGGCACGTAAAACCCCCAAATTTGACTTTGGCCTCCCCTCCTCCTCGCGTGCTCCCCCTCCTCCTCTCTTGAGGTATTTCGATTTTGCGGTATACCGTGCTAAATCATCTGAGAAAGATATTTACATACATGTATTGTGGTATTCTCGCTCATCGCTTGTCCGCAGAAAGAAAATATAGTTCTCAGATGTGGAAGCTTCACGCTGTCTATGATCTGCCGGTGCCAGGAAACAGGACAGCAGAAACAAGGCGGGAGAACGAGACAGTGTTAGGGTCAACACAGACGAAGCACGTGATTCTCTCCAAATCATCCTACTTCCTCTGGGCTCTGTCGAAGACTGCTCGGCATTTTTGATTTCCTCAGCATTAGTCTTGAACCTGCTCCCCGGAAATCGCGCAGCAGAACAGGGCGTGCACGTCCCTCGGGGCCGATGGGATGTTTTCCTGCTTGACTGGTATGAAGTTCTTCTCTGACTTGCACGAATTATTTGGTGAGTGTTGTAGGCGAGAGATACAGAGCTACCACAAGCAAGCAGTTGTCGGCCTTGGCGGCGCACAATTTACCAATTTCGTCAGACGTGCCACAGAGATCGGTGGGTACAGCACAGACCCGTACCCATGTAAATGACCGCTTGGATAACAAGTACACCAAATTTTCATACTAGCCTCTCTGTGATGTATGAATGGTGATATCACTTGCCTGCACAACGGGTAGCACAGGCATCTCCCCTCCTCCTCCACCTCACCTCCTCTCCCCCTCTCCTTCTCCTCCTATCTGCCTCCTCTTTTTTTTTCTCCTCTTCCCTTTCTCCTCCTCCCTCCTCGTCTCCCCCTCCCCTACTCGTGATGTCACGTGTGACGTCATTATAGAAAACGTCCTATAATGCAACGCGCGGTTACGCCGACGGCGACGCCAACGCCACTCTAGCCGGAAACAGGCGCCTCAGAGCTGCGCTCTCTAATGCCCCCGCTCTAAGAAACCTGGACCTTCTACTTTCCCGCTAAGCACTTGAAAGAGCCAATTGCTGCAATCTATGGACGAAGCTCGGGGAAGGACGAAGCTGGAAATATGCCTAGATAAGCGGACATTAGTTGGGACGCCGCGACGGCAGCTACTCTCACGTCCACTCGCCTTTTCCCCCCAATATTTCTACGACCAGCCGCTAGGATCGGGACATTCTACAGCATGGCAGTGTGTGCTTAGATTGCACAGTCTTTCCAAATGCTCGATCGCAATCACGTGACTCACGGACCTCGATTGCAAAACGTGCTACGATCAGACGTGAAGAAAGCGGTGACCGTCTGCAAACGTTTCTGCCTTTCCGCCCACTTTCCTCGTCACCAAGAGACAAGAAAACGCATGCGCAGTTGTTGCCAGTCGGCGCAGGAGGCATCCGTTCTTGCATTTTAAACATAACTAAAACAAACAGAAAGCGCGCGCACGAGGAAAAAGTAAAAGGTAACCAACGGGACACAGTGCTGTGTCATGTCGGTTACCTTTTACCTTCGTCCCTCGCCCTCGAACTGTATTTTTTTTTCTCTTTGTGCACAGTAGTTTCTCCTCACTTTTACTGTGTGACCGACTGTTCTACTATTCAATGACCTCATCTGAATAAAAATATATAAAAGATGCGTGTTAGTTTTCTGAAACTGGAGCTCAGAGTCACTTCTCGTATAGGGCACTGCTAAGTGTAGGCTTTGAAAAAGAACCCTACTTTGGGGAGTTATATCTTCTTTCTAAATACAATAATGCAACATGTTTTCAATAGAAATGAATGCCGAAATAGCGTATAACAAGGTACCCAAATTTAAGAAGAATCGAAGGTGGCGGTGTTGTTTTTTTATTGGCATCGGAATTTTTAGTAATTTGATTTTTTCCCCACGTTCGCCTAAATGTAACACGACTATCGTATCACTCAGGGACATAATATATATTTTATATATTAGGCATATATAAATATAATAGTATCTGAAAAGTATATACTTGTGATTAAACTATTTCAAGAGATACAGGCCTCCAAATTTCGCCACTTGTCGTTCGGGCAGGCAGGTTTAGCAATTTTTAGCAAAAGAAATATAATTTAAATAAATAATATTACTATATATTACAAGCAAGCTATGCTCATAGTTTGTTTCTAAAAAGTATTAGAATTTTCCTAATTTCATTGTTTTAGTAATTCAATTTCAAACGTGCCCCCATCAGTGCGCGTTATTGCCAACTGTCCACCTTTCAATCCTCACAAATTTTCCTGTCCCCATTTTTTTTTTCTGGTAAAACCTAAGGGCGATTTCGTTTATACCAGACACTAGGCGATAGCACATAAAAACATCAGTTGATTTATGAATGCCGACCAGCCACCCTTGGTCGACCTTATCTGAAATCACCCCGGAGGCAGATGAGGAGGCGCCATTGGCCAAAAGCGGGCTGGGCGTGTTCCAGGGCGTCTTCACAAATTCGAATGTGGCCAACCAGAAGCCGGAAATAATACCCTGGCGGTGGTCGCGATATACGAAATTAATACGTGCGTCGGAGTACTACTGCGTCGGAGAAAATATGGTGCACGTGATGTTTCAATCATGGCCATCCAAAATCATGGCGGAAAGGCGAGACTAGCGGAACGATCGGCATAATCCGTATGGCAGGCGCCAAGAGCCGGGAACCTGCCGTCCGAGCGGT
The DNA here is from genome assembly GCF_016920785.2 of Ixodes scapularis. Classification (NCBI taxonomy): domain Eukaryota; kingdom Metazoa; phylum Arthropoda; class Arachnida; order Ixodida; family Ixodidae; genus Ixodes; species Ixodes scapularis. The sequence goes on along the minus strand of NW_024609883.1, from coordinate 52,609,212 downwards.
GACATACTGTCCGGGAAAAACAGAGTTCCAGCGGCACGTTCGATTTTTACATCTTTTGGCATGATCAAGATCGAAACATCAGATGCACCATATTTTCATCCATGAAGAGTTGCTACATGTAAACCCAAAGCTCTTATTAAAATGGTTTCTCGCAACCGTTTTAATAACGGTTGCGAGAAACCGTCCCGTGCGCAACAACAGAGGTACCATATCCGCCTCGCGACGATGTCGCCCCGTTCAAAGAGCCGCGAGCTCGCGCCCGAAACCGACGTGGCCGATGTCGTCATATCGTCCAAGTCGCGGAGCAGACGGTGCACTACGTGTAAATTACGAGTTGTCATAAACGCGCACTACTCCGCCGGCTCCGCAATCTCCCGGTGATATGTTACAGCCCTTGGGCACTCTGACTAAGCGAGGTGGTAACGCGTTGACACCGCCAAGTGTCAACGCTCATAACTACGGTACGCTAGGCCCTAGGGAGGCCGATGACGTCACGGGGAAGTGGTGGGCGCGAAGGATATCGCAAGCCGCATCGCGGTCTTCGGTGGCTGATTTTGAAACGCTCCCCAGAATAGAACATTTAGAAAGATAAATACCGCCATCCGTTTGAAATGCAAGCGTGCGATTGTCATTAGCAGATAGAGTTGATCATGTTTAACTTATTTCTAAAACGGAAAAGGTATATCTTAAGTTTGGATTCGGTACCCACTATAGTCCGGACGCAGCCAAGGCTTGATTGGTATCATTACCTCGTAGCGTCGGATGCGTCTGGAACTGAAACGAAGTGCAGGACTTTTTTTGTTTACTCTCGTACACAGCCAGCTGGTAGGCATATATGCGATATGGGTGACGAAAAAATAATAAAAAGATTTAAAATTGCAAATAGTAAATATGATTGGCAGAAACTTACGCTACCCCTAAGGTGAAACTCTACGACAGCTGATGTGTGACGTCGCAGCCGCTAAGGTGTCATTTGGGAGCAGATGAACCGAATGAATGGTAAAGGTGCGAGCTTGCACCATAGAGTCCGCATAGACGTTTCGTATTAATCCGACTAACACACCGGACGAAAGTTCTATAGTGTTTTGGAACCAATGAGAGGGTATCAAAAAGAGAGCGTTTCGTGAACCTGTTAAACATTTTTTCTAGATAGAAACAAGGACTGCCTTCTGGTAATTGAAGAACACTTTTAAATTTGCGCTCCCAAGTTTGAAATCCAGGGAACGACGAAGCTGCACGTGTATGCATGTACATTTCTTCGTCGTTGGTGTGGCTGCCCGAACGTCTTACGCGATGCAAAGCAACGCCGTCTCCTGGTCACCGAGGAACAATTCCAAACTCGTGCACTCAAGTTTCAAGCGTGTAGCTAATTTCACGCTCATGGTTTCGCCGGCTCAACATCCTCCTAGCCTCGTTCGTTTTATCACCCGAGAATCTATCTGTCACAATTAGCGAACCTACAACGTTTTGTTTTTATCGTTTTCATTGTTTCATGTTTGTGTTTCTACGTGCCGCGATGGCGTCGGGTGACGACGCATTGTCGCATGGCGTCTAAATGTCACGTGACGCCATGACATCACGTGACTCATGGTGTCATCTGACGTCATTAACTCGCGCGGCGTCACTGTGCATCGCGACTTAACATAAGAATGTAACGACATGATGTCAGATGACGCCAGTTTACGGGTGCAGCGATGGGCGGAGTGACGCCACAGTAGTGTCCAGCGGCGTGACATCGGCGGCGTGACGTCGGCAGCGTGACGTCAGCGGCGTGACGTGAGCGGCATGACGTCAGCAGCCTGACGTCAATGTGTAATATGTTGGCGTGTGTGCCGAAAGCGGCCGGCAGCGTCGATGTCGAGCGCGGTCGGCGGCGCCAAACTCGCCAAGTGCCCACGAATCGCTATCGCAGTAAACTAGAGGGGAAGCAAAAGGAGAACGGGTGACGGCTGCGCTTGTATCTTACACTTTCAGGAGAGAAAAAAAAGGTGTATTCTTACACCCTTTGTCCCATAGAAGACACTCTTAAACTTCAGTTCGGTGTACAGCGCGCTGACGTCGAACCGACGGTACCAACTTTCACGAGCGTTTTGATAGCCGAGTGGTACAACTTATTAAAATAGCTAACGTCCATTTTACTTATTTAAAAAAAAGTAATCGTGTTTTGTTTTGTTTTTGGCCCTACTGCAAAACCTCAGTGTTTTCTTATTTTATTGTAGAGTTTGATACGTACTTCAGCTTTTAATGAGGTAAATCTCACCGTTATCAAGCCCCTCGCAAAAGTTCGGGCCGTCTGTTCAACGTCAGTGCGCTGTACATCGAACTGAACCTTTGGGGTGCATTATATTATATGGGACAGAAGGGTGTGAGACGACACCCTTGTTTCAGAGTGTAGATGTACTCTCTTGCCGGGGCTACGGCAAAACAGTGTTTTCGCCCATATACTGCAAGTGACGATATTTAAGATGTTGGCGCCCTCGAGGAAAAGGTCTTTATAAGATAAGGCCTGTGCCTATCCCCCCCCCCCCCCCTCCCCCTTTCTGAAAATAAAAAAATTATTACTCTACACGCGGCGACGCATCCCATGCATCCGCATTGCCGCCAGGGCGTCGTGCAGCGTCTCAGAAGTAGCGCGCGGTTGGGGCGACGGCAACATGCATCCGTCTGCCGATTTGCGACGTATAACTAGGGTAGGTGGCGCAAGCTACCGCCCGATATAAAGGGTACAGACGTTAGCCTCCATCCATCCATCTATTGCAGATGTTCTCGTCAAGCCTCGGCGTGTTAGCCACTTCGGGTGGGTCGGGAATTCGCTAGCAATGAAATCATGCGCGCCTTGCCTACTAGGCGGTATTGGTTGCGCCACCCTAGTCGAAGATGCGTTCCGGACCCATGGAGGACGGCTTTCCTTACGGGGATCGACGTTCTGGAGGAAGACGTTGATGTACTGGTCCCTGTCCGAGCGCGAGTGCTCGTGGTAGAAGCCCACGGCATGGAGCAGCTCGTGAATGATGGTGCCCCGGAAGACGCAGCCGTCGCCCAGGGATAAGGGCTGGGCATTGCCCATGCGCCCGACGGCCGAGTAGCACCTGTCGACGGAACGCAAGCACACTTGTTAGAGTCGCCGCTGCTTCGTTTCAACGAAATTATGTTCTATTGTATCGGACTTTTTTTTTTTTTTTTTCTTTTTATGACAAAGAAAAAAGTATTTGAGGGGATAGGGCAAAAGGAGACAAGATCATGTCCTGACGGGGCCCTAGCATCTGGTTAAAGCACTGAGCAGAAAAAAAGAGACAAAGCGAAACCATACCAAAAAATCACTCGCGAGTATCATCGGGGCATCGGGCACATTCTGAATACTGCGCGTAGAGCTACCAGTTGGTGTAGCAGCTGCAGATCTTGAGACATCGGTGACACACTTTTGAGGGTTTAAGGTCCGGAATAAGCTGGTGCTTTGTGGCCACGGCCGCTGGATTCTGGTTCGCACTCCGCCGAGAACTGCTTGGCGAGTGGCTCTTTTCGCGAGAGAAAACGAGAGCGCTCAAGGCGGCCGCAGTGAGTGGGGCTGATGAGGCTGGGTGCGCTGACTAGAGGCCATGGCTAGAGTCCCTTTATTCGCTCTTTACCAAGGTGTGGTAAAACAAAGTAAAATGTACCGTAGGTAGATGTACGTTGTAGACACTCCCCGCATACTTAACTATGTTCCTCGTTCCTTCTCACGTTTTGGAACGAGTTCACGTAACGAACTAAGATGGTTGAAAGCAACTTTTTGACCTCGCAGTTTTTTACAGCGGAGCTGCTACGGCCTAGTTTCCCCAGGATCGTGTCCGCCAGTAAACAAATGATGATACAAAACTCTGGACAGCTACCGCCATCGATGAGCGACGGCGGCAAGCAGACAACCGACTTCCCAGTTGTCTAACTGCCGCCTTCGCTCATAGATGGCGGCAACCTTTCCAGCCTTTTCACTCTAGCTTGCCGACTGGCGGCCAGCCGTTACTTCATTCCCACCATATATGTGCACCTTCACTGGTGTTCCTTCTTCACCGGAGTGGAAAGGCTGAAGTTTTTATGATATATATAGTATATAACGCCCTATTTATAGACAATGATTTGCGTCGTTCTTAACGTGACGTGAATCTCTCTCTCCGTCCCCCCCCTCTCCCTCTCTTTTGAAAAACATTCAGCAGTCTCTAAAAAAAAGCTGGCGAGTTCAGTTTACTGCAGATCACGTCCGAGCCAATCACTGCGGTAGACCAAAACACAGAATATGATTAAACCTAGAAATCTGATCCACACAGGGACAATTACCGCCGTATTCATAAACATTCCCCTACTCGACTCCAAACTCGACTCGACTCGAGTGGAGTATGGACGCCCTACTCCACTCGAAGTGCCATTCGTATTCACAGACGCGAATCGGCGCTCACTCGAACTCGAGATTCCGTTCTCCACTCCAACAAGCTTGAGGACGTCTGGGAGCGAGATTATAGCCAAAGGTTTTATTCGAAACACCATTTTCACGTGAAAAGTAAATATATTCGTTCGTGTTATCTAAAAACGTGTACCATACAAACATCGAATTAGTGAACTACGAAGTTCTATTAAGGCAGCGTAAAGTTTAGACGTGTTTGAGCGGCAAAACGGACAAAGTCGTTACCTTGTCTGGCAACAAGCGCATTCGCTAGCTGCGTCTTGTCGTTCTCTCGTCGACAGTCGTCTATCTCACGGTTTGTCGATTTCGTCTCGTTTTTTCTTGCTTTCGCCGCCCTTTGTCTACCGTGCAGCCCTGCTTCGTCGCCTCGCCGCCTCGCCGCCTCGCACGACAAATCATGGAGGACCCCAACGGCAACGACTCGGAAATGGCCGATACCGAAGAGCGGGCAGGGGCTCGTTTTATTTATACTGCGGAGGAGAAGGCGCTCCTCCAAGCGCTCGTAACGAAACATGAGCGAGTTCTTGAAAACAAGAAGACAAATAACTACTCGAAGGAGGCTAAACTTAAAGCTTGGGAGAAACTCAGCACCGAGTATAACAGCCAGCCAAACGTCCGGGAGAACGAAAAATCCAGATACAAAAAAACCAAGTCCGACGAGACGAGAGACATCCACGCCACGGGTAAGTCGACAATTTGCATATTTGGTAAACCGTTCCCGATGTGTAAAAAGTAAACATCGGAGAGAAGTCCTTTCTACCGGAACAATGCTATGTGCACGACGTCGTGCTCCTTTCCGGGTCTCGTATAAAACGAATTTTCAAAACGAGTTGTTCAAAGCTGTAGCGTAGCAAAGTTCGCTTCATACGCATGCAGCCGATCCAGGTTCGATCCAAAGTGGGCCTACTTCTTTGCTTTTTTCTTGACATATTTTTTTGTAGAACATTTGGCGTTATTGACATTTTTTTTTACAATCGTCACGGAAAACAAATGAGGTCCCCGCATCTTGACGGAAGCCTATCCTAACAAAGTGCCCAGCATTCAATTGCCCATACGAAGGTTCCAGGTGGGCCTCCACTGGGTTGTGCTAGATTTTCTCTTCATTAGGTTCGCCCTAGTCCCCTTAACAATTGTTTTTATCTCGCACGGAGGCGTTTCGAAAATTCAGTGTGCTCTTTGAATTGTTCGTCCCATACATTGTTCACTCTCTCCAATCTGAGCTTCAAATTCTTTGGTTTCTGAAACAGGAGGTGGGCCACGAACAAGCCGGCCGATGAGCCCCTCACTCATTCTTGTGGGAGCGGCGGCAGACCACATGGAGACAGTGGTGACAAATCTCTGCGATAGCGACAGGGCAAGAGACCGGCCAGTGCTGTCGCTGCCTCCGGCTGCAATGTTTGAAGCAATGGTGCGAGGCACTGAAGGCAATGACAATCACGCCTGCTGGAACGACGTGCCAGGTAACTGGGGGCTCTTGGATTGGGACAAATTCGCACCAACATGTCGGGGATGGGTACCGTGAGCCGAAACATGTCTACTTGTATTTGCGACTTGTATCATTTTAACAGCAAATCTGGAACAGAAAAAAAGGCACCGAAGCCTTTTTCTTTTATTGCTCGGCAACGTCTGCACTATTGTACATATCTTCGAAGTTCCAAAATTGAAAATGCGAGCAGTGGGTCGTGACATAGTACTGATAGTACTGTGAATTGAAACCAAAACTAGTGGTTAATAGACCTGTTGCAAAGCGTACAGCGCCACGACGGCAGAGAATTTTGGGAAGACTCGGTACAGATCACGTGCCTTCTCGTTGCGCTTCCGCGACAGCGAGTGAGTCGTGGCAGCTGCCGCCAGCAGCAGTCGCAGCCATCCGCCATCCCGCCAAACCGTCGTTGGCGGCGTACCTTATCTGTGGCAGTGGGCGCGTCAAGTCGGCGCTCTTTTACTCCTCCTACTCCGAGTGCAGCAACTAAACGGCGCATAGCGTACAGGAGCGCGACACACCGAGGCTGCGTTCCAAACCTACTCGAATGGATACGAGTTACCCTGGCGGATTATGTCACGCGACATCAAAAATAGAGAAACGCTGGACGCGGGTAGGTTTTCGACAACCACCTTTACCCTAGAGTTAGATCGAGTAAGTTTTGGAACACGGGCTTTCCCGCAACACATCGTAGGATAGCGGTGGCGCAGCAGGCGTTTGCGACTTTTATTCAAGCGCATGCCCGCATAAAGCTTTATGCCTGTGGTGCCGGGAACGCCATCCAGATTCGGCGACATTCGGGCTCAGTCCAGTCAGCTCAGTCCTATCGCCAGCATCGCTCTTTTCAAGCCCCGTGCAGTTTCGTGGCTCCGGGTTCGTTCCTCCGACGTTGCGTCAACCGCATGTGGCGATGGCAACAATCGTAAAGAAACGTACGTCGCTGACGTTCGCGACAAAGCTTGAAATCATCCGCCGCGTTGAAAAAGGAGAAAAGAAGTCCAGCATTGCCGAAGCGTACAACATACTGCGAAGCACTTTGAGCACGCTGCTGAAGACGAAAAGTGACATCAAACCGAAGGCTGAACAAAGCAAGCACTCCAGCGCACGCCGTGTTCGGACACCGGCCTTCGAAAAGGTGGAAAGATCACTTCACAAGTGGTTTATGGACGGAAGGGCTCGGAACATTCCGGCGTCAGGCCAATGCTTCAACAGAAAGCAAAGGACTTCGTCGCCGCAAGTAGCGGGTGGCTGCAACGCTTCAAAGCCTGTTACAACATTGTCGGGAAGACGGTCTCGCTTTTACGCCGCTACTGCAGTGCAATCGACGGTAGTGATCTGGCGCTGGTGGACCCCTTGGATACAGTGGAGCCGGCCGTAATAAGGCATGCGGTCAGCTCCATGCAGCAATCTACGCTGCGGCAGTTTTTTTCGTCGGAATAAATAGTTCACCTTAACGCTTCACGTGAATACTATACTTCATTTCAACTTCCGTCCGAACGCAGCCAAAGCTACGTGTGGCCGGAGCCAATCACACGCCGGCAATTGGTCACGCGATCTCGCCTGCACTTGGTATCGCTCCGCTGCGCCGCTGGTCGTCCGCGCCGCCCGCGCTCGCCGAGAATTTCGTCTGCTACGGGTGTATCAACGAAATCGTCTGCTACAGGTTTAAAAAGTGACCTTTCACGTTCTGAAATTTAGTCGCAGGGGATGTCAGTACGTATGCTGGCCGCTGGCGTCTGTGTCCGAGCTTTCCACCTGTTCGGCATTTCGGCATAGTTTCGAGATGTAAGTAGACATTGCAAGATGCCCGACGACCCGGCCGTTGATGTTTCCTTGTATTGTCCGGATATACCAGGGCTCGAGCCACAGTCCTTTCTACCAGCTTCTTGGCGTACAATGTGATCGGCAGGAAAAGGGGTGCCCTGATTTCGCTGTGTATAAGGGAATTGTAGTGGCCCGGACGCTTTTCTTGTTTACAAAGCATTTGCGGTACGACGCGGCCGGAGTCTCCTGCAGCATTGAAAAGTAGACATTCATCACGACCTCTCGCGCCTGACGACCAGACATGCCTTTGCGAAAGGACGTTTTGAAGAGACTCGGTGAGGAAAGCAACAAACAAGCAGCGAAGCACATGATTCGGCAATTACAGGAACAAAATCACAACTGAGCGCTGCAGCCGTGTTGCCAGCGGACGTACGTTTTTTCACCAAACCACATGTATCTACATATATTAATAAGAACTTAAACTTCAGATATTTAATTCCTTTAGTTGCAAATCATTCTCAGCAGTACACATCTGGAATATTGTGCAGCGTTTACGCACAAAACAGTTGTTTAAAAGGAATTACTTTTGCGGACTACTTTGCGATGCGTAAAAATGCTCTTCTCGAAGTTGCGAAGCGTCCGTCAGCCTTTGGCTGCGCTCGAACGGAAGCTGAAACGAAGTATAGTCATTTTTTGCCGTTAGCCTTTCACTGATTAAATCGCGTTGTACTTTGACGCTCTTTTTGTGTGTGACTTTGTATATCGAATTTTGATTATATCGAACTATTTCACGGTCCTTGCACTGTTCGATATAACGAGGTTTGACTAATTTGCCAACGCCTAGCTTTGAACATTTCTACGAAAGGCCCATGTGGCTGTTGGGCCTCTTCCCCTGTGTACTTGCTCTTCCCCTAGCACTCACAGTGCCAATGTGTTTTGCATGCCCAGATGCTCCTGAGCCGTCCGCCTCACCTCTCCAAGACAGCAGCGTTGGAGCTGCTTGTGTGACTCCGCCGGCAAGGAGCATTACCTGCCCCCGTGCTGAGCTGCCAAGCGGGGCATCCAGAAGAACTGGAAACCGCATAGCAGCACTGGAGCGGATCATGGCTCCCGAAAAGGAGGCCCGTGTAGACATCCTCGAGAGGGAAGATCGGCGGAAGGAGGCGCAACATTTAATGCAAACGCGCATACTTCGCAACAAGCTTTTTGAGCAGCGACGACGCGGACGGGCAGAGTTCCAGCTGCTCCAGCTGGAGAGAGAGATAAAGGTGGAGCAGCTGGCAGCCCTGCGCTGCAAGCTACAAGGGTGTGGAAATCACAATTAAATTTGGGTTCTTTCAGTTTAAAAGCATTCCGAGGATTTACTTATTTATTTTATGTGCGCTACATTGTAGTGAAACGATAGAACCTAATGTGTTTTGCATATTCGGAAGTTGAATGAAACAGCACACTACAATTGAAGGGAAGGGTAGGTCTTTTGTTAGCTCTGTGCTGGCCACAAGTCTTTCCCAGAATATGTTAGATTGACCAAATACGCGGAATTTGATTTGAAAATCAATTTATTCGAGCGCTTACTACTGAATTCGTGTCCGAGTATTTGCACGAGTCAGTGACGGGTCAAGAACAGAGCACAAGCTGGAGATGAGAAGTAGGACGGAAGCTTTAAGTGGAGAGGAGGTTTCTCCTCTCCACCTCAAGCTTCTGTCTGCTTCCTCCTCTCCAGCTTGTACACTATCCTTGACCTGTCATTGACTATAAACATGTGCTCCTGGTTGAATATCCCTATTGGAAACACAGTGCGATGATCTGTGTGCGTTTCAGCGAACCGTTGATTGTGTCGACAGGGTCTGGAGGTGATGGCAGTACATGAGGACGCAGCCGCCTCCGGCGTCGGGGTACTGGTGGAGAGGGTAGAGCAGGTGGGCATGGCTCTTTTCGCAGCAGGGCCAGGTTGTGCAGTGCAGCACAGGCGGTGATGATGAGGGCTGACCGTTCCGCCTTGTACTGTAGCCGCATGTCCAGGCATGGGAAGCGTCGCTTGAACACTTCAAATGCCCGTTCGACCGAGTTCCTTGTTTTTAGGTGAGCTGCTTGGTACCTATATGGTGCAGCATTGGTAATGGAAGCAACGTTGCAAGATAAAGGTCTTCAGGTGTAAAAATCGCCACTGCTGCAACTATCAGTATGGTTCAGTAACCTGTACAGTGCGGCCCATCCATGCTAGCTGCATTTTCGGCATTTGCTATTGCTTACCAGAGGCTACTGTTCTGCATACAGTGGTTTTGGCTGGTGTTTTCTACATTACTGTCTTAATTCAAGTTCTTGGCCCTAGTCCAATTCTAGTGACAAAAAGCAACAACTGACACCGACTAACTGTGACGAGGAAGAACAACAAATGTTCTCGAGGAAAATAAAAATAGAACTAAAATGTTGTATGCTACATACTTTTGAAACAAAAATTTGTCCACAGGAAGTGAATAATGCCAGCTTTTTTTGCCATACAAAGGCCCAAAGGTCATGAATCTAGCTGTGACAAAGATTTGCAGAACTAATAGTAACCAATAGGAACACTGTGGCTACAGCATCACTTCTTGTTAGCTGTTCTGAATTTCATGCCATTATTTCTTCCAACAAATTAGTACATACCTGCCCTTTGGGCTGTTGGCTACACCTGGGCTGGTCAGGGGCGTCAGAAGAAATGACATGCAGGCATAGCCTGCATCTCCGAGCAGCAGGCCAGGGATGCGCCGATTCTCGTACAGGACCCTTGCACGACTGTTATCGAATATCCTGCTGTCATGCACGGAGCCTGGCCATCTAGCAACAAGGTCAAAAAACTGCAGCTGGGGTCCTGTGTTGGCCTGTGGATAGGAAGGAGCAGTACAGGGATGAGCAGGTTGCCATGATATGAACACAAGTGCTCAAGCTGATATTTCTACTATGATTAGTATATTTTTGACAAAGTGCATCTGCAAGCTTTGGAAATTAACTAGCATTTGAGTTCTCGCAGTTTTATGTGACGTAAGCTTCAATGTGGCTTAATTCCTAGGTTTTTCACGCGGTATAATAGAAGAGAATTTGAGCACGGGATAAAATCTCCCTAATATTTTGTTCGAAAAGTATAATTCAAGGGGAAAATGCTATAAAACATGAGCGTTTGCTATAAAATAACAAAAGCCACCTCGGCACCCAATTAAATGTATGTTTCCAAACACACAATACATAATTCTTGGTTTTGAACCCTTTCTAGCTGGCCCACCACCACTCTGCACTGTCGCAGAGTGCAGATCTCTCTACAAGTTCTAGTCTATATCAGTCACAATATCGCCGAGCTTTCACGTGCCACACCGGGTCTTGGCGTGCCGTTGTTTTCAACTTACTTCGCTGTCGCTAACAGCACAGACAGAAGTGAACTTACCTGCACGTTGAGGGAGAAGAACCCCTTCCTGTTCCTGAAGACTTCCCCATTGGGACCGCCAGGTTCCTTTATTTTGACGTGGGTGCAGTCGATGCACCCAGTCACACTGGGGAACTTCCCGATGTTGTAGAAATCCCGCATGACCTCGTCGCAGTCGCCCTCCGGGAAATCCACGAGGCGGGGGAAGAGAGCCTCGGCGAGGACCCGGGAGACACGCTCGATTACGCGGCACACCGTCGGCTGCGACACGTTAACGAGGTCGCCCGTAACTACTTGAAAAGTCCCGGCGCCATAAAATCTCAGCGCTACGAGGAGCTGGAGCATCGGGGACAGTGGCAGGCCGCGACTGCTCTCGTTTGCTTCCAGCGGCAGGCACTGGAGAAGGCTTACTACTGTCGATTTCGTAAAACGATATCGCACCAGAAACTCCCCGTCGTTGAAATGCTCCAACGGGTTGAGCCGGTCCCGGCAACGCCGTCTCGGCACATCGACGTCCTGGTCGGGGTCTCGGCTGTCGTGAAGGACTTCGTCCGTTCTCAACAGGAAGTCGACGAAGTCGGCGAACGATGCGTCGGCCGCCATGACACTGAACGCACTCGAGTGGCTCGAGTGGCCGTTCAAGGTAGCTCCGGCGCAGACTCGAGATCTCGAGTAAATTTTGGAGTTTCGAGTGGAGATTTTGGAGTCGAGTGGAGTTTCGAGTGGAGATCTGTTTATGAACCGCAAAACCACCCTCGAGTCGAGTTTCGAGTCGAGTTTCGAGTCGAGTAGCGTTTAAGAATACGGCGGTTAGCGTATGAGGTTTCACTTGTCCACTCTTCCCGTACATGTGAAATTTTCGGGTCTTATTGTACCCCCAAACTTCGTTATTCACAGGAATCAATACTCGCTCTGTGGTGCTCGCCGTCCTATAAATTTTCCGTCGCCTTTTTTAGCTCTTTTATCCTAAGCAATGTCTCACCAACTAGCCCAAGTACATACCCAAGTACATACCCCACTACGGATGCATTTTTGGTTCGTAAGTAAACATATTCGGCAGAAATCCGCCTTGTTGGGTGAAAATTAGAGTCCTCGTCATCTTTTTTGAAGACGAAGAGGTTAGAAGGGGTTGTCGAAACGTCTGGTTTTCTTTCAAGATTTGCTTCGAGCTACATTTTTTAACTTCGCTCGCAGTGACTCGCTCACTGAGTGTACTGTATAAAATTAAACTCAGTCTTTTTGGGGCTGCATTGTTCAATCGTGGCACCGGATGCACCATATTATGTGGGCCATTTCATTTTTTTCTGTCTTGCCTTTTTTTTTACTTTTTTTCCGCCTTTTCTTTGGAAGTGAGACGAATAAAGAGGTAGTTTCTTTTTTTAGCAGCGTTCCTACATCCAACATAGCTCAGAGAGGGGACAGAATGGTTTACATAAATATTTACAAAGCAAATTTGGAAGCAAAAAAAAAATAATATAACAATACTAACAAAAATGGCGTTCTCTCTTCAATGAAACGAACGCAAAAGATACGTTCTCGCCGCTATAAACATTTCATTTCCGAAAGCCACGCTGTTGGAAAGATCAGGCAACTATGACGGTAAAATAAAAAATGTCCCAGCCATACAATTAAAGGGGCGGTGCAACGATTTTCGGACTTCGGTCAAAGATTTCTGGAAGTTGCCCTCTGACACTTCTGAAGTAAAGAACAGAAAACCGATTTCGCCTGCGTCACCTAGTTGTTGCGTAAAAAAAAAAAAGGTGAATATTGGCATTTCGGGCACCCCTCAACTCACTCCCAGCCTTGAGGGTCACACCTGGTCCCCCTCCCAGTGACGTCATTCGGAGTGCCGTGTAGGTTCCCGTGTGTTCTCTCGGGGGACGCTTCCTCTCCCTTTCTCTGCTGACATTAGCGGGCGTTATGCTGCAGCTTAGAGCCGAGCGAGGTCACGTAATCTTTTCGTCGTAGTTCCTTCGGCTGCCACTCGCGGCTGCAGGTGGGGGAAAAAGCTCGATTTTTGCTTTGCGATTAAGCAGCAAAATCGCGACATTTTTTAATGAAGGAGGTGTTTTCTCTATCCTCCGGGACACGAAAAACAACGTAAAAATGAGGAGATGCGAATTCTTTTAATCATAAAATCGTTGCACCGCCCCTTTAAAAAGAGTCGCGTTGTTAAACAAAAAGACCGATTCGGGACACTAACACTTAGTAAAATATGACTTAAAAATCGAAAGAATACTCAAACTTCAGCAGTATATGAAAGCGAGAATCATAAATATAACTATAGTCCGTTGCAACCTAAGAACGAAGGACGAGGGTAAGGCGGGCCGGGGAGGAGGAGGCAGACGGAACGCTGGAGAAGAGAGGGGGAAACCTCCTTCTCTCTTTAGCGTTCCGTCTGCTTCCTCGTCCCCGGCCCGTCTTACCCTCGCCCTTGGTTCTTAGGTTGCAACGGACTATAGGCTGCTTTCTTGCAGTTTCCACAGACCGTTTACATTTTCAACCCCAAGAATCCGGGACATGCCGCCGCTCGCAACTTACGCCATCTCTCGGCAGTCACGTCAGCGCCCCAGCGTAACTCAATGGGCAAAAAAGTTTTATTTTTGTAATTCAGTTAAAACTCCACAAATTTAATCGCACTCGGTGGGCCATAATATTGATCTAATAGCCCGCTTATTTGAAGAATTTCAGTGCCTCACGACCATTACATTTCCTTCCCGAATCAACAAACCGAATCCCATAGACTCCCATTGAAAACGAGGCCATGACATTCAGCTCCCAGGAAGAAAAGCTTGTCGCCACAGGAGCTTGAGGTCAAATCCGATCGCTTTATTAATCTTAGCTTTAATTGATTACAGGAGAGCATTTTGAAATTCACGCTCAATTTTGAGTTATCTAGGTCTAAAGCTCTCTAATAACCGAGGGCTGGCAATAGCGTTAAAACATGGTTGGGTCAGCAGAGATCGACGCCCAAGATATTTCGCAAATCTTTACTATTTTAAAGAATGAAATACATATTTCTGATGATTGCACCATGGTAGCAAGATCCTTCTTTTCGAAGGACAAATGAAATCATTTTAGCGCCATACATGTCGATGGCAATTATGGACCAATAAGAGATTTTGCGGTTTCTGTACCATGCCCAAATCTTAGTAAAGAAATTGACGACTTTACACAATTTCTGACTCACACACTTCTGGGAGCTCTAGGTGCTCCTCTGCACTTTTCGGGTGGTGGTGGTGGGGGGGGGGGGGGGGGGGGGGGGGGGGGTATCCGTTGGCCGCCCACCAAGAAGAACCACGCTCGCCCGTGATCGGCAAAAAGTTGGCTGTCATCTTGGACAATTGGACAACCTGTGAGGCTTAAATGCAATATAATTTCCCGCGTGGAGACCTGGCAAAGAGGAACCCCCCCCCGCCCCGCGCGTTATGTTTCCGTCACTTCACGGACCGTGTTCTTATGACCCCACGGATCATAGTCACATGACCTTGTGGCTTCCGTTGACCCACTCTTTCACAGGGGTTACGTGGTTAATGTGGCGCAACGGACGATGGTCACGTGACCCCCAAAAATTATCGTCACGTGACCATGTCACCAACAATGGTGCAATATTTCTCATACGGACGCTATGCTTTTTATTCTTTGGTAGGAGCGCGCTTTACTTGTGCTACGGCACCATTTTTTTTTCAAGGTATTTCTTTGTATTCTCGTTGTGAGCACGTGCTCTCGGCATCGGGTACTACAAAAGATGTCATCACCCCGATTAAAGCGGAGATGAAGGCACCCTAGTTCGCATTTATAATCTCAAGGAAGCTTCTGGAGTGTTAAAAGGCAAAGCAGTAGGCAAAAAGTGCGAGTTAGGCTACTTGTCGCCTTTTTGCCGACTAAATTATACAGTGCTTTTTTCATAAGGTCAAGAAATTAGAAGAAATTGCATGAGGAGGTAAAATTTCCACATGGCATGTAGCTGGGCATGTCTACTATCATTCTCCGGCAAAAAAATTTTAATATTCATAAATATTATTTTCCTGCAATTTTTTATATCTCGCCCCTCCTACAAAAAAATCGCATCTGTCGCTCTGGGAACTATGCCAGATCATTTTTCCGCCCAGTTGCCCCTGGCTGAGGAAGCCACAAAAATTGATAAGGAGATTTAATTTCCATCTTTCACGTATCTCGGTATGTCTAGTATCATATTCAAGGAGGGTATTTTGATAATAGTAATAATTATTTTTTAGCTTTTTTTTATCTGATCACTCGCACAAAAAAGCGCGTCTTATCGCTGTGGAGAGTACGTCTGAACGTTTTTTGGCTATTCCGCCTGGCTCAGGAAGCAACAGAAAACGCCTGATAATATTGACTTTTCGTTTAGAATGTAGTGGGTATGTCTAGTATCATATTCGAGGAGAGCATCTTGATATTTATACTAATTATTTTTCTGTATTTTTCTAAATTCCCGTTCCTGGCACCAAAAACCGCGTCTTTTCGCTCTGGAGACTAAGTCCCAACGTTTTTTTTTTTTGGCAGTTCCGCCCGGCTCAGGAAGCCACAAACATCGCCTGAGAATATCGAATTTTCGCTTAGAATGTAGCTGGGTATGTCTAGTATCATATTCGAGGAGAGCATTCTGATATTTATGCTAATTATTTTTCTGTATTTTTTCTAAATTCCCGTCCCTGAAACCGAAAACCGCGTCTTTTCGCTCTGGAAATAAAGTCCCAACGTTTTTCTTGGCAGTTCTGCCCGGCTCAGGAAGCCACAAAAATCGCGTGAGAATATCGAATTTTCGTTTACAATGTAGCTGGGTATGTCTAGTATCATATTCGAGGAGAGCATTCTGATATTTATGCTAATTATTTTTCTGTATTTTTTTAAATTCCCGTCCCTGGCACCGAAAACCGCGTCTTTTCGCTCTGGAGATAAAGTCCCAACGTTTTTCTTGGCAGTTCCGCCCGGCTCAGGAAGCCACAAAAATCGCGTGAGAATATCGAATTTTCGTTTAGAATGTAGCTGGGTATGTCTATAGTATCATATTCGAGGAGAGCATTTTGATATTTATACTAATTATTTTTCTGTGTTTTTCTAAATCCCCGTTCCTGGCACCGAAAACTGCGTCCTTTCGCTCCGGAGATTTAAGCCCGAATGTCCCTGGGGCAGCTGCGCCTGGTTCAGGAAAGCACAAAATTGCCTGAGGAGGTCCAGTCTCCACTATGAATACATGACGCTAGTCTTAGAGAGTATTTTTATGTCATCTAATGCTGTTTTAGTGAGCTTTTAATTATTTCGCTCATTATAAATCTGACAATCTGGCGTGAACTAACTGCATGACCTGAAGTAGCTCCATGCCAAATTATGAAATTTTCAGTATCTCTTATTACACAAGGTCCGGGGCCCTCAGGCAATGATATACTTCAGGACTCTCGGGAGTTCGCACCCAGTTTTTTTTTTTTTTTTTTTTTTTTTCTAAGGTTCCACCAAGACTCAAACATTATTATGGACATCTTATTTTATCTACCTCAGTTTTTTTTTTTTTTTTTTTTTTTTTTGCATTCGGTGGCGGTTGTGTATCACACTGCCGAATCAATTATCTGTAGAAGGTGAGGAAGAACCCGGGTGGGGGAGATGATGTTTCATGTTTTACAAGGTAAGGACTGTGTCACAGGATTGACTGATATCTCCACCAGACGACTATACATATGCCGCCAAATGAGCTAGTCCAGACCGCATCGAAGAACCGACGGAGCGCGACATTTCTCATGTCGAGCTGCTCCCTAGGCCGTACACCCGCGCTAAGTGCGTGTACAGTCACTCGCAATATGAAGGACCCATTCGCCGATGCAATTTATGGGGCGGCGCTTATTCCACTTTGGCCAGGCGCACTTTATTTTGAGCGACAAGAAAGATAAAAGTTTATTTCATTCTTTCACGTCAAGAAATATGGTCCAGGCATAGGCAAATCCAAAACTGCCTCAAACTGCCTGGTCGAATGGGTCTTTAATATTGCGGGAGACTGTGCATCCAGCTACAAGAACTGTAAGGAGGGAAAGTACGCGAGTGAGCTGGCTAGGAAACATCACTGAAAGAAAACCTGAGACTAGGACAAATAAATATTGGGGGGACACAACGTTACTAAAACACTCAGTTGGGAAACTCGCCGTCGAAACCTGGGCCGCTGGCGTCCACCGAGACCGAGCTAAATGCGACAACAGCGCCACTCTTTATCGTTTGTCTGTACTGTAATCACCTTGAGCTTTTTGAAAGCCTGTTTTTGCGTAAAAACAAACGGAAAAGACTCTTTTTGTATTAAATTTATTGGAGTTTAGTACCAAATGATGGGCGCGTGATGTTTTTTTCATCTTTAGTTCGCAAGGTTTTGCGGAACAATTAATATTGTTTTTATAAAACCATGCCTCAGCGGGCCTTTCAGGTAGCGCGTCCCGACCTAGGCGCATTTTAACTTCGGTAGTTCGACGCGGCGCGTCCGCCGGGGAGACGGGGGTTTACCCCTGTCAAAGCCAAAAATAGAAGTCACGTGCAGTTCCTCGAGTGGCCGCTGCGGGAGAAATGGTGGCGTTGTGTTCGTCATTAGCTCGATGCTCGTAGACAGATTGGGGCCATATTTTTAGGCCTGTCTCTATGGGAGTTTCCCAACTGAGTGTTTTAGTAACGTTGGGGGGACACTTAGGCTCCGCCTTAAGTATGTGACGCGAGAGCGCAAGGCCGGGTCGTCAGCGCAGGGGTGGAGGAGGGCGGAAGGGCAGGGGAGGCGGATGAAGTATGGGAAGGGCTTGGAGGGCTTGGAGGGCTTGGAGGGCTTGGAGGGCTTGGAGGGCTTGGAGGGCTTGGAGGGCTTGGAGGGCTTGGAGGGCTTGGAGGGCTTGGAGGGCTTGGAGGGCTTGGAGGGCTTGGAGGGCTTGGAGGGCTTGGAGGGCTTGGAGGGCTTGGAGGGCTTGGAGGGCTTGGAGGGCTTGGAGGGCTTGGAGGGCTTGGAGGGCTTGGAGGGCTTGGAGGGCTTGGAGGGCTTGGAGGGCTTGGAGGGCTTGGAGGGCTTGGAGGGCTTGGAGGGCTTGGAGGGCTTGGAGGGCTTGGAGGGCTTGGAGGGCTTGGAGGGCTTGGAGGGCTTGGAGGGCTTGGAGGGCTTGGAGGGCTTGGAGGGCTTGGAGGGCTTGGAGGGCTTGGAGGGCTTGGAGGGCTTGGAGGGCTTGGAGGGCTTGGAGGGCTTGGAGGGCTTGGAGGGCTTGGAGGGCTTGGAGGGCTTGGAGGGCTTGGAGGGCTTGGAGGGCTTGGAGGGCTTGGAGGGCTTGGAGGGCTTGGAGGGCTTGGAGGGCTTGGAGGGCTTGGAGGGCTTGGAGGGCTTGGAGGGCTTGGAGGGCTTGGAGGGCTTGGAGGGCTTGGAGGGCTTGGAGGGCTTGGAGGGCTTGGAGGGCTTGGAGGGCTTGGAGGGCTTGGAGGGCTTGGAGGGCTTGGAGGGCTTGGAGGGCTTGGAGGGCTTGGAGGGCTTGGAGGGCTTGGAGGGCTTGGAGGGCTTGGAGGGCTTGGAGGGCTTGGAGGGCTTGGAGGGCTTGGAGGGCTTGGAGGGCTTGGAGGGCTTGGAGGGCTTGGAGGGCTTGGAGGGCTTGGAGGGCTTGGAGGGCTTGGAGGGCTTGGAGGGCTTGGAGGGCTTGGAGGGCTTGGAGGGCTTGGAGGGCTTGGAGGGCTTGGAGGGCTTGGAGGGCTTGGAGGGCTTGGAGGGCTTGGAGGGCTTGGAGGGCTTGGAGGGCTTGGAGGGCTTGGAGGGCTTGGAGGGCTTGGAGGGCTTGGAGGGCTTGGAGGGCTTGGAGGGCTTGGAGGGCTTGGAGGGCTTGGAGGGCTTGGAGGGCTTGGAGGGCTTGGAGGGCTTGGAGGGCTTGGAGGGCTTGGAGGGCTTGGAGGGCTTGGAGGGCTTGGAGGGCTTGGAGGGCTTGGAGGGCTTGGAGGGCTTGGAGGGCTTGGAGGGCTTGGAGGGCTTGGAGGGCTTGGAGGGCTTGGAGGGCTTGGAGGGCTTGGAGGGCTTGGAGGGCTTGGAGGGCTTGGAGGGCTTGGAGGGCTTGGAGGGCTTGGAGGGCTTGGAGGGCTTGGAGGGCTTGGAGGGCTTGGAGGGCTTGGAGGGCTTGGAGGGGAGCTGGGGAGGGGAGCTGGGGAGGGGAGCTGGGGAGGGGAGCTGGGGAGGGGGCCCTCCCACGGGGTCACGCCGCCGCCGACTGCTACTAAGGGAGGGCAAGGGGTGTAAGGCAGGGGAAAGGAGTGGGGGTCAGATAGGAGTAGCGGAGGAGGAGATGAGAGGTGTGGGGGTTAAGGGAGGGGATCCCATTCAACACCCGGGCCCCTCCCCTTCCCGAGTGTTCAGGGAAGGGGAGGGGCCCGCCCACGAGGTCACGCCGGACGCCATGACCCGGGTAACTCGACACGGGTCACGTGGCCTACGAAGTCACGCCGGACGCCGACTACTACTACGCCGGCTTTTCCGCTGAACGGGAGCCTTACTCTATCGCGTGAAATAACTCCCAGTCTCAGGTTTTCTTACAAGAACTTGCCTAGACCGATGATACTTCAGTCATTTTACCACCCAAGCATTAGTATGCTGTGTTTTTTTTTTTGTTTTTTTTTTCGAAGTGCACTCGCGTGGGCTTTTCTCCTGGCTTATGCGCTTCTCGTGTATGCCTTTTCTTTTTTTCTGGTAACCTACAGAACAAAACAAGTTTTCATCAATTTGTGATAATCCATAATGAAGGGTGTGCACTTTTCCGACTGTTCTGACAAAGACGAAAACTGCCGAGTCACTGGGCTCTGGACGCGAATGCGACGTACACCCAAGCCGGACCGCCGACTGCTCCGTACTATCAGCGTCATGATGCTGCGGCCCGTGGCGGCTTGCGCACCTTATCGCGCGCTACGCCGAGATTCAGCGTGTGAATTAGCTCAGCTCCGCTGCTGCTCCCTGAAGAAAGTGCGAGAATTGGGTAGGAGCCTTTCGGACGTTATCAGGAGGCACTGTGGTGACTTGATAAAGTAACTATTTGTTGTTGTTTTTTCTTGAATGCGGTCGGAATTTCTTTCGGCTCATTCGGCCACGCTCATTTTTGAAAAGTCGAAGTGGCTTCTGTCATGATACGCTCGAAATATTTTCTTTTTAAAAATATTTATCGCTATTAGCGTTCACTGAATAATAAAGAAAGAATCGGAGTTTTGATGAACTATACCGAGCAACGTCGGCGCTTTTCCACGGGCAAAATGCAAACTATTTGCCGTCAATGACGTGTGCACAGCGCCCACAAAACGTCGCAAAATAGAAATCCACTTTCACGCTCTCTGCAGAGCGGAGCAGTAAAAGCGAAGACAGTGTTCGATCCAAGCGCTTAATTTCGGTGAGGCGCCAAGCGCCGATAAGGCTCGATAGCCGCCACGCCCGCCGCGTCATGACCCGTAGTGTACGGAGCGGTCGACGGACCGGCCTCTACCTTCATATTAACGACGCGTGTACGATAATTCGCAGAGGGTTATTTCTCATACGAAAGAGTTCCACAGCTTAGCAAACAAAGATGGTATCTCGCAGAAGGCTCTAATTTGAATGGCCCTATATACATTGGGGCCAATGTGCATGGTGTAGACCTTCGATCTTCTGTTAGTTGCCATCTTTATTTGGCTGTGGAGTGCATTTTGATCATGCGCAGTAGCTCTTCTCCGCGAAATATCGTACTCCGCACCTGCGTTTACAGTCCAGTCGCTCGGAATTTTTCGCATCAGAGATAAGCGTTTGGAAGGTGTATAACACGAAACAAGTAGCAGGTTCGAGGAACAATGAAGATGTAGACGATAGGATCTTTCCTTCTACGGACCTTCTGTTCGTTGTTGCAGATCTAATATCCCGAGGTATGTTGGCACAGCAGCTGTTAGCTGAGTAAAAAAGAGAAAGAGATATTTATTTCCCCCTTTTTTTTTTTTTTTAGAAAATTGACTTAGTTGCTTGCCCGCTCAGTGCGCACACTGTCGATAGAGAAGGGGTCGGGAGAAAACGATGGAAAATATAGAAAGGTTGGGAGGTTTATAGATTAGGTTGGGAGGGATGTCTCAGCCGTCGTCCGCCCGTCGAGTCGCGTTCGATTCGTGTTCACCCCTAAGTTGGCAGTGCGGTGGAAGCTGTGTGCTTGTAGAACTAGTCAACTGTCGGCCTTGCACCACGTGACCACCCTGATCTCCACATACCACGTGCCGAGAGTGAATTCAGGCGATAAGAGGCAGGCCACTGATTGGTCTGGCAAAACGCAGCTTCCACCGCACTGTCAGCTTAGGTGCGAACGGAGTATAGTACGATCCAACGTTCAGAACGCACGGCCCCTCGAAGTTAGTAGATATAGAGCAACCTTACAGCGAATAATAAATATTTTGCAACTGGGGTGGGCGGCAGTTGTGCTACAGAGTTAATGAAGAGCTTTAGCAGTTCGCTTTTTCGCCCTGATAACGGTACGATGCATGCCCAAGGCCGCCGGAGGGGAGAGGAGGTATCGTTATCGGGGATAAAAACAATCTGCTAAAACTCTCTAATATCGGCACAAGGCTTTCATGCAACGGATCGCTTTTTAGCGGGAAGCGCTTAGTGCCGCTTCCCGCTAAACTTCACGGTTTTCGGTGAGACAGCTAGTGTACAATACAACTCCTTCGGTCTCGGGTATTATATTTTGTTCCTTGCTCCTTCTTCGTATTTGCCCCGTGAGTGCGCGCTGTAGGCATCGGGTCCCACAAAAATGAACTTTGATGCTTTGAAACGTGTTCGCCCCATAGCTCGGTCTGTATATAGCATCGGGCTACGGATCATTAGTTCCCAAGTTCAATCCCACCCGATCGCTTCTGCTGTTTTCTTTTTTTATATAACATTGTAACAAATGGAGCGGTAAAACATAAGGGCTTAACCTGACGGTTTTTCCATAGAAACTGGCGTACAAACATATTTTGTGTTAATAAACTGAGTTAAGGACTGAGACAGCATACAACAATTACTAGGGCTCGGCGGGGGAGCTGGAAGAGCATGGGCCGGTTTCCGTGATGAATTTGTGAAGCCTCTAAGGGGTTTAGAGGCTTCACAAATTGCATCTGTATGTTGAATAAAGCAAATGCTTCTTTCAACTCTCTCAGACACGTGACTTTTGTGAGTCCTTAAGGTGGAGTCGCACTTCTTATCATTAAGCTGTTTCACGCACTACCATTGCAAAGATAGTGGTAAAACAGACTGCATGATTTGGGGCACCTTTCGTTAGCTTGTTGGAAACAACGCCTTCGAGCAAAGGAAACAAAACCCAGCCGAAAGTAACGCGTGAGCGTAAGTGGAAGGCATACGTCGCGTCTCTTCCGGTAGCACAGGTGTTTCACACCAGCATATTGCGTCTGTTGGTTTTCTCCGAAGCATGTGAGCGTAATCCTTGTCCTGGCCTCCTACACTTTCACTTATGATATGAGCGCGATCGTGCCCCCTGCCCGCTGCCACAAGGCGAGGTTTCAAGCTCGCAATCCCGCATGCAATTTTAGCTAAGTGCAATAAGCAAAAATAGCTGAGTATCTTTAATGTCGGAAGCACAATCGGAGGCACGCAGTATCCAAACCGAGTGTCCGAGCGTCTACGCCTTCTCCAGTGCTCTTTATTTTTTCGGACTCCTGCATGACGTATATACCTTCCTTACCGAATGTTTGCAAGAAAAGCTCGGGTCCAGCACATTTTATGTTAAAGTATTTAGGATTCAAGTGGACATAAGCCTAAAATGATCTGAAGACGCGCAGGCGCTGTTCTCGGGAACCACCCTGTCTGGGACCGCCGTGTCACCGTGTTGTCCTCCTTTTCTGGTCTTCCTGGTTCTACCAAGTCGGCCCAACATCTTGCCTGCTTTGTTTTCATAAATAAAGGATCGAATGATCGCACCGCAGAGCCTATGGATTCAAGGGTTCAATCCCCACCCCTGTCCGTTTCGATGTGGAATGACATTGTACCGGGGCGCGTCCGTCTATTACCACTGCGTGGTGCACGTTAAAAACCCCAGGCTAGCGGTCATATTCCACTTGGCAAATTTCTCATTTACAGCGTCCACGACATCGCCACACAGCAACAAACTGAAATCATGCTCGCTAAACGCTCGATAAACATTTGTTTGTTTCTCTCTCATAGAATCGTGGTGCTTTTAGAATCTCTCGGAAAAGCACGTTGTTTATAGCGTTTGATAGACACAAGAGTCCGTTCGAGCTTGTTTAACCTAGGGAAAGCAGAGTGCTGAACCAAAAGGAAAATAATAAGTAAAATATAAACTTCAAAATACTATCTAGAAGTGCACACAAGACAGCCCACCATATCAAGGTGGATGGAAAACAGGAAACCCTGTAGAATTGTTTAATCATAGAACATCGCCCGCTGTCCCCAATTGCGTTCCTTTTAACTACATACTTCAAAAGAGCCCTGTTTAGCAAATATGTGGCCTCGCAGCTTTCCAAAAGATTAAACCAGGCAACTACATTCGTCGTGAGCGTTTCCGCACGAGCTAGATCTGCACAGTAAAAATTTTAACACCCATAATTGTGTAAACAGGGTGTAAGAATGGTGTGAGTTAGAAAACACACCCATCTTACACCATTTTTACACGATTTTCAATTATTGATGGGTGTAACAAGGGTGTACGGACGATTCACACCCATCCTACACCGTTCACACAACCTACAGGTACATATCGTTCGTAAATTGTGTTAAATTAGTGTTCGTCTTTCTCTTTACACCCATATCTACAGGGTATGAGAGGGGTGTGTCGGTGAAATGTCGGATTAACCCAAGGCATCAGTTAATCGAACTTTGTTACGACAAACAATGGCGATAAAGGCATCTCGACTGATCGTCACAATCAGGTATAGTTTGAAAGTCCTCATGAACTGCACGGGGTGGTCCGACCGATTCAATTTCGGTACGTTGATGCGACCAAACGTGGAAATGTCAATTCGTGTGTAGGACGATACAGCCAAATAGAAACGCGCCGCCACGCGCAAAAGCCGGATGTAGAGGTTGGAAAGTGCACGTGATCGAGCCGCGATCGCGTATACTTCAAAAGGGGCGTATAAGTAGTCCTAGGGATGCTCGTAAAAATTTGAAATTAACGAAAAGAAAAAATAAAAAAACACTCGAACTCTAAATGTGCTAGGAAGACTTAAGTAGCAGGAGTAAAACACAAAATCTGCATCTTATGGTGGTGTAGTAGGTAGAACGCTTGAGCCGTTATCGAGGGGTTGTCAGTTCAACTCCACCTGACGGAAGCTTTTTTTTTTTTTTTATTAGTCCGTTTTTGTATGATAAGAACATGAAGCCCACACGCTAATGCGTCGTATGCTGTCACTGACGCCCGCAACCGCGCATTTAATCGGCCGCTTTCGCTACTCGCATACTTGTCCAAACACCCTTATTTGAGGGTGTGAGACATTACACCCTTTTCTAGGGTGTTTTCTTACACGAATAAGGGTGCTCCCTATAGGACAGGCCATTCACACAAATAAGAGTAGAAAAATTTTATGTGTGTGCCGTTTGAGAGGTGGTGATACTGGCTCACGCTGTACCTGACAAATTCAGCCTGTGCAACTCAAACACGTGCCGGTACGATGCTCATCCTGATTGGTGGGGACGAATTCAGGATTTCCGGGTTTTTGTAGCCTGATCTTTCTGCTCTCCACATGCCCCGAGATACCAGGCGCTAGCACACTCGGTTAGGGACTCTCAGAAAACCAGGACTCAAACAGGAAATGTTGCGGGTCCCTCGCCTTCGCTGAAGGTATAAAATATATGGGCGAACTAGCATATAATTATTTATTTATTTGCACCATATAGTATCTCTCTTTCTCTCCCTCGCACAATATTACCAACTGCAGAGCTTACAGATGTTTCTGTGACTATCAGACAACTCAGTCAAATTTCGACACGAGCTTAAAATCATGTGGGTTACCAGAATTTCAAGGCTGCTTGCAGAGTTTTTGCTGAACCTGGAAACACGACTTACAAAAACTTGCATATTATACAGTTTGTTACAATATATGGTCAGCAGGGGAAGCTCCAACTCCGGCTCGAGCTCTCTAAGATTGGTAATGCTTCAACTTACGAAGAATGACAAGCGCGAGGTGGAGACGGAGCTTCTCCTGCTGACCTTCTCGGTGTCGTCCAACCATTCGTAGGTACCGTCTCTATCTGTACCACATCGCGCTCGGCGTGAGTTGATATTACAAGGGCGCCAGGGTGGTTCGTGCCCCAGTAGACTTCTGGTAAAGCTCTTATTTGTCCATCCCTAATGCAAAGCGTGCTTTGAGTTCCGAGTTATACCTTTATATGAACGTGCATACAAGGGTCGTTTGATGAGTTTGGTAAAAAAAGCTGGTTAAACGCTTTGTTAGAAAAAAAAATTGATGTCGTTTCTCAACATAGTCCCCATTGAGGACTATCCACTTGGTCCAGCGAGTTTCTAAATTTTCTTTCTCTCAGAAAAAGAGGTTTTCTTAAAGGCTAGAAAATATGAACTGACGGGAGTAATGGCATTCTCATTTGATGAGAACTTTTTCCGACAGAGTCAGATTTCTCAAGTTCGGGAACACTGATAAAACACACGACGCCATATCAGAAGAATGGGGTGGATGAAGAATCAACTCGAAGCCCAATTCTTCCAATTTTGCCATTGTCACGGTCAATTCGTGGGAGAGAGCGTTGTCTTGGTGAATGAACAGTCTGGTACCAACACCTCCTAGATCACAAGGCCGTAGCGCTGATAATTTTTCGTCACAGAAGAAGGCCCATCGCGGGCGGTGATTGGATACGAGCGCTGCGTCCGTCTCTCTGATTAGACACGAGACGCTGACGCAGCTCTCGCGTCCAATCACGGCCCGTGATCGGCCTTCTTCTGTGGCGAAAAATTATCAGCATTACTGCCTTGTTATCTAGGAGGTGGTGCTGGTACCCATCGCACACATAGCTTTTTTGTAGAGGGTTTTGTGCACACGTTATTTTGAGATGCCTATGGTCTCAGCAGTCTTGTGCACATTCACTCGACTGTCCTCCAATTAATATATTATAAATTTATTCAACAATATCCGTCGTGGTGACCTCAACTCGGCGTCCGGAGCGCGCTTCATCTTCAGGGAACGTTCTGCCACGTTTAATCCAATGAACCCAGAGCTAAACAGCCTTCAACGTTGAATAAGGGTCCCCATGAACTTAATGCAACTCGGTTTTGATGCGTGGACGTTAACATTTTTAAAACAAACGTGCTTGATCATTGCACAGGGCTGGGTATTTTTTTTTTTTTTTTCAGTGTTGTGGCAAGCGCTACAGTGTTTGCTTCAGCCGTCTGTCAAACATGAACAGCGCTTCGCTCCCGTCTGGAAGCTAGCCTGGGTTAGTTTGAAGAATGACACTTGCCAGCCATGGCGTCATCCATTGAATTGTTCATCGTATAAATTTACCAAACTTATCAAACGACCCTCGTACTTGCGAGCTGTACAGGAAGCAAGATTACGTGGAACAAAACGGAAAGAAGTTCGAATCCGGAAGCGCGCCGGGTTCGCCAGTAGTGGACTCTATAGTCTGTGACAGCTCAACAGTGCAGTGGAAGCTCCGCTTCCACCACGAGCTTTGTGGCCTTGATAGCACAAGTGTGCACGCGCTGCCAAAGCGCGGCGGAGAGCAAGGAGCACGGCTGAAGGCGGAGCTTCCACTGCACTCTTGAGCTGTCACCCACCATAGTGAGCTTGTTTACAAACAGACAAGTAAATAGCTGACGTGCATATTCCACCGTATCACGGCCAAAGCTATAATTGTATCTTTTTAGCAACCACGCGCAATAAAAGCCCGGCGTAATCGCTTTGGGTGACGCCTCGGCAGCTGCGCGAGCACTCTTGCTGCGAGGATGCCAATCTACGCAGTCAGGGCTGCCATCTCACGCTAGCGCAGCCTCCGTGGTTAGTCCATGTTAGCGTGAGACTGCGAAGTACTACTGAAAAGGTTGTGCAAGCCCAAGCGGTTAGCCTTGACAAACTCGACTAGAGTATATGCTCTGCCCGAGCGCTCGCGCAGCCACCGAGGAGTGATTCAAAGGAAACGGCTCGCGCCTTTAGCATGCATGGCTAACAATAGTCCATGCTGAGGTGACACAAAGTTTAGCCTGAGCCAAGGCGCCCTAAGCCAGAAGACCCTCTGTAACAGGCTCCAGTGATAAGAGAAAGCCCAGCCTGAAACAGAGCACTTTTAGCATCGTTTTGCCTTATGTCCGATGCACTACCGCCGGTGCGAGGTAGGAAAACGTAGCGGATTCGGCTCGCGCTTCAATACTTCGTCTAACCTTAGCATGGGCTCGTTGGTCGCGTGCTAAAAGCGCGAGCTATTTGCTTTCGACGACACCTCCGCGGCTGCACGAGGGCTCGTGTGGCGCGAACGCCAATGAAGGCTACCGTCTCGCGCTGGAGCAGCCCCCGGGGCCAGTCCATGCTAAGGTGAGACGAAGTATAGCTTTAACTTTGCTCGGTTTAAATTTGGATTTTTAGCGATGAAGCAATAGTCTTGAGCGTTAGCTTATCACTTTAAAATGCACATTGGCTGCGGGAGAAGCAATTACACATTGCACGTCTGCGCTAGGCGCGCCCAGCTGTGACCTTGAGAGGTTCCGAGGTTCGGAGCTGTCTTGAGCGTGTTATCAGTGCTATGCCCTTACTCCATTACGATGTCTCCTCTCCGGATTCGAAGATAAGATTGGCGGTGCGGGCGGAAACAGAGGGCACATTGGAAATTGGAAAAGTGATTTCGCTCGGGGCTTAGGCGCCACATGTCGTCGCGGAATGGAATTAAAGCGGATGTCTCGGATTCTTGGCCATAAGTTAAACCAGAATTTAGTTAAAATCACCAAATGCGAAGACTAAAAATGTAGCTTCTGTTTACCATTGTAAGCACGTACTCACGGCTTTTTTTTTTTTTTTTTTTTTTTTGAAGATTAGCAAAAGTTAAACGAAAATTATCAGGCACCGTTCGCAGTAACACAAGAACTCCGGGAGAATCTCTACTTTTGAATTCCTGCCGAGAAATGGCGTCAGCAAGTATACCACGGAATATGAAAGCATTTATTTATTCATTTATTTTCTGACGCCACCAAAAAGGAGAGAGAAACCATCTGTCACCGCTCTCTGTTTTCAAGATTGGCGCGCACAGAAGCAAAGCTCCGCCTAAATGTCTAATGCGCCTTGGCGCATTGGGCATTAGGTTCTATGCACCAAGGCAAAAAGCCCGGTTTTAATACTGGTGGCGGAGCCTCGCCTGCAGTTCTCGCACTGCGCCATTCACCGGTCACCGCAGCCAACACCACCTAGATAAATCAAAACTCGCAAACGCCCTCCTCTCCCCCCATGGAACATGACGTCATCACAGTATAATGGCGCAAAACTCAATAATATGACTTCCTTTTTTTTTTTTTTCGAAAGTCCATCAAGCAACATTGGAGGTAGCCATCTTTGGGGCACGACGCGTGTGATTGGATACCAGTTTACGTCGAACGCTGACAAAGCCCCTCGTGTCAAATACATGCTCAGTGTACGTGAGCAAACAATGGCGTACTCGGATGAATGACGCAGCAGTTCCGATAGAAAAGGAGCTCCTCCCACCTCTTTCCACTTTAGCAGAGCGAAAGCTAGAAAGGAGGTCGCCTCCTCCTCAGCGTTCGCTCTGCTAAAGTGGAAAGAGGTGGGAGGAGCTTCCACTTGGTTCTTGACCTGTCGCCAACTATAGAATGCGCGTGCTTTTGGAATAGTTCTGCCGAGCGTCTTTAGACGCGTTCATTGGTCACGAGGCCGGACCGGACGATGACCTGCAGCAGTCTTGTTCAATCTGTGCACGCGCTCGATCTATCTGTGATGACGTCGCAGTGACTTCGATTGCTCTACGCGATTTTCCTGCAGCCGAGCCGGCTCCGGACGAAAGAACGCTGGTAGAGCGCAAGGACAACAGACGACAGCTGGCTACGAGCCCGTGCGGTGAACAGCACGCTCAAATGTGGCGTAGTCCACCATTACGATGTAAGGACGTCATCCAAACGAGCTTAGCAAAGCGGTAAAACAGAATTAAGTCGAAAATGGCGTCTGCAAAAATGGAGTCTTTTTACCCTGGTCCCTTGAAGAGGGTGATGTAGTCTCGCTCGGTGGTCCTGGGAACGAAACGAAGGCAGGTCTGCGACTCGATGCCTTTCATGGCGTCTTCGATGGCGGCTATGTTCCTACCTGCAACAAAAGCGTCGTTGTTTTCTGTGTATTCATTTTTACGGTTTGAGTATTTAATTGTAAGTTGCGGTTCATAACAGATATAAATCCGTGGGAATATGGAAGGAATTATACGATCAAACAAATGTGTGCACTGACAGCAGAAGAAAAGCAGGGCGTAAAGGGCCTCGATTATTTCATTGTGGCTCCGGAGCCAATGAGGTTTCTGCATCAGGTGATGAGAAGGCAGAAAAACGAATCACGAAGCAGAAAGCGTAAATGGGCTTTCCCCAAAAACTTTGCAGGGTTTATTTACTTTATTAGCCCAGAAATAAACTATTTATTGCCTAACGCTCATTGTCCGCAAAAATATAACGCTAGCGGTACGAAGCATGCAATGCCAATTTTTTAAAACTAAATGTCACTCTAAAGCAGGGATGGGCAAAATACATGCAAATATGTATCGAAATACAAATACAAAATACTTCGTCAAAAATGTGTTTAATTACTCATCTAATTACATTTCCAAAAAAGCATTTCAGTACAAGATACAAATACAACCAAATGTATTTGGTTTCCTCCAACTGCTTTTCCAAATACGTTCCTCAAAATTTGCGTCAGCGACTTCAGGGCACCTGCAACGGGTTTCTGGGTATCTCGTTTTAATTTTGCATCGCACACTCGGGAGTTAGTGTGCGAGGCTCTAGTAACGTAATAGAAATATAATCACAAAAAAAAATGTAATCAGCTTGGACGTAATAGGTGAAAAAAGTACAGAGCTTCAAGCAGCTTTTTTTGTCGATTACATTTTATATAGACCTGCAAAGAACCGATAGGACCAAGACGCGCAGCACTAGCTAGAGATTTTTTTATTGTTGCAACTCGCACCAGCTACGAAAATCTGGACGACCCGCGCATTTGGAATGTTCCAGGCAAAAATATGGATGGAAATAAGGCTGGAAAGCATCACAAGTTGTCACAGGCACTTATTTAGCCAGTCTTCCTGTGAACGTCAATTTCGTCACTATTCTGGCCCTGGACTAGCGCCGAAATCACAGTCACTAAACGCTTGTGCTTGATTGAGAGACACTGCATTCGGTGCAGAACGTAGTTTTCTTCCTGCTCTGGACAGTGACAAAAAATTTGAGGGATATATTTTCGCCCACAAAATTGTATTTAATTACAATTGTATTTGAAATACCCACGTTTTAATATTTAAATACACACGTCAAATACATTACCCAATTTGTAATTAAATACAAATGCAAAATACACAAAGTATTTGAAATACGTATTTAAGATACTTCTATTTGAAATACTGCCCATCCCTGCTCTAAAGTAATGTTATTTTCTGAAATGTTCAAGGGATAAATTGCGGCCGGCCGAGATATTGAATACATACAGCTGAATGGCGCCATTAATCGAAAACTGGCAAAAACAGGCCCGATGTTCCCAATGAAATGTGCAGAAAATCACTTATAACTTTTAAATATGAGAACGGTTTGCTCCGAAACAGTGGCAACTTGTCCGGACCGTAAGCTCTACACTAGGGCGGAAAATGAGCGTTCGAGAATGCGTAGTTTATTGCTAAGGTAAAAATAACTTTTTTTTTTTTTGAGAAAGGGGGTGAACACTTTGTAAATATGGTACGCCCTGTGTGTGCTTATTTTTTTAATCTGTAAGTGTTTCTTAGAAACCTTTACAGCAATCAAATCCATCGTTTAATGAACTAATAAATAAGAGTGTTCCTGATATTCTGCTTCTACGTGTTGAATGCTTTTTTTCTATAAGTTAATAGAGGCCTTGTCGTATGCCAACGCTTGTCCATTGCCTCTTCAGCTTAGCCTCGGTGCTTCCTACAGTTATCTTCCCTATCCGGAGACTTCCCTCCCAAAGACCCGAAAGAGTCCCCCGCCCTTCTTGTCACGACCCATCTGCAAAAGACGTTCCAATATTTCCGACACCAGTCGCGGTTGGTGAAATCAGGTAGTTTTTCGTCCAGGGAAGGGAACAGGGATACTGACTCCGATTCGCGTGTTTTACGTATGCAAGCGCGACTCTATACACTCTCTCGACCAATGCACTACATATGTACAAACAAGTCAGCGTTTGGACCCACCAGGTGAGCGCGTTCGCAGAAACCAGATTCCAGGGAAGTGAAGCGTGTGCCAGTGTCGAGAGCAGAGCCACCGCAGTGCCGTAACGTCAGAGAGTTCATCTAGCCTACCACAGCGAGTTCGTGCCCACGCGTGCCTACTCGCAGCGTGCAGCGAGCTCGTTCCGACCCGCACTCCAAAAGTGCATGCACTCGCTGCACCGAGAGATTCTAACGTTCGCAAGAATGCGATCCTGTCGTGCATCGCTCAGGCGAGGCAGACGATGTGCGACAGCAGACGACAGGAAATCGTCAGCTACTGATCTGCTACGAACTGCATTCTTACGAAGCGGGACGCAATTTTCTGCTAAAAATCGCGTCCCGCGAGAGACGGGATTTAACGCGAGCTTAAATTGTGACTTCCCGTTAATTCATGGAGGGGGCGGGTTATTGACAACCCACACTTTCGCAAGTTTTGATTTGTTTTGTTACCGTACAGTCGCTGAAATCTACGCAATGAGTAAAAAGGCGCGGGAAAAACGCATCAGCGGCAGCGAGATCTTTCTCGTGGCTATGCGGAGAGCAAGTCGTCTGCTTCTTGCGCAGGAGTTGTGGTGACGTCAGAGCGACGCCGAGTTCTGATTGGCTTTGAATGGAGATAGCGAGTGGCCCACAAGGCTAGACGCCTTAAGGTCTACCCACTATTTTTTTTTTTTTTTTTCAATCAGCCAATAAGAGCTTGGCGTTCTGGCATAATCGCAACCCCTGTGCAACGAGCAGACGAACTTTCGCTCCGCATATATAGGTTAATTATTTGAAGCTTTGTGGCGCGAAAAAAAAATATTAGGATAAAATGCGCCAGATACAGCTCATAGGTATACGCGTGAGAAGTTATCACCGAAATATGGCCGATTGTGAACTCCCGAGCCGACATTTGTCAAGAATACTCGCCCAGAAGTACTTGTGATGCATCCAATTAGTAGCCGAGTGAGCTGAACATGGTGATTTTAACCAAGGCTTTAATAAAATCAGTATGTTTCACATTTACGTATACCAATTATTCCGCACCTTCGTTTTCCTTTTTCTGTTTCTTTTTTTTTTTTTTTCTAGCAAGTTTTTTATTTCACTGCTCTCAATAGAAATAAGAGCTTACACAGCTACGTATTTATGCAACCAAGGACTGAAAGCGAAGGTGCCGCGAAACGTATTGCTGGAGATTCCAACAGAATAGTTTGAAACCGCATCCTTTCCGTGGTTTCAGCTTAAAACTGCTTAAGCTTCCGCGCGAATAGTATAAATATTGTTTTCCTCATTGCAAACATGTTATAAGAACTGAAAGATTTCAATAATACTTCATAAACAAGCGAGCTGGTGATGATTCATGGTAATAAAACCTGAGACTCAGGAACACAGAAGGATACAAACACAACACAACGTCTCAAACCCAGCTCTCAAACACAGCTCAGAGCTGTGTTTGAGACGTTGTGTTGTGTTCGTCCCATTCTGTGTTCCTGAGTCTCGTGTTTTATTACCATGAAAAATTTCTCACTTTTGTTATTCCTTACAGTTGTTTTATTTTGTCAGCTTGTGACGGAAACATACGAGGTCTCTAAATATCTTCACGACAATCGAGTTGTTTAAGTCATCGCAAATATAAACATTGCAGCGACTGCACTGTTTCGTGTTGCCGCCTGTCATGTCGAACAACACGGCGATATTTTTTGTTTGAGGTTGCTACTCTTGCCACAACAACATAGCTGGCTGCAGCACCAGTTTGTACTCCGCAAGTTCGTTCGGGATCGGTTCTCCGTGCGACACTCTGCGAGGGTGATGCCTTCTGGAAGAGAACTCAAACGGTGCCAGTGCGTGTGAAACAAACTCTCCATAAGAAATTCAAGATGTCCACTTTTCCTCGATGCCCTTGTGGGAAAGTGTTTGCGGGAGGAATTTATACTAGCTTACCTGAGCAAACAAAGCCCTAGAGTTCTTTCTCTTTTTTTTTTATATTTAAATAATATCCTTAAGCTTTCAAAGTCTCGCCTCGGTTTAATATTTTTTTTTCTACTAAAAAATGTGGATTTCGAATTTTAAGCTCCATTCTAACCGACATATACTGCCGACTATGCAGCGTTTACGCTACAGAGTGTGTACCCCTGCAGAACGCCATATAATATAAGCAAAATGACAACTTTTACCGCGCCTCGTTTCTTCATTTTATGTCACAAAATTAATTAAACGTCAAAAACAACGCAGCAAAAAAAAATGAATCGCTACTTGACAACGAAACAACATTCTCAGATGACGATATGTTAGCGCATGGTAAAGGCTATTCACACAGGACACGACTTGATTCGCCCACAGCAAAAATCCTACTCTCGTCCTATAAGTGCCCGCCGAGCTTTCGCCTCGCCACTAATCCGGATTGCGTGAGTTTCTATATAAGGCGCAGAGAGTTTTTAGGTCGGGGACGACAAAAGTCGCGTACAGCAAGGATAGCCCTTTAAGCCGCGGACGCGCCGGTAATCCATCGTGCAAAAGACAGCCTACAGACACTGTTTGCGGCAAATTTAGTCTCGTGTAACATTGGTCATGTAAAAAAATATTTGCAGACATGTTTTGGGCACAGGTATGCCTGGTGAGGCAAGCCTTCCTCGTAGATGCTCGAGGAGTGTCCGCGCATCACTCTGCTATCATTTCTGCTGTCAACACCGTGCCTTTTGTATGATCTACCATATCCTTCTCTGTACCGACAAAGCCTGGCAGTTCGCTACGAGAAGCGGTCGCCGAAAGGGAAAAGGAGGAGCGGCAGACGACGGATGAGAGGAGAGCCACGTGACTCGCGCCCCGCTGCGGCGAGACGCCGAAACACACTTCTCCCGAGCGAACACGTGTGTTTCGGGTCGTCGCCGCTGCGAAAGCTGTGCGCTGACGTCCAGGTTCCCAGCGAAACGGCTCTTTCACGCTATGTGCTACCAGATCCTCGCGCTCCAAGTCTGCGACCAGGCATTCTACATGGCTCCGTCGTCGAACTGCCAGGCTTTGTGAGTTTAGAGGAAGCTATAGATGTACGAGCGGTGAGACACCGGCTTTAGTGTGCTCGTTCCGCCGTCAACGTTATTCCACACTTGCGGCGCAGTAATATAGGGACGCACGCCCCACATTTTGTAAATATTAGTATAGGTACAATGCGACGTTTCCGGAAGAAACTTACCCAGGCTGGATTCGACAACAAAGGGTATCACTCCGTCAGGCCACAGGGCAGTATCGCTGGTCACGGCAGTCCTCTGCGTGTGTCAATCAGTGAACGACCTCCTATCAAGGAATCAAATTAACACGCCTAGGAGCGTAGGCCGCGGCTTAAGAACATTCCCCAAAAGTCCCGCGAGCTACGCTTTTAATTCTTAGCATCCGGTACTAATATGGTAGAACTACGCGGGTACCGTAAAACTGGTGAAAGCTACGAGTCTGGAATCTCTCCCGTTGACAATAAAATATAGGTTAGGGAGTATAAAGCACAAAAAACAACCGACACAAGAAAGAGGACGCGCACAGGCGCCATCAAAAGATCACAGATCAATTACAAGTTCTTCTATAGTTCATTTCTTTTACATTGGACATGTCTTCTTTTTTTTTTCGTCCTAACGCTGACCAATTAGCCCTATTACTAGTTCTTCCAGAGTAAATATAGACCGCAGCAATGCATAAGGCACGCGTGTTTATAATTTTTGATCGATCGGAATATTTCTAGTATCATTAATTAACTCTCGATCACTTCTTTTGAATTCTTTTTATGCGTATCTGGCCTACTAACCATGGGCAGTTAAGTATTTGAATGGGACATGCAAAAATGTATAGAACTTTATAATCTACTTCGGAACAGGGTGTTTTCGAAAAGAAAGGTGAAAGGTAACCGGTTTCATTTTTTTCTTTAATGAACGAGATAAAATACATGAAACATCTTACACAATGTAAAGAAGTAAAACGTCCTACGCTCACTAACAGAATGAGAAAGGCAGGGTATTTCTTTCGTATGTCTGGCCTCCAGCACGAGGTCGATGCTTTCCGTCAAACTTATTCTGCCGTGCACGCTAAAATCCCAGGTGACGCCCAAACGTTATCTAAGGTAGCAAGCTCGAATAGGAAATGGGACAACTGAGGAACCTTCATTATGCCGTTCGCCTCCAATCATGGGCTATGAATACTTTACGAAGTAACCATAACCTCACTGGTAGCGACAAAACTACAAATAAAAGATCATAGATTTTCTCTACTGACTTCACCCAGTACACTCCTTTAAACTGTCTTCGAACACACCAGCTGAGTTTCAAACGTTTCAAACTATCTGATTTCGTCTGCTCTATGACTACGAGGCTACGTATCCTCCCATATTTAGGGAACAGATCGTACGCAGCTTATTCAGGTTCTGTAATTGCTAGACACCGTAGAAAATCAATGTAATAATAATAATAAGAGTAATAAATATAAATGTTTATTTTGTGTGTCCAAAAACGACCACGCGGGTCTTTACATTGGCGCACAAAAGAAGATGAAAGAAGAAGCACACCAACAGCATCAAATGTAAATGTACAAATTAGCATGGCTATATATAGTCGGCACACTTCACACAAAATGGACTACAGTTTCAACTTTCAACTAAACTCTCCAAGTCTTGGCGAAAAACTGAGGGATACGTGGAAATGTCCATCTTAGAGGATGCGATGCTATTACATAAAATTATTATACGGGACAGTGGTCCCGTATGATAATTAAGCATCTGCAGTGGAATTTTCTGATGCAGCCAGTAGAGCTGACAAGGTATTGCTACTTTGAGTAGAAACGAGCTCTACAAGTATGACATCGATATCTTCGTGGAGTACTGGTTGAGGCTTCCTTTACAATAGGATCATCCGTGACACAAAAACTAGCGGAAAATCGGGAAAATTCAAGCTTACCGGAGAAGCTTCAGAAAATTATCCTTCCCATTCCAATCGTCCATTCTAATCGATTCTAATCCAATTCCAGTTGATTCCAACTAATTGGAATCTTATGATGACGACGATTGGAGTCGTCGCCTTATGATGACGACAATATTAAAAGCATAATATTTTAATATACATAGGACCATTTGACGCACCACCTGAATATATATTAAAACAAAGCAGCACTAAAGCTGAACATTATGTTGCATATCGCTTATCACCAATATTTCTGCATAAATCATTAATTTAAATGTTAAAGTGTTGTATAACTGAGATAATGCTAGAACGTATAATATGTATTTATTGATTTGTTTACCGTGGTTACCGGCCGGTTTCCAGGTATTAAAGAAAAGGGGGGGGGGGGGGAGGGGGAATATCATTTCACAATTCTATAAAAAAAAAAAAAAGCAGTAGGAAAAAAGCATGGCGTGCGCATACAATCAAGACAGTGGCAGGTACAAACTGCTTAATAACAATTTAAGCCTCATCACTATACGTTCGTAAAATTACTCAAAAGTTTTGAGAAGTTCATAAAACGTACGATGTAAATTTTTGCAACAATCTCATTCAGAAAGATTTAATTTTACAATTGCAAGATGTAGTGTGAAGTTCGCGAAAAACTAAGGTCAATCCTGAATATATTTACTTTTGCACACATTGGTCACCTCCGGCAGCAACTTGGTCAAGTGTGTAGCGCAGGGACGTTTTTATCAGTGTTTTGATATATCTTATGAAGAAGGAGCAGTCGGAAAGCTTACGGCGAGTTGTATAGGTTTGGGGACCTACGCGGTTGTAAGTGGCTTAACACTGGTATGTAAAGAATAGTCTGAAATATATTGTACCTTAATGCCCTGTTTTGGATTATCTCCCCTCTGTTAGTGGGATTATATAAATTATTTCTAAGTCCATCGCTGGGGCGTGCCATATGTGCTTATAGTCCGTTGCAACTCAAGAAGGTAATGCGAGGGTAAGACGGTTCGGGAAGGAGGAAGCAGACGGAATGCTAAAGAAAGAAGAAGATTTCCCCCTCTCTTTTCCAGCGTTCCGTCTGCTTCCTCCTTCCCGGCCGTCTTACCCTCGCCCTACCTTCTTGAGTTGCAACGGACTACTTATTTTGGCACCTAAGCTCCAACATAGCCTCCTGCTATAGCTCCAAACTTCTATAGCTTTTCCCACACTTCTTTTTTGTTTCATTGTGAATTCAAACATGACTATGCGGCCTCTCTAACAGTTTTCTGTAACGTGGGTTAAAAAACATGAGTGAAGTTAATAAGTTATGATAGTACATACGCTGAAGTACATAAGTATACATATATTAATGGCCAAGATCTAGTGAAAAGTAGAATGTATGCTTTCAAAACCTCATATTCTCCATCAGTCTATAAAAATTATATCGAGAAAGTTTATCGAATTTTATATTGATCTTTCGTTTTCTATATTAAGTTCATCACAGAAAGAATGCTAACTGGGCGGCAGTTAAAGTGTTTGTGTTTTCCATGTTTTTCCAGAGATTCTGAACCATGTGAATATTGTTTTCGAAAACAAATATGTATTTATTATATTTGTTCACAGCGTTTGCTTTAAAATTCGTTCTGTCACTTTTATTATAATTGTACCTGATAAAATCATGTCTATAGCTCTTTATTTGTTCTCTTCTACGAAACATACACATCAAATTGAGTTGCATCACATCTTAAAAAGAAAGCTAACAGCCAACTAACGCTCCAGATATACTATCATTTCAGTTTGATATACAGGGTTTCTTTTTTAAGCTTTACGGGTTTCTTTAAAAAAAAAACGTTAAAGCTACACTCATGCGGTTTGTGCAGGTGAGTTACACGGCCAAGGGGACATAGTATAGGCGAATATTTGTAACGATCAGTAGATTAATTAAGTATAATTTGGCAATTAACGTTTTAATTACTGGATATAAACATATGGTTCCAATGAGAAACTTGCTAAGCATCATCGAAAACCACTAATCAACTCTTTTAGGAAGATATAGGACAGCCGTAACATTTTACGGCGTTCTGAAAAAACGCTCTGTTTGGACGCGTTTATGGGTTTAGGTTTTCCCCTCTCTTCTCCACTTTACTACAGTTTAGGTTTCTTATCGGAACGCATCTTTGTGCCCGCGGTCCTGCACCCTGGGGGTCGCGGCGCGAAGCCGCCCCCTCGGCTCCGGACTGGGGTAACTAGGGTGCACGTGTGTTGCGTGTCTTAGCCACTGAAGAGCAGGACCGCGGGCGCAGAGATGCGCTCCGATAAGGAACCGAAACCTAGAGACGCGTCAATGCTTCCCCTGCGTTATGTATTTCTAAAAAGAGCTGATTTAGGGGGTTTTGATGACGCTCAGCAAGTTCCTTAGAAACGTATGTCTATTTTCTCTAATTAAAAAGTTACTTAACAAATTTTACTTAAATCGCCGGCTGATCGTTGCGACTGACTCCCTATACTATAGTACCCCTGGCCGCATAACTCACC
Source organism: Ixodes scapularis (assembly GCF_016920785.2). Taxonomy (NCBI): domain Eukaryota; kingdom Metazoa; phylum Arthropoda; class Arachnida; order Ixodida; family Ixodidae; genus Ixodes; species Ixodes scapularis. Next base: position 52,570,320 of record NW_024609883.1, on the reverse strand, counting down.
TTCATAAACCGCATTAGTGTACCTTTACGCTTTTTTTAACAAATCTCTAAAGCTTAAAAAAGGTACCCTGCATAATTACGAAAAGTTTTAAGAACTCTCCTTTGAAGCACACGTAAAAGGTACACGTACATGCATATATTACTCGGAAATTAATACAAGCTTTATGCTCAGTTCACTGTTTGTTTTTGCTTACCACTAGTTGAACAATAGAAGAGCACTGCGCAGTGATACCATTATTTCCCTAAATTGCTTCCAGTAGAACCTGTAATGTGATTGTTCTTATTCACCCTGCTTGGTTTCGTAAAGCCGGTGTTACACTGCTTATACATCATACAAATCACAGTCTGCATACAGATTCGAACGCTAGTCGCCAAGAGATGCGTGCTTCGAATGGTGCATTGCAATAAGGTCAAGGAGAAACATGGCACGCGGCATTCGAACCATGACTTGTGTTTGCAGACTGTCTATGGTATGATGTATGAGCAATGTGACCCCGGCTTAAAATTTTAAAACATTTTACTGTATTCAAGCATGATTCAGACGCGTTTAGTGTCCACGCTTCTTATTTTTAACAAGTTCGTTGATTTCGTTCGCAACTCAATACGGTGACTTGTCAACTTTCCTTTGACAAAAATTAAATAAAAAAAAAAGTATTAGTTTGCCAACTTTTACGCATTAGTTATTTGTTCAGTGATTTGCTGCTACCACTGACACGTCTTCAATGCACTACTGGTTTTCTTTTACCTCTATGATCATAGCCGCTTATTTTATGACATTCAAATTCAACCCCTTTCAACTTAGTTTCATTCCGCCATATCTATTCATTTTTATTTAGTTTTACTCTATTTATTCTTAGTGTGTAAGCATTACATGAAAGGAAGTGGTTACACACAAATTTAAGCAGAATATAACTGATAAAAAGATGCGGTAAGCATTGGCTAGATGATGACACAAGCTAAAGCTGTTTTACAAGGAACGTGATTTGGCATTTAAACTATGGGAGCACGAGGGTGGTTCCAGTCACAGGCTGTAGATGGTATGACGGTGTGGTGAAAAACATTGTTGCGATCACATGGGATGCAAACTTAGCGTTGAGGGTCAAGTCTATGTGAAACATAAAGAGGAGGTGTAATAAGCCTTCTGCGAAGTGTGATGTTGCAATATAGTTTATGAAATAAACTTGGCCGGGCTATTTTTCTGCGGGTTGAAAAATCGGGGAGGAATTAGACTCCATAATAGTAACACTTGCATATGCAAGCCAGATCGCAATCTACTGTTGAATAGTGAAAGCTCCCACGGATACTCAGAAACTCTAAAAGTATAGTGTCACGAATGGCAATCGATGAGGCGATGATAACTGAAGAAACTAAACGTTTAAAGGGGCAAACCTGTGCCCAAAACAAAAAGGGAACAGAAGAAAACAGCAGAGCGTCGCGGGCGTCGATGTCGGCGAAACCGCACGATCGAGCGCTGGCGCGAGACTGACTCGGCTTGCCAGGCGGAGCCCATTTTGTACACGCGTGGGCTTCTGGAACATGCGGCGTAGAAGATTTGGCGCGTAGAACATTCTAACCTCGAATTAGCCAAGACGGTTCTTGAATTTACCAGAACATCACATTACAGCGTAAACAAGAATGTGTAAACGCGGCCAGGAGTCGAACCCTGGCCTTCTGCAAGGAAGGCAAGCGTAATAATCGTTAGGCCGCGGGCGCGCTGCCTACTTAGTCAGCTGCGCTGGCGGCGATAGTTTATTTTTAGGGGTCGTCAAAGTTTGTGGATTGGTGTACGTACGTCAGTCATATTTCCAGGCAGTAGGATGTCGCCTTCGAAAAGCCCGTAGTTCTCCATGGCGATGTTGCCTGTGACATCGGAAGGAGAGTCAGCCATTAGACATGCACTGTTTTCTTTTTGTGTATATTTAAGAAAAGAATATATATATATATATATATATTTTTACAGCGGAGCTCTTAACGGCTAGTTTTTCCAGTTTCGCGTCCGTGGACAAATAAATCTCAATACAACGCTCTCGACAGCTACCGCCATCTATGAGCGACGGCTGCAACCAGACAACCTGCCTGCCGGTTGTCTGGTTTGCCGCCGTCGCTCATAGATGACGGCACATAGTATCAGCTCCGCTGCGCTTCCTTCGTCACTGAAGTGGAAAGGCTGAAAGTATTTCTTGTTTTCTCGATTTCTAATTTTCGTAATGATGTAAAGCATATGTCTCGTGCTCATGATTATAACTAATCTTTAAGCATCTTAAATCAAAATTGTATAACTTTTCGTATTTTCCGTAAGAATCCTAATATATCTACTGGCAAAGTTTTGACAAGAAAACGATTAAAATAGAAGTGCCGTGCAAATTCTGCTCGTTAAAGAAACCATAAAATAATTTTTCAGGTTGTATTAAATTTTCACTCCAACCGATTCTGAATGGTTAAGCTAGAACAAAGAACAAGTATCCTCTTTTACTTCAACATGGTCATTTTCACCAAAAAATAAACATTAATTAAAACCCAACTCGGCTAACTCGTCGTCTCACCAGTAAAATTAGTCAAGTGTGTCATAACAGCCAGGTCCCCGGCTGTACCATTTAGGTCACCACGATAGCGATATCTAGGGTTACAAAGCGAGCAAATATCGTTTTCCTATGATTTGCTTTCCAAAGGAAAGCCAGTACTCTCCTCGCTCCGTGAGGCATCCTTGTTGAAACGTAGCAAAATTTACAACAACCTGTGCGTTGATACCTCTCAAGTTGCCACATGAAACGCGTACGAGCATCACTTCATGCGAGTTCTTCCAGACAACAAACTAGACATCTTTCTGGCGAAATGCGATATGACCTTAAGGACGAAAAAACCAACTGGGAGCCAACGTTTAAGCGAAATTTCTAGATTAGAACTACTAACCTTTACGCTGAAGGTTTTATAGAGAATGTTCGTAAAAGGACGAGAAAGTAAAGAAGAAATATAGCTTTTCGCTGACGATTTTAGAGATTGCAGTTTCTCGTTCACTCTCCTAGTGAAAAATCTAATTCTTATGAGAAATTTATTCGTTCAATAGGCACATATTATTCAATTAAGAATATATAAGGTCATATAAGAACCTTACAAGAAAATATAAGATCAATATAAGATTATATAAGCCGTTATAAGAGAGTTCTCATCAGTTTCTTATAACTTCTCATATACTCATGTAGGTCTTTATATGTTATTATAAGATCTTATTTGGTCATATGCGTTTACAGGACCAATACATTTCTCATACAAACAAGATTTTCCACTAAAGTCGTACAACAAGGACCTTCGTGTTTCCTTCGTATAATTTATTATTCACAATCTAGAACGTGTCCGGATGGATGAATGAATGTTAACGACTACCGATTGTAACAGGCGGTAGCTTGCGCCACCTAGCCTAAGTCCCCAAAAACATTGCCAGTGTTGTTTTTTCATGGCAAAAATAGGGTATGAACAGCCGAACGCTCAGTTTTCGGCCAATTGTAGCGCTAGCTGTCCGGACCAGATGTCAATGTTTCAGAACTAACCGTTACCTTATTCAAAAGCTCGAAGTGATTTTTAAGAAACTGCAATGGGACAATCGGACCCGTTCTCGGCAGTTTGCGCAGTTCAGCCCCATGTATTCGTGGGCTTTGTCGGCTACCATTTCCCCATTAAAAATACCTGAAAATCGCTCATAACTTTTTTACAAAATAACGGGTACTTCCGAATACTTTGGCGTCTAGTTCGAAACACTAACGCGACATTTCGGCAAAGACTGATCGTTTATATTTGCGATTAAAGAACACTAACTTTCGGAGGGTGTACACCTGTGAGTAGATTAAACGTGTAAAGTTCAAGGGTGTTTATGTGGGGAAGTTGGCATTCGTTTGATTTCTGAGACTTGTGTTTTATCATAAACTAGATAACTCATTCATTGTGCACGTATGAGACCGCAGTTGGAGTACGATAAAGTGAACCCTCGAAACAAAAACATTACGATACCATAAGCCAGTTCAGTTTCATTTGTACAGTGATACAAAGTTTAAAGCAATTGCCAACGTCAATTTTTTTTTTTTTTTTTATAGTCGACGGAGGACAGGCAACATTTATGACAATAGACATATTGCTAGATTACACAAGCATCAAGGAGAATGCAGGGATTGGTGTTCAACGCGCCGCAAGTGCTGGCCTCAGTAGTAGTAACTTTTTTGAAGCAAATACCTAAAATAAATGTCATCTTGCACGCGCGTTCGTCTACAATTTATTTTGGTTATTTACTTCGAATCTTTAACACGGGGAAGGCGTGCGCATGTGGCGCGTGGAACAACAATCCCTGCATTCTCTTTGATGCCTGGGTAATATAGCAAATGGTCTTTTATGCTGGCACGATCCAGATCGAAAAGGGCGGGGGTGGCCGAGTGGGCTAGCGCACACCAGCTCGGAGCATGTGGAGCGAAAGCCCCCGCTGCAGAACCCAGGATCCAATGGCTCAATTCGCACCCCCGCCCTTTTCGATATGGATGAGCATCGCGTACCGGCGTGCGGTCGTGTATCACTACTGTGTGATGCGCGTTAAAGACCCCAGGCTAGCGGTTGTACTGCACTGGCAAAGTTTTTAATCTTCAGCTGGGAGACTTGTCGCCCGTTGAGACAGATCAAGTTCTATGCTGGATAAACATACACACAACCGGATTTTATCCTGGAACGTAGTTCAATCAAACGACCGCATGCGAGCGAGACAAGCAAAAGTGCTTCACCCAGATGACGCCGGCAGGGCGGATTCCGACGTAGCGGCGCTGCCCATGCCGCGCTCAACCAGACAGACGCCAAGACCAGCAACGCTCCCTGTCCTGGCCATCCTCTTGGACCTCGCAGAAGGAATCCAACGTCGAGAATCATGCCGCAGCCGTTGTGTTTACCTCCAGAGCAGCCGACAGGAAGACATGCGGCGAGGCAGCTGGTATTGTCCTGCCTCGCCTGGCGGCGAGAGGGATCTCCAACGGCACTCGCACACACACTCACGTACGGAGGACTGTGTACTTCGATCCGCGTGAGATTAGATTATACGAGACCGCAGGCGGGCATACAATGCGGGAACGTGGAAGTTTCCAGGCTGCAGACGCAGATGTCGCCACCCCTGGACCCCCAAAAACGGTAGGGTTATCTATGTTTTTCGTGGACTCGAGGGTTGGAGAGCTTTCCGCCTACCGCACCCCGGAGGCAAGGACCTCCAGCGGGCGAGTTTCTGGAAGGAGAGGGTTATCATAATAGATAGATTAATTGAACTTGTCGGCGTCTCGGTGAACGGGAGATATTACCGGCCTTTGTCGTAACGGGAAGATAAGAGAACTCAAGTACTTCGTTTCCTCGACCGTATATTGTTCCGGAAATCGGGCGCAGCGCGCAACGAGTCATCGGTTCTTCCCGTGTGTGTGGGGTATTATCGCAGCTGAGGCCGGACATTATTTACATTGATGGCTCTCCAGAGGCCACTCCCCGCGTGACATGAGAAGCGTCCAAGGTATTATTGCGTAAACACCACTTCAAAGGAGCCGTGCATCGATATTGGGTAGGAATGTTTCTCACTTTACACAAGCTAACTCGCACGCAACGCCACTGACCAGGACGTTTTTTTGCCGTCACTTAATCCCAGGAATAAAAGAGAGCGCTTTCTTTCTGTCCCTCATTCGGAGAACTTGATGACAATCGTTGTGGGCGTTCGCCCCTTTCAGCGATGGTGGTACCGTGCTGTGAGAATCGCGCTCCCTCTCCTGGATGATCGGCTTCATAACAAAGTTGCTTGCCTACGCCTTCCTGACGTGAAAAAATGATTCAAAGCTCTAATACAGCTCGTATATAGAAAAACTAGAATTACGCGTCGCAAACCCAACCTCGACAGCGTGTTTTTTTTTAATGCAATTTTTATGATTTTGTCATCAGGCTTTTCCATTCCCTCGGTGGCGATATTTTAACGAAAAGCCCCTTCATGTTTCAAAAGTAGCGCAAGGTGCGCCGATGCACAAGCCACGTGCAACATGCAGCCCTCATGAAGATCATGGCAGCGCAGCGCAGCACTGAGCTAAATTTAAGACGTCCTGTTCTTCCCAGAAGTTGCGCGCGGCACGTGTCTCGAGCATTTTCATAACAATGAATGGCGCCACTTTTCCCAGGATAGAGGGGCTTTATTTTAACTCGGCTTGGCGCCCCGACTGTTGCCCGCTGAGTGCAAGCACGTGCAGCTTGCGCGTGAACATAGCTGCTTGAAATTCCACGAGCATGTGTCCTCACGAGCAGAGACAGGCCGGCAGCAAGTGCACGGCCTTGCTTGCAATTGTCTATTGGCGACGTGAGCGATCGAAAGCGTCGCTGTGGTCGGCCCACCAGAATTGGCCGAATGCTGACTGACGTCAGCAAAAGGATGTCTGGTCGACGGAAATATAAAGAATGTAAGAACTTCAACTTTGACGGTGTTGGTTTTGTTGCTTTGAGAGCGCTATGAGTTCAGGGTTCCACCATGCCCATTACAAACACCATCGAACTTGTTGTTCACAAGGTAATGACGTCACGAAACGTAACCGAACGAGGGCGATTCCTCGACAGGCCTTCGTGTAGTGGCACGTGCCCAATCGCTGCAAGGACGGGAAGGACCGAACCTACATTGGAACTCAGCTCGTGCCTAGCTTTACTAATCTCAGCGCATGGCTAGGATAATCGTTGGCGCCAAATAATCAGCTCCAAATCACGTGACGGTTCTTTTTTTTTTTTTTTTTGAGAGTGTGAACGTTGTTCTTTTTTTTTTTTTTTTAAACGTTTCTTGCGACTGTGTCAAAAATATTTCTAAGCGGTATTTATTGAAAGCACAAGAATTTTTGCATCTCTCCTTTAATGTAGCCAGGGGTTTGTCCAAGATCGTTTATCTGGGGTGCCTAGAACGCGTCTGCGACCGGTGTGTTTCAAGCGTCCTAAAACGTGATCCGTCGATTTCCCCTTGATGACGTCATAGAGTCACAGACGCGGCGGCGGTGCACGCGGCAGACACCCGTTCTGCTGCAGGTCGTTCTCCGGCTTGAAGGGCTGTTTGTACTTCGACTTCGACGAACAGGACGCACGCCAAGTCAAACTGACGTTCGTCGGCCACTGCGCCACGTCCCGCCGCGCCGTGCCATGAAGCTCCTGAACAACCGTCTTTACAGTCAAGTCCAGCACGGCGCGGTCCAGCGCGCCCCGACGAGCTGCTCCACTTTGGGTATGCCCGCCTCCGTGACACCCGCATCGCCTCATACAGCCTATTTCCGCATCCTGGTCGGTACCGATCGTGCGATCGGTCGGCGTGGTTCGTCCACGTCGTGTAGTCAGGCTTCAAAAACAATGATTCGGGGCAGTGGTTAGCAGTTCAAAAACGAGTAAATGATGAAGGATAACGAGTACAAACCAGCATTTATTTTCTCCGCTCAGCAGCCCCAGAGCCGTATATGCAGCCCCAACGGAGACGTGCTAAGCGATTCCGGGGATTCCGCCGGGAGGCTTCGATGAAATCGATGCACTCTCTATTCCACAGCGACCTCCTTCTGACTGATGGCCAATTTGTTATCATGAGGCTCCTTCCTGGAGCGACCGTCGCGGGCAACAGCGCTTACCTGCACACGGTGAATACGGCCTCGGTGTGGGCCCATGTTCACGGGACGCCGTCCCTCTGTATCCGTATAAAATGTAGTGTATTTCGCACATTCAGATCGGTTTTCAACAACGCTAAATAATAGTAGAAAGGCAGTGCTTGGGACAGCGACAAACGTGTCGCTGATGGCTTTGAGCGGTGTACTACACTCTGTTTCGTGTATACGATGCTTTTCGACGCCATCGACCCTACAACGAAGCTTCATCGAGCTTCTCGTTTCCCTGAGAAAGCGTCGAAATCACCCTAAATCAAGACATGTCTTGATTTAGGGTGATTGATTTAGCGTTTTGGCACGAGCCCGTGCACGGGCTCGTGCCAAAACGAAGTATAAGGGAGTTTCCGAGAAACGAGAACCCGAGAATCGTGTTTTTCGGCCCGTGTAAGTAATCTATGCTTAAGGGATATGCCAGCTGAAAGAAGGAAGAAGCTATGCATCGCAGAAAGCTCAAATTGCGCGAGAATGTGACGCTGGTGGTTAGGATAGAACGCGAAAGTTTGAGAACAGGACGTTACCTTGACCAAACGATGATTGACAAAATCGAAATTTCTATATAAGCTGACGTCCACCTAAGTTTAATATCGGTAAAACAGGAAAACACAGCCTGGCAACGTTACATAGAACACTCAGTTGGGAAACTCACCGTTGAAACCTAGGCCGCTGGCCTCCACAGAGACCGAGCTAAATACGAAAACAGCGCCACTCTTAATCTTTTGTCTTTATTGTGGTCACCTTGAACTTTTAAAAGCATGTTTTTGCATAAAAACAAACGGAAAAAAAAACTCTTTTTGTCGTAACTTCTATTGGAGTTTAGTACAAAATGAAGGGCGCGTGACGTTTTCTAAAATCTTTAGTTTGCAAAGTTTTGCGGCGCAATTATTGTAGTATTTATACAAACATATCTTAGCGGTGATTTCAGGTAGCGCGTCCCGACCTAGGTGCCTTAATTCTAACTTCGATAGCAATTCGCGGCGCGTCCTGCTTGTGAGACGGGGTGGTACCCTGAAACCCCTTCCACGGTAGATGTTTGGGCGCTTGAATGGCAGATTAAAGGCAAAATAGAAGTCACGTGCAGTAAATCAAGTGGCCGCTGCGGAAGAAATGGCGGCGTTGCGATCGCCATTAGCTCGGCTCTCGAGTACGGATCGGTGCCACCTATTCAGAGCGGATGGCAGTTTTCCAACTGAGGGGTTCTAGTGACGTTGCACGGTGGGAAGCATGTAGCATTTATTTCAGTAAGAAAAAATAAAACTTTTTAGCAAGAAAGAGGATATTATTATTTTTTTCTTTGTGACAACATTTTTGGTGTTGTTTTCACTGAAGTACATACAGGCACCCAGAATGTCGAAAATAAACCCTGGAGAAGGGGAACAAGAGGGACAAAGGTGATTTGAGTTTGTCCTTTACCCCTCTTGTTCCCCTACTCCAGGGTTTATTTTCGTCATTATTGTCCAGCTCGCTTGCACTTTTGCGTTTAATTGCATTATAATCATAACCCAGAATGTCATTTTTTGTTTTGAAGATATTAGGCTTAGATGGACATTGGCTAATAGAGAAATTTCGTTTCTTTCGATTATCTTTTTATCCGGGCTACGTCATGCTCTGAAATTTTTGCGTTCTATCACAACCGCTAGCGTTAAATTCTCAAGAAGTTTGAGTTTTCTGTGATGCTTAATTTATTTCCCCGAGCCCAAGAGCACGGTCCCCGTTTCTCGGGAACTCCTGGTACTTTGAATGCATTACGGCATCCTATAACACAAAAACACGCGGGTTAATGGTGAAAGGAATGATTCTGAGCTCGAAGGCCGGAACACCGGATTATGGAACTTCCAAGCTTTATGTGGATTCTATATGTCTTCGTGGTGAGCATACAGCAAACAATCACGGGTTCAAATTTAAAAAAAAAAAGTAGACAATGTGCTTGGAGGTTCACAATTTTGTATTGTAGAGTACAAGATTTCTATGAGTCAGTGAGCATATTCATCTGTTTCTGTTGGGAGTGACTCTATTATTGAATATACAAGAAGCAATGTCGACTTTCTCAAACATGGAGTTGTTCGGGATCCGGCCAACTCGTCGAAAGCCAACTCCTCGAAGCCTAACTCGTAAAATAGGCCAGCTTGTTGGATAGTCTTATCACAGGTCAATTAAGTGAGAGGGCAACTCGTCAGAGGAATTGAACATGTTGAAAGGCAGTTTATTGCACTGGGTTAGGGGAGTTGAACGGAAATGGTTTCTTTTTGTTGTTGTCTTTTTCCTTACGCCTTGTCGTCATTACGTTGCTACCTGACACTGCCGGGAGCTGGGAGCTCGTGCCATCACTTCGAAGATTCTACTCAGCATACACCCACACAGCCCACAATCCGCAGCGTATGTGAAGCTAAAACTCAAACACACTTGCTATGGAAACTTGCGGCACACTTTAAATTATTTTTGTTTGGACATAAAATAATGTTTCAAAAAATGCCGACGAGAGGGCCTCATCGACGAACCGCTCCTTCTATAAAATGCCCTATTAATAATTCGACTATTTGCGGAATTACCCTTCGTCAAGTTGCCCTTTGGCAGGTTGGCTTCCAACAAGTCGACCTCGACGCTCATGTGTAGACCATTTATTTAATAGCAGTTTGCACATACTTGCTGGGTACCTGGGAGGATCAGTTTTGTTATGCTTTTGCTTTTTATGCAGGCAGTGGCGTACCGACTTGATCTTGAGCGGGGGGGGGGGGGGGGGGGGGGGGCAAATTAGACCCCCACCCCCCCCCCTCCCAGAACCGGGGGACGGTGCCCTTGGCATCCATTGGGCGCCGCCGGCCAGTGTTCGTCCCGCTCAGTGGCGGCTGTTTCAGGGGGGGGGGGGGGGGGGGGGGGGGGGGGCATGACCCCCCGGTTGGTACGCCCGTGTATGCAGGGTTCTTAGCCGTCTCAAAATTTCCGCGAGCATTAGGGTGCATTGACGGCCCCAACATTGCTGTCAAAGTGTCCAAAGAGGACAAGCCGGTATACCTCAAGAGGAAAGGGTGCACCTCTATCAATCTGCAAGCCATCTGCAATGACGACGACAACATCACTCAGCTCACTGCCAAGTGGCCGGCAAGCACCCACAATACTTCATGTGGCGAAATCGCATCCTCCACGCAGGGGCGGATCCAGAACTCCGTTTGGGAAGGGGGGAGGGGGGGAGGCGGAACAATTTTAAGGATACTATTCTCTCATTCTTTCTTGTGCAAGGGGGGTCCACCCATGTCAAACTGCCCTCCGAGAAGGGGAAGGGAGGGGGGTCGACTTTGTTTGGGGGGGGAGGGGGGTGGCGGCAGCCCCCGTCGCTCCCCCCCCCCCCTTGGATCCGCCCCTGTCTCCACGACCAGTTTGTGGAAGGCACTGCAACGGATGGCTGGCTGCTTGGTAAAATTATTTCATACTAAAATCGGATTCAGATGCATTATTGTGCAAACTGCAAGACCCTTATGCAAAAACAACAGTCAGCTAAAAACTCTGCATTTATTTAATATCAATGCTTGTTGCGGCACCACATTTTCCTCAGCGAACCGTTAGGTCATGTAATTGCTAATTTGCTTCTTCGTTCGTTTTTTTTTTTTTTTTTTTTTTTTTTTTTGTTATGGGTGTTAAAGCACATGCACGTGTAAGCATTTATATTTTTAGGTATGCGCTTTCTCGCAGCATGTAAAAGCGGTCTACAGTCAATGGAAATATGAGCTGGTACAGGGCAATATCATTTGGTACAGTAAAAATGCCATGCTCGGAGTTCATGCTGTATCACGCTGTTAAAAGGAAAGTTTGAATTAACTGACAGATTCCCTGAGGTCACAATGTGGCAGCAGATTCTATGGTCTAGCGTTCTGGAAGTACCCGAGGTAGCATTATACCCATTTCGGCTAGCACTCGGCTCTCTTGGCTTAGATTGCCGCCGACTGTACTCCAAGTTTGGTAAGCTTCAGAGTATGCTCAATGTTGGGAGATTTAATGTTGTGTGAAAGTTCTAGGGGGCGATTTGAACACGTGTTATGTGTACCTCAAACAATGTAGCCCAAGTTTTAACTGGAGGTGACGCATGCACGCCAAACAAATCAATTCATTATGTAGAGGACCCTAAGTAGAGTGACATCCAATTAAGACTGTGAGAGAAACGACTTTCGCAAGACTGGGCTAGAGCAAGCGGCTTACAATTGAAGCAAAACGTCACAAAACTTAAGATAGTGCACTCCTTCCTGTGCCCTAGCCATGACATAACATACAAGCGTGGCGTCGTGTTAGTCTCTTCGGAGGATTGGTGGTCCACCAAAATTGTGATTACGGTTGCTCTTTTTTCTCCGAGAAAAACATTTTGAGCAAAAACTGTTTTGGCCCACTGCTTTCTCATAGACCATGAGCCTTGTCGATCTTAGTAGAAATTAATGTCCAATGCTAAAGGCGGGTGTAATCGAACCAATAAAGTCTGTCAGAAAGACCGCTGCTGTTGTCAGCGAGGGACCTAGTAACATCGGCCTCACTACAAAATAATTTCCAGGGGTTTTACAATGGGTGAGGAGATAATCTCAGGGGTGCTCTTTGTTACTCGGGAAACTTGATAAATATCATTTCCTTTGCAGTGGACTTGTCTGACGATGAGAAGGAGGAAGAGGAAAAGGAGAAGGACGAAGAAGACGAGTACGACGCAGTCGCTCCAAGAAGCAGAACAAGTAGAGCACGGCCTTTGGCAGCTGGCGCAGCCGTGAGCAATGTCCTCCTTTGTCGAACCTTAAAGCGCCGTTCACACTCTTGCGACCGAGTAAGACCGAGAGAAACCAGACTGGTTTTCAAGCCTTTTGCGATTTCTTAGGACCGGATGCGCTGCAGCGGGGCAGGGGGGCTATGTTGCGCTTTTTGCACTCCCAGGAGACTAGGGAGAGGGAAGTGACGTCAAGAGATCGCAAGAGGCTTAAAAACCGATCTCGTCTCTCTCAGTCGTACTCGGTTGCAAGAGTGTGAACGGGCCTTTACTTGAAAGTAGCTCAAAAGATATCATGTCCTTCTCGGTTCTAACCATATACCTAGCATTTCTTGTTTTGCACGTTTCATGCATGTTGTTTTGAAGGGATGTTATTTTCAAGTTCTTATTCTTGTTCTAGTAACTGTGAATTTGGCTTCCCACAAACTAAGGGACTCTGTTTTTATAGATACGGCGGGGAGTGAGTATGATTTGTCTCTTTCCTTTTTTTCTTCCGCTTACTTTTGAAGCCTTAAATTTGCAATCCAGCGTCAACCATTTACCTTTATTTGAGGTTAGCTGTGAGAGTGACTATGCGTTCCAAATGTTAGGCCTCATTTCGCATATTTTTTTTTTTTTTTATCTTAGCTATAGCCTAGTGCTTCTAGTGGTAAACTTTTGCGTATTTCTTTTTTTTTTTTAAAGATTAGTTGATAGCCATTGCCTTCTGCGTTCGTTTCGGTTTATTTTGTCGTAACCAAGTCTTTTGTTTCTTTTGCTCTAAACCAAGAGACTTGGGAATTTAAGGCTACGGTGGGATGTGAGCGCGTGGTATCCTCCGTCCCCTTTTCATCTTTCTATTACCTTTGACACGCCCCAAATGAGCGTGCCTGGTGACGGAAGACAAAGAAGCCGCCCTCATGCGCGGCCCGAACGGCTCGTGCGTTCCTGTCTGGTGCCTGTCGCGAGCTTTTGTCGAGCCTTCAGCCAGTCCAACCAGCCACCACTCTTAGCCCAACTGCTTAACGTGTACCTTTATTGTAAATATACTTTCTTAATTCCTTTACAAGACTTGGCCTTCATGCCTTACATCGTCAAAGTTCGCCACAGTTTGCTTTTGTTAAAATCTGTATTGCTCACATTTTAGCAGTTAAATGTCTTCTATTCCGACTTCTCTTGTATTCCCAAAAAGTGTTATTTTCTCAGCTACCATTAAGGGGCCACTGAAAAGAAAAAAAAAATTTAACAGTCTGGTAGGGACACGTGTGACAAGAAATTAATATTACGCGAAAAAAAAATTAGAGCAATATAGGCTCCTTGCACAGGACGTCACTTCCGTTGCCCTCCAAAGAAGAGGGGAAGAAGGAGCTCCCCTCTTATCAGGATCCTCCTTTGTGCCTCCCGGATTTGTACAGGCGTCGCTATTCTCCCCCCAGAAGATTATAGAAGATTAACCCGTCACTCAAAATTCTTACAAAAGCAGCTTCCCTCTCCTCCTCTTACTTGGTGTTCAAAAGTGTGCGATGTGACGTCAGTGCAAGAAGCCTATTGAGGGCAAGAGATTTATTTTAAATTCTGCGCGCAAAGTCCATGACGTCACGGAATGGTCATACACTCTTTCCACCTCAACCTGGTGGTCATTCACTCTTCCCCCCCCCCCCCCCCCTTCTCAACGTGACGGCCAAGCCGATCCACCTCTCCTCCACTCGCCCGAAATGCCGAGAGGAAAACAAGTGGAAAGGAGGTGACTACCGACTAAATCGCGTCTCAAAAGAAATCGGGTAAAGTTTATTTTTTTGACACGGGTGTCCCAACCAGACTTTTTAAAAAAATGTTGTTGTTGTTGTTGTTGTTGTTTTCTTTGTTTTTCTTCAGTGGCTTTTTAAAAAGGATGAGGTCTCAACTCGGACGTCACAAGGAACAAGAAGCCTCAAGTATAAAGGGGCGGTGCAACGATTTTCATACTTTAGCCAATTAGCGGCCGAAATTAATCGGTGTCACACTGTCACTATGGAGCGAGGAACAGAAAACCGTATTTTCTCGCGAGCGCTAGTTTTTATTTCTTAAAAAAAAATGACACAAGTCGAAAGTCCAAGTGCCTCCCAACTCTCCACGTCGCCTTTCGAGTGACGTACTCGGGGTATCTCGTGGTTTCCACTTGGGTTTTCTCTTAAAGGATTAGCATCGTCGAAGGTCGCTGCGAGCGATCGACACAAAAGGCGGTTCGCCACGGGGCTGATGGCGAGTGTAGCAGCGGAGGGGGACAAGAACTTGTCATCGTGGGTCCCGTAACCGCATAACGCGGCTGCAAATCGGCAAATAATTCTTCCTTTTTTTTTTTTTTTTTTGCTATTGCTTAGCGGAATCGCAGTTTTTCAGGGCAAGGTGACGTGTTTTTGGTCACTTGTGCTGGGATAGACAATATAAAAAAATACAAATTGCCAATTCTTTCAACATTAAAATCGTTGCACTACCCCTTTTCGGGGTATCCACCCAAAGGAGAAATCCGCCACGCGCCTCGCGGCGCCGTCCTCCTCCTTGGCAGAGGCGCGGAGGCTTTGTTCTGTCAGCACGAAAGCTCCGCCGGTGGGGAGGACGGAGTTTCCCGGGTTGATGACGTCATAACAACTGTCCGCGGAGTTCTCCTTCGTGTGGATGCCCCTGTGTATTCGCACGAGAGATTTTTATCCCCGGAGAAAGCCCAGTACGTCATAGTGCTGAGAGAAGGAAACGGCACGAGAAGGAGGAGCAAGCGGAGAAAATCCAAGCGAGCATTCGCACGACGGAGTCTCATAGTTGGGTCGCAGGAGTCTTTCTTTTCGCAAACCTGTTGGTGACTTTCGGGGGCTCATTGAACAAAAATCGGGGAAAGAATAATAAGCAAAAGACACCCCACACTTCAAGCCTGCTGTCGACTTTCGGGGGCTCATCCAACAAAAAGGCAGGCAAAAAATAATATAGAAAAGGCACCCCACACTTCAAAGCTGTTCGTCATTACCCCTCCCCAAAAGCAGGGGGACAAAAAGAGGGGGCCCGACCGCTCCGACGGATACCGACGGAACGGCGGAGATTCTGTAGGCCTGTCACAGATTCTCCTCGGGACCCCGCGAGCACGCCGCGAGCTCGGGGGATCAGCGAACATTCGTGACGCGGATCACGTGACCTCAAAGCTCGATGACGTTTATTCTTCTCCTCGGGAAGAAACTCAGTCGTGCGAATACACCATTAAAGTTGTGTTTCGGTCGTGTAAGTGTTCGTAATGTTTCTCTGCAGTTTGCCGGGGCAGCTCGGCTGACTTGTTTCTGTCCGTATGTTTCAGCATCGTCGGTAGCCCGGCAAAGCCTCAGCAGAGTGATGGCTTCTTCCGCTCAACGGCTTTCGAGGAACGCCGTGTAGAGACCATGCAGCCATACCGTTCACGAAAATCTAAACTACTACGGTATGCGGGTACGGGTCTTATTGCTTTTGAAATCGTGCCTATCTGATCGAAAACAAGTCGTGCAGATAACTAATATGCGCTTAAAGGATCAATCTGCGCTTTGGGGTGTACCACAGGGTAGCATATTAGGGCCTCTTCAACGTATATCTTAACGCTATTGTAAATATTAGGCGTACTGACACCTTTATTATATATTAGGATGATACTACAACCTTTTTACGGCGAAGCTGCCTGTTACTCGCAGGTGGGATTTTTTCGTGTCTGTCGACAGAAAACCCACGCGCGTGCCTTATCATCTTTCGCGCACGCCATATCATTTACCATGTCGTCTGAATGACTAAAGTGGCGAAGCGGGTGAGTTTGTTCATGATTTATAAAATTTAAAAGCACTAACAAAGACGAAGACAAAAAAAAAAAAGGCGAACAGGACAAGGGCTCGTCCCGTTCGCCTTCCTTTTTTGTCCTCGTCTTTGTTAGCGCTTTTAAATTTTATAGGTCTTTGATGAGCACGTAGCACTCCCCGCATGCGGTTCTCGGTAAAGATTGCGGTTGAATAAGTTGCCGCGGCAACGGCAGAATGCGGAGTGGGGAGTGACGTCACCAGCCCCGCTAACAATGCGAAGCACGTAGCGCACCCCGCTTGCGTTTTTTCGGTAAAGGCATTGGTTGCATAAGCTGCCGCGGCAACGGCAGCGTACGAAGTCTTTCATATGTAAAAAAAATGTTTTTGTACAGCGCAATTACTTTTATTACGTCAATCATTTGGTATAAACATGAACTGCCGCTTGCGTCCCAAGGGACTTCCGGTCGCACTGTCTTTGCAAAACTCTTCAGCTTGCTTATGTCACCGGTGCTATCATAAATGATACACGGACAACAAATATGGAGGCTTAACGAGGGCCTTCGGCTGTACAATATTACATCTTGGAGGAGGCAAGTTGGTATACAAGAATACTCGAAGCATTTTAACAGATCTCGCACTCCTTCGTTCTTTTGGCATTCACCTGGATAATTGGTGGTTAAACGTTTCATCTACATTTCAAGCAGCGGTGTTAAGGTGGTCTTTGTTCATTCTTTTGATAAACCGTAAGTTCTCTGGCACGTCAAAGAGTGGAGCACCACCTGGTGGCGTTTGCCGTAAAAAGGGTCTTTAGTGGAGTGGGCAATCGCTGCTGGTGATGCCATAGCCAACCATCTTCACTGCGTGGATTGGAGCCTCATTTTTTTTTTTTTTTGGTAATGGCATTTGTAAGTTTATAGATAAATGTAATGATGCAATGAAAACACTAGAAAAATCATCAGTATCTAACTCTATGAAGGCAGATGAGCAAAACAAAGGCAGTTATACAAGGTGTATCACGAAAGGGGGACAAATTCGGTATTGCGAAAACTACGCATCACAACAAAACAAGGCTTGTGTCGTTTTGGTCCAAGGTAAGAGGCCTATTTAGGAAAGTTTTTAAAGTTTGGGATATCTAAGTTGTTAATTATTTTCGCGTAATTAATATTTTTATTATTGAGTTTAAGGGCATGGTTTCATTTGGAAACTGGCTGAGCATCATCGAAAAACACTAAATAAAAAAATTGGAGGGCGTTAGAAGGCACGCGCCGTATTTTACAGATTTCTGAAAAACAGCACAGCTTCGACAAGTTTTAAGTTTCGGTTTGCAATCGGAGCGCTTCTCGGCATCGACGGCACCGCGCCCCGTGGAGAACGAGTGCAACTAACAACTGCTTCGCTGTCCTCGCGCAACGCAGCAGAGGCGGGTTGCACTAAAGCATTAGTCATTCCACAAGACATAAAGAGAACTGGACAGTACCTACAACTCGACTAAACTTCGGAACAGAGATGCCTCTGTTATTCATTGTTATCTCTATTAAAAAGCTATCGCCTTGTTAATATTGATGTATATATTTGCAGGTACACTGAACTTCGCACAATCTACGAAAGCATAGAAATAAGTTTTTTTTTTTTTTTTTTTTTTTTATGTGGGTGCTACTGAGATATGCCAAATAACTTTGCTAATTTTTTTTTTTTTTGTACAGTTTTTGAGTCTTCTTTTTGTGTGTAGGCAAACGTCCCTGTGGTTTATTCTTTTTGTTTCTGTTTTTGTTGCGTTTGTGATGGAAGTACCTTGTGTTATTGTATAGTTTATTGTGTTCTTTTTATTTTATTCTCTTACCCCTGCTTGTACTGAAGGAGGCTGAACTCCAGTCAAGCTGCTCGGACAGCTTTTTATCCTCAGCTCCCACTATACTTTTATGGTAAATAACAATATTATTATTATTATTATTTATTACAACCCAAGTACTGTGGCAACTTGACATGGACCTGTGCTTCATTTTTTTAATATTTTGATGTATGTGTGTGTGTTCTTCATGTATGTGACTATCCACATACCAACAACTCTGGACACTAACTTTGCGAATGCTTCAATGTTATTTTCCTTAAAACGTGTGTGTGTGTGTGTGTGTGTGTGTGTGTGTGTGTGTGTGTGTGTGTGTGTGTGTGTGTGTGTGTGTGTATGTGTGTGTTATGTGCTGATGCACTCTTCACAATGTTGAAATTAATTGATTTATAACTTCAATACTGGTGGTTTAGCCACACAAGCCACTTCTGGCTTCGGCAGACCCGAATCATACTTCGTCGCATCCGAAAAAAATAAATTATTATTATTATTATTATTACTATTATTATTATTATTATTATTATTATTGGTTCAGAACAAGTTTCTTTCCATCTATAGACATCGTTGCTCAGCGCGCATTGTGCCCACCACTACTGATGTCCCTGTCCCTGTTCAGCGTAGCGTGGCACTACCTACCCTGCTTCGTAGGAGAGAACTTGCCGATATCTTATTTTTATACAAACTTGTCCACGCCGTCACTGATTGCACGGTATTGACGTCAAGAGTACTCTTAAAAATTCCTCTAAAAACAACAAGGCAAAATGCGTCCTTCTGCAACAGGCGTCTACTCAACCTCCACGATCCTGTGTCCAGACTTGGGCATACTTATAATTCTTCTTTTTCTGAAACACTCGACATATTTAACAATAACACGCTGCAGTTTGTAAAAACGTTAAAGGCCATCACTTAAATTTGAACTGTATGCACTAACTTGCGGCGTTCACGCCGAAATTCCCCACTTTTAATGCATTTTTTTTCTTTCTTTCTAGCAATTGGTGTTGGCGGTAGTACCATTAAGCTTATCGTGTGTTGTGACTTTGTGTTTACTTTTTATAATTTTTAAGTGTATTTTTCTAGGGCTTGTCCGTTGTTTGTGTTGTCCGTACTATTGCTTTATACCCTGTTCTGCCTTACATGTTAACACAGTGCACCTGTACCAAGACCGCAAGGTTGTTCCCGGGCACGAATAAAAACATTGATTGATTGATTGATTGATTGATTATTATTATTATCATTATTATTATTATTATTATTATTATTATTATTATTATTATTATTATTATTATTATTATTATTATTATTATTATTATATTGTTATTATTATTATTGAATTCGATAGTCACCTTTCATGGAATTCGCACATGGGAACTGTATGTAAAAAGCTTAGACGTGTTTCCTGTCTACTTTATAATATGAGATCACTTGTTCCACAATATGTTAAAAAGATGGTCATTAATGCTTTGGCATACAGTGTTCTTCGCTATGGAATAACCATTTATGGTGGCTGTTCTACGTTATGGCAAAAGAAAATTGACAATATTTTGACTGGAATGTTTAGAAGTATTACATACGGCACTGATACCGAAACAGAACAAGAAAAAATTGATCATATTAATCTTCCATTATGTCATGCTTCGTTTACTGAGACGGTTGTTTTAAGACACTTTTGGGATGACAGATTTAAAGTTCCCCACATTGCACCTCGGGCACTCAGACATACCACTCGTTTTGAGGTGCCCAGAATGTCAACGAGGTATGGCAGAAGACAACGAATATTTTATGTACCGGACATTTTCAACAGTCTTCCTGAAAGAGTGTTTGACCTGGATTCGAAAAAAAAAAAAAAAAAAGTTGAAACAAGCCCTACGAGACCTATTTTAAATCAAGTGTGCCTGCACGAACCAGATTCATCTTCTCGGCGTCTTAAACTGTGCTCTAAAGATTTTTTTTTCTCAGGGCAGTGATGTGATCTTTATTACAACCCAAGTACTGTGGCAACTTGACATGGACCTGTGCTTCATTTTTTTCAATATTTTGATGTCTGTGTGTGTGTTCTTCATGTAATGTGACTATCCACACATCAACAACTCTGGACACTAGCTTTACCAATGCACCAATGCTTCAATGTTATTTTTTTAAAACGTGTGTGCGTGTGCGTGTGTGTGTGTGTGTGTGTGTTCTATGTGCTGATGCACTCTTCACAATGTTGAAATTAATTGATTTATAACTTTAATACTGGTGGTTTAGCCAAACAAGCCAATTCTGGCTTCGGCAGACCCGAATCATACTTCGTCGCATCCGAAAAAAAAAAAAAAACTATTATTTTTTCACGGTAAGGTCGAATGCTATCGCCCTATCTCGATCTTGCCTTCAATAGCGAAGATTTTGGAGAAACATATTTTTATAACAATGACTGATTTTATGGATAAATTTAATCTTTTTTCCCCACAGCAGTATGGTTTCGTTATTGGAAAAGGCACACAACCTCTTCTTGAGGACTTCTCGGATCTGTTGAACACTGCCTTCGAAAATAATCTTGATACGTGTGCGCTTTTCTTAGATGTTTCAAAAGCTTTCGACTCTGTGTCACACAAATTTCTTTTGAAAAAACTCCTTAGCTTAGGATTCAGGGGTCCATTTTATTCCCTGCTTAAAAACCTTCTGTCAAACCGAACACAACTAGTTTCGATATCTGGACAATACAGTGCTAAAATATCTTTGAAATCTGGCGTACCTCAGGGGTCTGTGCTCTCGCCTCTTCTTTTTAATATTTATGTCAACGACCTTTCACAGGTAGTGAAATACAGTAAGATATTTCAATATGCAGACGATACCGTTCTAGTATCAAGTCATTTACATTATAGTAAGGCAGTAGAATTACTGCAGTTTGATTCAATTAAGATCATGGATTGGTTTTCGAGAAATGTCATTAGCGTCAACACAAAAAAAAACGCAACTAATGTGCTTTTCTAGTCCGCTTAAAAGAGTCATTTTAAACAAGCCAATACTTCTGCACGCTTCAGACTGTGCTTCTTGTGAATGTGTGCCAGTAGATTACGTGAACACTACAAAATACTTAGGAATTTATTTTGACTCTGATTTATCGTGGAACTCCCATCTTTTCTACATCATGAAGAAGCTGCGAGCGGCATCCTGCACCCTCTACAATATAAGAACATTTATCCCCATGTCAACCCGAAGACTCATTGTGCACGCACTCGTTTATAGTGTGCTTCGATATGGAATTACCTTGTTCGGGCAATGCACAAGCCTATTAGAAACTAAAGTAAATTCTCTCCTAAAGGGCATCTTGCGTAGCGTGGCATATGGCTCCAGTATTGAAACATCCGACAACATCTTTGATGATCTCTCTTTACCATCCTTTCGAGCCCTATTTCTGCATACCGTTATACTCCGACATTACTGGGATAATACCTTTAAGGTTCCCAACGTGGTTTGTCGTGACCTTCGGAAAGTGGCTCCATATGCCACGCCGCGAATTAGTACTCATTTTGGGACATGCATTCGGAATTATTATGTTCCAAACACCTTCAACAAACTCCCACCTGTGCTGAGTGGCATTACTTCTCGTGGAAACTTAAAAAGAAAACTGAAGACTATGTGTTCGCCCATAGGAAAATAGCGTCAACCTTCAAGACTTTTTGTAATGAGTTTGTTCTGTGCAATTCGTCTTTAACGATATTTACCTTGTCGCGTCTCTGAATTTCTGTAACTTCTTTGTTCTGTGTTTTTTGGTTTTCTTTGTATGTGTGTGTGTGTGGTTTTTTTTTTTTTTTTCATTGTTATGCGTGCTTTTGTTGATACTTTGTTGGGATCAGTCCTACAAGTCTTTAGGACTTTGACGGTCCCGAAATTATACCCTGAAGACGTTTAAGCACCTGCAATAAATTTATTATTATTATTATTATTATTATTATTATTATTATTATTATTATTATTATTATTATTATTATTATTATTATTATTATTATTATTATTATTATATTATAATAATAATATTTATTATAAAATAATTATTATTATAATTCCATACCAGTCTTGATTATTATATAATCGAGACTGGTATCATACCCCGTGAATTAAAAACTGCTGTTGTCAAACCCCTATTTAAGGGAGGTCAGAGAAGTAAGGTAGAAAACTATCGCCCAATATCTATTTTGCCATGTCTGGCACAAATATTAGAAAAATATATTTATATGACGATGGCATCCTTTATTGATAAATATAAGATTATGTCTCCGAGTCAGTATGGCTTTATAGCTGGCCGAGGAACACAACCTCTCTTGGACACGTTTTCTGATGACTTAAATTATGGCTTTGAGAATAACTTGTTCACTTGCGCATGCTTCCTTGACGTGTCAAAAGCGTTTGATACTGTTAATCACTCTATACTACTTAGCAAAATTTCAGCCATAGGATTTCGTGGACCTTTCTTGTCACTTTTAGAAAATTTTCTGCTTGGGCGCACACAGTTGGTTTCGGTGAACAATGTGCAAAGTTCCACAGTTAGTTTAAAATCTGGCGTTCCGCAAGGGTCCGTTCTTTCTCCACTACTGTTTAACATCTATGTCAATGACTTATATAGCGTGGTTTCAAACTGCATTATTTACCAATATGCAGACGACACCCTTTTATTAACACGTCATACTTCCTACCCAGAAGCGCTTCAGATGCTCCAGCAATCCTCTAACGAAGTCATGGACTGGTTTTCTCGGAACTTGATTTCTATAAATGTGTCGAAAACAAAACTCGTCTGCTTTCGCAATCCCTTGAAGGTAGTGTCCTTAAATATTCCTTTTTTGCTACACACATCAAACTGTAGCTCGTGCCACTGTGCTGAAGTGCCGTATTCCGACTCTGTAAAATACCTTGGTATACACTTCGACTCCGACCTTTCGTGGAATTCTCATCTAACGAAAATATGTTCGAAGTTGAGAAGCGTTTCTTGTCTGCTTTATAACATCAAAACTTTCATGCCCCTCGGCTTACGCAAACGCATTGCCTATTCGTTAGCCTATAGTCACCTGCGCTATGGAATAACTCTTTTCGGTTCATGCTCTAATTTATGGCAAACGAAAATAGACAATATCTTAAAGGGGATTTTGAAAAACGTGTGCTATAACCTCAATTATTCTCATTTAGACCTTTTTGAGACATTGTCAATGCCGAACTTTAGATCACTTTTTTTAGAAACAGTTGTGATCAATCACTACTGGTCTGACGACTTTAAAGCTCCTCGTCTCGTCTCACGGCAGCTACGGAACGTTTCCAAATATCTCGTCCCGAAATGCTACACACGGTATGGCAAAACTATGCGTTCATTCTACGTTCCAGACATTTTTAATCAATTACCATCAGATCTCTGGAACATTACGTCAAAGAAAAAACTAAAAAAGCGCCTCCGTCATATGGATATACTAAAAGAAAAAGGGCACGGTGGCATCGCCAAGATGACAGTCGTTAACAGCTTCGTGTTCATTGCACAGGTACTGCTGCTTCTGCCGCCGCACTGGGCCGGTGACGCCGTCAAAAGCTGTCCGGCGGCGATTCATCGAGCTGAGCGCATCATCACGGCTGATAACAAGGAAACAGCGACTCATACAGACCGAAATTTTCTTCGGTGGACCTTCAACGAAAACCTGGAATTCTCAAGATTCACATCGCCATCGACATCGGCTGCCTCAGCGCCAGCGCTGCCAAGTATAAAAGACCACCCCCGATCTGCACTCCACTGTGGGCACGGTGGCATCGCCAAGATGACAGTCGTTAACAGCTTCGTGTTCATTGCACAGGTACTGCTGCTTCTGCCGCCGCACTGGGCCGGTGACGCCGTCAAAAGCTGTCCGGCGGCGATTCATCGAGCTGAGCGCATCATCACGGCTGATAACAAGGAAACAGCGACTCATACAGACCGAAATTTTCTTCGGTGGACCTTCAACGAAAACCTGGAATTCTCAAGATTCACATCGCCATCGACATCGGCTGCCTCAGCGCCAGCGCTGCCAAGTATAAAAGACCACCCCCGATCTGCACTCCACTGTGGGCACGGTGGCATCGCCAAGATGACAGTCGTTAACAGCTTCGTGTTCATTGCACAGGTAGGAAAACGCTATCCTTTCTGTTACCGTAGCAACAACCTTTGTCTTTTTTTGCTGCCGTGCCCACGGACCTGTTTTGCCTTGTTGCGTGAAATGCGTGCACGATTTGCTGATTTGCTCATGCTGTGCGGAGATATAGAGACCAATCCCGGTCCTGACAGGGCAGCGATGATGGAAATGTTAACTAATATCTCGGTCGACATTAAGGAAATTAAACTGAGCCAGGCTGCGACAACATCGAGACTAGAGAAAATAGAATCGCGCCTCGAAGGCCTTGAAGAACTCAGGTCCGTAGTGAACAAAAACTGCGACAAGACCAACCGCCTCGAAGCCACCATCACATCACTCTCGAACAAAATTGATGATTTAGAGAACCGTAGCAGAAGAAACAATCTAATTATTTTTGGTCTTTCTGAACTACCTAACGAAGAGAGTAGCACCCTCGAGGATAGAGTAACTAAAGAGATTCTTGGTGGAAAACTAAATGTAAAGATTAATGGAATCGATCGCATACATCGCCTTGGGAGGCCAGCGCATGGCAAAACCCGTCCAGTAATATTTCGACTCGTAAACTTTAAAGATAAATTGAATATTTTACGCAACTGCAATAAATTGAAAAATGAACGACTCTCGATTAGTGAAGACTACTCAAAGCGAATTCAGGGCATTAGAAAAAAATTACTTGATAGCTCGAAATCAAATAAACTTGCTGGTGATAAGGTCACGCTTACCTATGACAAAATTAAGATAAATGGCACAGTATACATTTGGAATGAGGCCATAAACGATAAGGTTCCCATATCTGAGGAAACCCGGAATCCCAGTACGTGACCAAACCCTACTCAAGTCAACCGTGTATATGAATTTCGATTACTAAACCTAAACGCGCGAAGCATCGTAAATAAAACTGACAAACTTGAAGCTGCTGTTTTGAATACCCAACCTGATATTATAGCAATGACAGAAACTTGGCTATCGGACAGCATTCTTGACTGTGAAATCACGCCCCCAAACTATACGATTTTGCGCAAGGATAGAGGTTCTCGCGGTGGTGGAGTAGCGATTCTTGTAAAAAATGGCATTGTATGTACCCCTTTACCCGATTGCCCAGAAATTGAGTGCCTGTGTTGTAAAATTGCTTATAAAAATACGTGCTGCTATATACTTGTTCTCTATAGACCTCCCACTTCCACTTCAGGGTTTTTCAAAAGTATGTATAGTTATATCAATGATAATATTAATGTGAGCAGTAAGATTATAATTGCAGGTGACTTCAATCTACCTTCCTTAGAATGGTCCTCTCTATCGAAATGTACAGGATCATCTCTCGGCGCAGATATCCTTACAGATCTATGTTTTCATTATAACCTCACCCAAATAGTTACTGAAAATACCCGTATTCAGGGAACGTCGCAATCAATGCTCGATCTCGTCTTTGTCACCGATCATTTCCTGAAAGATGAACACAGCGTAGAAGTTTTAAATGGCATATCTGATCATGAGATGGTTTTGTGCTGCTTCAAAACGAACATCCCAACTTCTGGCAATCCCCAGACTTGTAAGGTTCTGAACTTTGACAGAGCAGATGACGTTGGCGTGCTCGACTTCTTTGATACACACTTCGATAACTTTCTTCTACTGTCCAAGAGCGACCGTAACACTGTAGATATGCTTTGGAACGAATTCAAAACGGCAGTTAACACGTGTGTCTCATGTTTTATTCCACAACGAACTAAACGAATTAAGAAAAACCCTTGGATAACGCGAGAAATCATCCATGTAAAGCGCAAAATAAATAGGCTTCGTAAGAAGGCAAAGAAAACCAGAACTCTTCTAAATAAGAACAAAATGGCATTACTCAACAGCGATCTTGGACAAAAAATCAAGTCGGCTAAATACAATTTTTTCAATATCACTCTCCAATCGTTTATTCAATCTTCACCCGTCAAATTCTGGAACTATGTCAACCCAAAAAACAAATCGAGTCTAGAAACGCTCTTCGGTGACAAAGCAAATCTTGCAAAAGCCTTCAATGATTATTTTCTTTCGGTCTTTACAACAGATAATGGTAATGCACCCTCATTCGCGTCCAATTCTCCAGTCTTGGCTGTAAATGATGTTGTAATTACCGAACAGGGTATCTTATCTCTTCTACTCAACCTGAACACAAAAAAAAGTGCTGGGCCGGACGATATACCAAATGAATTTCTAAAAAGATATGCCGAATGGGTAACAAAATATCTTGTTATAATATTTACACAATCACTTAACAAAGGGCAACTTCCTAAAGACTGGAAGTTAGCGAAAGTCATCCCCATTCATAAGTCTGGAAACAAAAACGAATTTGCGAACTACAGGCCCATCTCCCTTACCTCAACTTGCTGTAAATTGCTCGAACACATTGTTCTGAACCATGTCTCCACCCACATCGAGAATAATCAAATACTTACTCCATATCAGCACGGTTTCAGACGTCACCTTTCAACAGTGACGCAACTTGTTGAAAGCATTCACGATTTTTCCACTGTCATAAACAATAGAGGACAGGTTGACGCCATATTCATCGATCTGTCAAAAGCCTTCGACAAGGTATCTCACCCCAAGCTATTGTTTAAGCTAGAATCTATACTAGGAGCAGGAAAAATTCTCAGGTGGATTGAAGACTACCTTTCAGATCGCTACCAGTACGTAGCACTTAATGCGCACTCATCATTCAAAGGCAAAGTTTCATCGGGAGTCCCCCAGGGATCAGTACTGGCACCTTTTTTGTTCCTAATATACATAAATGACCTGGTCAAAGATGTGAACGTAAAAATTCGCCTCTTTGCTGATGATTGCATACTTTACTCACAAATAAATAACCCAAATGACCAGATTAACCTAAATAATGCGCTTCAACACATCATAAATTGGTGCCACGACTGGCAGATGGAAATAAATTCGAATAAAACTGTATTTATGACCATAACCAATAAAAGACAACAATACTCCTTTCCTTACCAGATAGGCAATAACCTCTTGGAACAAGTCGGTGAATACAAATACCTCGGCCTCAATATAAGTCAAAATTTACGTTGGGACTCACACATTCACTCCACAACTAATAAAGCTCTAAACAAACTGAGTTTCCTTAAACGAGTCTTAAAATTTGCATCTCCTGCCACTAAATTACTAGCCTACAAAACTTTAATACGTCCTATGCTCGAGTACGCCAACGTCGTCTGGTTTCCCCACACAGTCTCCGGCATCAATAAGATAGAAAGAGTTCAGAGAATGGCCGCGAGGTTTATTTGCAATAAGTATAGTAGGCACGTCTCTCCCTCTGAACTTTGCAGGCAACTGGGTCTCTCCTCTTTAGAAAAAAGAGCAAAAACAGCTAGACTTAAATTTCTATACGAATTAGCCAACGATCATTTCAACCTACCAAAAGAAAATTATCTTATCCATACAAGCAAACGATTAACACGGTACAACCATGGCAAGCTTTACGAGGAAGACGTCGCTCATAATAACTGCTTTAAATTCTCTTTTTTTCCCCGAACCATTAACGAATGGAACCACCTGCCTCAAAACGTTGTTCATTCCTCTTCTATTGAAATCTTCCTCGATTACGTAGATGCCCACTTTTCATCATAAACTAACATTTTATGCTGTTTTTAAAAGTGCAGTGTATCTATTGTATTGAAGTTGTTTACTAATTTTTCATTCGCGACTTCTATATTTGCTTTGAATATTTACCTGCAAATTGTGTGTTGAATATTATTTTTCTGCTTGTAATAACTCAAACTGTACCACCCTACAACAACCCCGAATGGGGTTAGTAGTATTGGAAATAAATAAATAAAAAATAAAAATAACTGTCTTTTTTTTTTCACATTTCTATGGAGTATGTTTTTGTGACTAGGAGAGACTCATCGCGTGGTATTTCTGTCCCTCATATTTTGTGTCGATCTTTGAATGTGCTGTGAACAGACGTGCCGTGTAGGTGCGCCCTTTTTTGTTCATTCTGCTAGACTCCTCATCCCGAAGATCTGTGCCTCAAAGTTTTGTGTCGATTTTTTTTAATGTCCTGTGACCAGACGGACAAACCAATTTTAACTCTTTTTTTCTCCTGTTTTCTTCAAATAATTTATATTGATTAGTACCGCCGAAGTGGACATTTACTGTGGACTTCTAGTGTCTTAACGTTTTTTTTTTTTTTTTTTTTTTTGCCGATTATGTTACCAATTTTACCCAAAAGGGTTCAGTCACACAAGCCCATGTCGGCTTTGACGAACCTGACAGCTTCATGAGTATAGTCCTCGAAAATAAATGTATTATTATTATTATTATTATTATTATTATTATTATTATTATTATTATTATTATTATCCAAGATGGCGCCCAGCTCGGACGCATGTATTATCTGCTCCCGCTGCTTCTACGGAAGACAGAGGTTTCTACGCTGTTCTGGGTGCCAGCTACGTGCCCACACCAAGTGCATCTGCTGGCCGGAGAATGAGACCACCTTTCTTCAATCTGGGGTGAGCTCCTTTATCTGCAAGAGTTGCGAAAAGATCAGCGGGGATACTAGGCCTAATGGCGATAGCCAGGCCGGCCTCGACGAAGCATCGCTCAGCCACCACTCCTCACCGCCCTCCCCAACCGCTTCCAACCGCCCGGAGGGGCCAGCTTCCTCCTCCCCCGGCGGTCCCAACGCAGACATGGAATCCTTACGGGCCCTCCTCCTCGACTCCCTCAAGGGGATCTCCTTCCTCACGGACGAGGTTGCTGCTCTTCGGGACGAGAACGCTCAGCTTCGCCGCGAGTACAGGCAGTCTTCCCAGCTGCAGGCGAGTGCCATACAGTCTTTGCGGACGGAACTCAGAGCTGTGCGCGAGACTCGGAGCCAAATGGGGCCGGCCGGCGGAAGACAGCTGCCATTTTCCTACGCCGCGGTGACGAGCCCCCATCATCCGCTATCTCCGGCGCGAGGGGGAGGAGGCACCCCTCTTCTCGCAGGGGGGGCCTCTTCGAGCGCGCCGGTCGACGGCCTCTCTGCGACCTTGAACGGGTCGCGCACCGACCTCGCTGAACCTGTCCAGCCTTCGGGGCACCCACACCGTCGGGACCCATCCAACTTTAACGGGGCTGGGTTCCGCGGGGCGGGACACAAGTTCCCCACGGCAAGGCGTCCGTTGTTGAGGGGAGGTGCGGCAGCCAGCTGTATACCTGTGGCACTGCCACCCCCTCGTCCACGTCACCAACGCGCTGTGTTCGTGACGCGTCTAGGCTCATCTTGTGATCCTGCAGGCCTTCAGGCTCACATCCAAGGGCGGGGCCCTGTTCGTGAGCTCGTATGCACCCGGCTCAAGACACGGTATGAGGGCTACTCGTCCTTCCACGTGACGGCTGCGGAGGACGAAATGGAGAAACTTTTTGATCCCCTCCTCTGGCCAGAGGGAAGCCTCTTCAAGGAGTTCACAGGCCAGCTGACTGACAGCCGTACCTATCAAGCGGTATCTCCAACACCTTTCTCCAATAATGCCGAAACAGATACCTAAACTAGACATTTATTATCAAAATGTCCGAGGTCTCCGCACAAAAGCTAATGAATTTTTTTCTAACGTAACCCTAACTCATGCATCTATTATTGTGCTAACCGAGACCTGGCTCTGTTCGAATATTTCTTCATCTGATCTCTTCCCACCAAATTTCACAGTATTTCGACGCGATCGCACATTCTCTACATTGAAAAAGACAGGGGGTGGGGTGCTGATAGCAATTGATACGTCGTTACAATGCGTTAGGCGTCCAGATCTCGAGACATCATTTGAGTCAGTGTGGGTAGAGCTACAATGCGCTAATGGCGAGCGTATCCTTCTCGGCTCTTATTACTTGCCCCCTGATACCTCTCCTGATGATTTTAGCCAATGTCTACTAGGCATTGAGCGCACAACCAACGCCCTTGAAAAATTTAAATTTATGGTTCTTGGCGATTTTAATGTCCCCAACATATGTTGGGAAACAGCCTCTGCGTCCTCAAAACATTACTATATTATTCAAAAATCTCATCTTTTGCTTAATTTCGCATCATTTACGAACTTAAGACAATATAACTGTATCCCGAACACCCAGGGCAACATGCTTGATCTTTGCTTCTCGGATCTTGACTGCATAGATGTAACTGAGGGTGCGTCAGGCTTGGTTCCCCCCGACGGATATCACCCCCCTTTGGAGATTAGTATACCTGTCCGACAGGGCATGAGACGTTGTTCACGGAAACATCCTGAAGGGAATAGACACAATTTTTGCGCTGGAGATTATGTTAGTTTGTACGATCATTTCTCCAATTACGACTGGTCCTCAATTATCCTGTGTTCTGACGTTGATCAACAGGTTCGCGATTTCACTCGAATCGTCCGAGAAGGAATGGATCAATTCATCCCGCTTCGTAAAACATCAGGCTCAAAGTTTCCCTTCTGGTTCTCGCACGAATTACGTACTTTAATGAATAAGAAATTGCGCGCTCATCGAAAGTTTAAAAAGAACGATACCCCCGAATTAAAATCAGAATTTGGGCACTTTAGGTCTCTCTGCAAGGAAGTTTTTAAACGTGATCGTCAGGCGTACACTGATTCCGTCGAGTTGCAGCTAACAAAAAATCCCAAAGAATTCTGGAAGTATGTTCGCTCTCGGTCCCAGAAAAAAGGTAGAGGAGAGATCACCCTGCTGGACTCACAGGGAAACTCGACGACAGATGTTTGTGAAATTTTTGCACGCCACTTCCAGTCTGTTTTTAAGCATCATCCAATCCCTTCAACTACTGCCGCGCCAGCTGTCTCTGGGAATGCATCCTGTATTGCACTCTTTGACGAGGAGCTACTACATGAGTGTGTAAAAAAAATGAAACCATCATTGTCTTCTGGCCATGATGGTATTCCGTCAGTCCTCTTGAAGGCATACAGTGCCATATTTATTCCTGTTCTAGTACAGATTTTTAACAACTGCCTAAAGAATGAGGTCTTTCCCGCCATGTGGAAAACGGCACTTGTTGTACCTGTGCATAAGTCCGGTCCAAAAACAAATGTGTCGAACTACAGACCTATATCTCTTCTTTGCACATTTTCGAAGCTCCTCGAAGTGGCACTACACAAAATATTGTCATTCAATCTCAAGCGTTATCTTATCCCTAACCAACATGGATTTATGGCGGGTCGCTCGACCACAACTAATCTCGCCTGTTTTATGTCAACCGCTGCTCACGCCGTCGCTAACAGAGGCCAGCTTGATGTGATTTACTTTGACTTGAGTAAAGCGTTTGACATTGTTAATCATGAGATGTTACTGGCTAAACTGTCAAAGCTAGATATTCACAACTCATTGCTTTCATTGCTCGAAAGTTATTTGCGTGACCGGAAGTGCTTTGTTAGCTCGAATAATAATTTTTCTGCTACTTATGAGGCGACAACGGGTGTGCCTCAGGGCTCCGTTCTCGGACCTCTTCTGTTTTCAGTTTTTGTTAATGATGTTTCGACTGTGATTCGTCACTCTTCATTTCTTCAGTACGCAGATGATATTAAGATGTTTATGGAGGTACGAGAAGACCGAGACTGTGTTTTGCTACAGAGAGATGTTGATGCTTTTGAAGAATGGTGCCGGGAGAATGACCTAAAGATAAATAGCTCTAAAACGAAAGTCGTGTCGTACACTCGTAAGACACATAACATTGTATTCCCATATGTTATTCAGACAGACCTTTTGCAACGTGTGAACAGAATCAAAGATCTTGGCGTAGTGTTTGACAGCACCTTAATCTTCTCCAGTCATGTGGATCACATCGTGAACGCAGCTCTACGCACGCTCGGGAGTGCGTGCCGCATCACTAAAGAGTTTATTAACCCCTGCACATTTCTTATACTCTACAGTGCATTGTGTCGACCACAGCTTGAATACGCTTCTGTTGTATGGAATGGAATTTGTGCCACAAATTCCTCGAAAATAGAACGGGTTCAGAACAAGTTTCTTTCCATCTATAGACATCGTTGCTCAGCGCGCATTGTGCCCACCACTACTGATGTCCCTGTCCCTGTTCAGCGTAGCGTGGCACTACCTACCCTGCTTCGTAGGAGAGAACTTGCCGATATCTTATTTTTATACAAACTTGTCCACGCCGTCACTGATTGCACGGTATTGACGTCAAGAGTACTCTTAAAAATTCCTCTAAAAACAACAAGGCAAAATGCGTCCTTCTGCAACAGGCGTCTACTCAACCTCCACGATCCTGTGTCCAGACTTGGGCATACTTATAATTCTTCTTTTTCTGAAACACTCGACATATTTAACAATAACACGCTGCAGTTTGTAAAAACGTTAAAGGCCATCACTTAAATTTGAACTGTATGCACTAACTTGCGGCGTTCACGCCGAAATTCCCCACTTTTAATGCATTTTTTTTTCTTTCTTTCTAGCAATTGGTGTTGGCGGTAGTACCATTAAGCTTATCGTGTGTTGTGACTTTGTGTTTACTTTTTATAATTTTTAAGTGTATTTTTCTAGGGCTTGTCCGTTGTTTGTGTTGTCCGTACTATTGCTTTATACCCTGTTCTGCCTTACATGTTAACACAGTGCACCTGTACCAAGACCGCAAGGTTGTTCCCGGGCACGAATAAAAACATTGATTGATTGATTGATTGATTGATTATTATTATTACACAGTGCACCTGTACCAAGACCGCAAGGTTGTTCCCGGGCACGAATAAAAACATTGATTGATTGATTGATTGATTATTATTATTATTATTGCTTTTTATGTTTCTAGAATGTTTAGTCCGGTAAACCCAATTGTGAGAATGGCTCAGCGTTTGAATCATTACTCTGAAAAACTTGATATTTTCAACCCTTGCTACAGGACGTTTGTCCTTTCTATTAAAAACTTGCCCGTGCAGGATGAGCATTGCTGAATTGCTTTGTTATGTCTGAATGTCGTCATCTCCATGTCGTGTTTTCTGGTGGTGCAGTTGTTGTCCTTCGGTCTTGTGTTCCGTCTCTACTGTTACTGCCTCGTTTTTATTTCATTGTACTAATTACTCGTGCACTGCCTAGTATTATGCTAAAAATGTATCTTATTTTCTGCGGAGATGTGTATAGTGTTTTTTTTTTTTGTTTTTTGTTTTTTTTTTATCCACCAGTGTACCAGCACCAAGACCTCAGGGTTGTTCCTGGGCACTGTATAATAAAGATTGATTGATTGATTGATTGATTGGTTATTTAATAGAAAGGACGTTTGTCCTTTCTATTAAAAACTTGCCCGTGCAGGATGAGCATTGCTGAATTGCTCTGTTATGTCTGAATGTCGTCATCTCCATGTCGTGTTTTCTGGTGGTGCACTTGTTGTCCTTCGGTCTTGTGTTCCGTCTCTACTGTTACTGCCTCGTTTTTATTTCACTGTACTAATTACTCGTGCACTGCATAGTATTATGCTAAAAATGTATCTTATTTTCTGCGGAGATGTGTATAGTCTTTTTTTTTTTTTTATCTACCAGTGTACCAGCACCAAGACCTCAGGGTTGTTCCTGGGCACTGTATAATAAATATTGATTGATTGATTGATTGATTATTATTATTATTATTAGACCTATATCTCTTCTTTGCACATTTTCGAAGCTCCTCGAAGTGGCACTACACAAAATATTGTCATTCAATCTCAAGCGTTATCTTATCCCTAACCAACATGGATTTATGGCGGGTCGCTCGACCACAACTAATCTCGCCTGTTTTATGTCAACCGCTGCTCACGCCGTCGCTAACACAGGCCAGCTTGATGTGATTTACTTTGACTTGAGTAAAGCGTTTGACATTGTTAATCATGAAATGTTACTGGCTAAACTGTCAAAGCTAGATATTCACAACTCATTGCTTTCATTGCTCGAAAGTTATTTGCGTGACCGGAAGTGCTTTGTTAGCTCGAATAATAATTTTTCTGCTACTTATGAGGCGACAACGGGTGTGCCTCAGGGCTCCGTTCTCGGACCTCTTCTGTTTTCAGTTTTTGTTAATGATGTTTCGACTGTGATTCGTCACTCTTCATTTCTTCAGTACGCAGATGATATTAAGATGTTTATGGAGGTACGAGAAGACCGAGACTGTGTTTTGCTACAGAGAGATGTTGATGCTTTTGAAGAATGGTGCCGGGGGAATGACCTAAAGATAAATAGCTCTAAAACGAAAGTCGTGTCGTACACTCGTAAGACACATAACATTGTATTCCCATATGTTATTCAGACAGACCTTTTGGAACGTATGAACAGAATCAAAGATCTTGGCGTAGTGTTTGACAGCACCTTAATCTTCTCCAGTCATGTGGATCACATCGTGAACGCAGCTCTACGCACGCTCGGGAGTGCGTGCCGCATCACTAAAGAGTTTATTAACCCCTGCACATTTCTTATACTCTACAGTGCATTGTGTCGACCACAGCTTGAATACGCTTCTGTTGTATGGAATGGAATTTGTGCCACAAATTCCTCGAAAATAGAACGGGTTCAGAACAAGTTTCTTTCCATCTATAGACATCGTTGCTCAGCGCGCATTGTGCCCACCACTACTGATGTCCCTGTCCCTGTTCAGCGTAGCGTGGCACTACCTACCCTGCTTCGTAGGAGAGAACTTGCCGATATCTTATTTTTATACAAACTTGTCCACGCCGTCACTGATTGCACGGTATTGACGTCAAGAGTACTACTCTTAAAAATTCCTCTAAAAACAACAAGGCAAAATGCGTCCTTCTGCAACAGGCGTCTACGCAACCTCCACGATCCTGTGTCCAGACTTGGGCATACTTATAATTCTTCTTTTTCTGAAACACTCGACATATTTAACAATAACACGCTGCAGTTTGTAAAAACGTTAAAGGCCATCACTTAAATTTGAACTGTATGCACTAACTTGCGGCGTTCACGCCGAAATTCCCCACTTTGAATGCATTTTTTTTTCTTTCTTTCTAGCAATTGGTGTTGGCGGTAGTACCATTAAGCTTATCGTGTGTTGTGACTTTGTGTTTACTTTTTATAATTTTTAAGTGTATTTTTCTAGGGCTTGTCCGTTGTTTGTGTTGTCCGTACTATTGCTTTATACCCTGTTCTGCCTTACATGTTAACACAGTGCACCTGTACCAAGACCGCAAGGTTGTTCCCGGGCACGAATAAAAACATTGATTGATTGATTGATTGATTGATTGATTATTATTATAGTTGTTCCGCAGTTGGTTGCTTAGATCGAGCGGGAAACGAGAATGGTACTCGGCTCGGTCATTTCTTATGTGTTGTCGTCTAAGATATAGATAACTCAAAAGCATTAGCAGATCGACAACTTTTCTCGTTCAGCGGCCTCCACAAACCTAAAAAAGTTCAACTTTTCTTCCTGTTTTGTTCGGTTTTTCTTTTTTGCCGGATTTCGGGCTTTGCTTTGAGTTCCTAATTTAAAACGCGCGGTCTAGGATCTTGGTCGAGACGAACCTCTAGTGATCAGTGGACAACTAGCGACACCTGGTAAACAGGCAGGACACTTCTGCGTACTTCCTGTCCTACCCTACATGGTAATAAATGCAACCTGGAAGGTACGCCTCGCCGTTCTGGACGAAGATGAGTAAGAAAATTTAGAAAAATGTATTTCAACGCGAAATGCAAACAAGCATCATCCACAGCCTAAATTGTCTCCATTGAAGGCACTCTACCACAAACAAACCGATATGGCCGGTCTGTGAGCACCACGCACTTGGTTTTCACCTCTTCGACTGAAACAAGTGCTGCTCTTTGTTGTTTTTTTTTTTTTTTTTTTTCTTTGTGCAGTATCAAAGCTTTACAGAAGTTTCTAATATTTCAAAACCGAAACTACCTCGGTAACAAACTATATATAAGTAGACAATGGTTACATTCTTCGTAATGGACGGTAGCTTGCGCCGCCTAGCATAGAGGAACGAAAACGACAACAAAGAAGGAGAGCGAAATACGAAGGAAAGAGCCTCCACTCTTCGCCCCATCCCTTCCCGACAACCTGTTGAAGACAACTGACATCCCTGACTTTTGGAAGTTCTGTCCGGCGCCCACAAAACAAAAATCGCACGCTGATCACCACGCTCAGTAAATGAAGCGTTCCGGATGGACCAAGATACCACCGTCGACGAGAGGTCACCCGTGATCGCCACCGACGGTACGTCGCCTGTGCCGCCGCCGATCGCCCGAGTCTTTGGAGTTATGCGTGGAATGTAAACAAGGCTGCGCCGCCTCCTCTCCGCACTCGGGGAAGTCGCCTACGAGACAACGCGCTCTCACTATCGCGAATCAACCTCATCAAATTTCGGAGATGTGAGTCGATCGTTTAGATAAGGAAAGAACCACGACTCGGAAAGTGATCGGCGGGCCGTTTCAACGCGGACCGAAGCACTCGCTGGGCCGGGA
Source organism: Ixodes scapularis (assembly GCF_016920785.2). Taxonomy (NCBI): domain Eukaryota; kingdom Metazoa; phylum Arthropoda; class Arachnida; order Ixodida; family Ixodidae; genus Ixodes; species Ixodes scapularis. Next base: position 52,533,756 of record NW_024609883.1, on the reverse strand, counting down.
GGCTGCGATGGGTCGGCCATGCGGCGCTGACTTCTAGGATGCGACCTGGCGTTGCGTTGCCGTCCACCGCGGAGCCCTGGCTCCCCGTCCCCAAGTCCCCGAGGACGGACGCGGCGCGTCGCCGCAAGACGTCATCGGCTCGGAAGACGCGGTCGCTGCCTCTGCCGGGACCACGGCATCGTCCCCGAATGCGACCACGCAGGAGCTGCTCCCGCTGTGCGACGTGCTCTTCAACATCATCTCCTTGGCGTCCTACTTCTGCGACGTCGTCTTCGACGTCATGGTGGCCTACACCCTGCTGGCGGTGCGGCGGCAGCCCCTGTGGTTCGGGATCTCACTCAGCTGCATTCTGGGCTCCCTGGCCACCAGCCAAGTCCTCTCGCTGCGCTGGTACCTGGACGCGGTCAAGGCGGCGAGCTCGGGCCGCAGGCGTCGCTGGGGCGTGCTTGCGCTGCACGCGTTGCAAGCGGGCGTCTTGTGGCGGTACTTCAAGCTCTTGTTGCCCGTTCGGCTGAGCGCCGTGAAGAGAGAAGTGGCCGACCTGTGCCTCCTGCGACTCGTGCACGCCTTCGGCCAAGCCACGCCGATGCTGCTCCTGCAACTCCACCTGGCCTGGGCGCAGCCGTCGGCGGATCTCGTGGCGCCCCTGGACCGGGTGTCGCTGCTTCTGTCCCTCTTTAGCGTGTGCTGGGCGCTCGCTTCCTTCAGCAAGAACGTTCGGCGTCGCCAGCTCCACCGGCTCGTGCTCACCTGGCTCGGCGTCGTTTGTCAGCTCGCCTGGCGTCTGGGCACCGTGTCCGCGCGGGTGGTGGCGCTCACTTTGTACGCGGCGCTCTACGGACCCTGGGTCTTGGCCGTGCTGGTGCTGCACTGGCTAGCCATGCTTGTATGGCTGGCGTCGCCTCCCCGTCGGCTCTTCGGCGGGGAGGTCCTCTGGCGTCGGCTCGCCTACTGCGCCCTGCTCGCCTACTTGCACACCCTATGCTACGTAAACCTACGACCGGAGCCGGGACGGGCCCGGCGCGCCGCCTTTTACGTGGCGATGTTGCTGGAGAACAGCCTTCTAGCAGCGGTCTGGCTCGCGCTGCATCCCGGACCTCACTGGGGTCAGAGTGCCGCTCTCCTGACCGTCTGGGGCGGCTTTTTCTTGGGACTAGGCTTCATGTTGCTTTACTACCGCTGCTGCCACGTGCGCCGTCTGGCCCCCGTGCCCCGCGCGGCTCCACCGGTGTCTCCGGCGGGCGTCTTCAACTGCCGCCTGAACCCCGCTGCGCTCAAGCGCAAGCGCAAGAAGCCATCGTCGTTCGTGCCCCCTGCCCAGCCCTTTTGGAAGAGAGGCCCCGGAGCACCGCCCGCTGTCGACATCCAGCAGAAGCTCCAGGAAAAGCGACGCCAGCAGCTTCAAGACCTGCTCGCCATCGAGGAGGAGATGAAGCAGGGGAAACTGGCTCCAAGGGGCCCTCCGCAGGGGCCGGCACCCCGGCAGCCCATCCCGCGCTCCAAGAAGCAGCCCTGGCTGCGCAGTCCACCCCAGTTCCGCTACCGGTCGCTCCTCGGCGGTTCACCAGAGGTCCTGCTGTGCCCTCACCGCCTGGACCAGGCCCGTGGAGGGGGACCCCTCAGGGCTGCGCCCCCCTTGGCAAGGACCCTCCCGCGAGAGTTACGTTGGGCACAGAGGGCCCTTGCATTCAGGGAGAGCAACTCGAGCGACGGGGACGTGGACTCTGCGGACGAGGATGCTTCGGCAAGGCTGCGCAGCTGCCGCACCTTTTTGGGGAGACCGCACGGACCGGAGACCAGGCTTTGATTCTTCACCAAGGCTCCGAAGACGAAGGTTCGGCCAGCACCTAGAGGCCTTCCACGGTCCAGGTCGTAACCGGTACACTTGGCCAACTACGGTTCGTCAAAATACTCATTATTATTTAACTGGATCGTCGACCTCTTTGCAATTGGCTAAGTGGGACCCTGCTACTACCAGATTTGCCGACCAGAGCCTCCTCTAAGTTACACCGTGTCCGTGAGCTTACAGTGAGAGAAACTGATCAAAATGGCTTCTGCGAGGCAACACTGGCCGAAAGAAAAACGCCGCTATGTGGTGAAAGTAACCCTCCACCACGGTGCTGGAAACATGTCTTCAGCCGGTGTGCTTACTGCACCCTCGTAATTGGTCTCTCGATTTCCCTCCGACGACAAGGTTCGTGTCATGCTGTCATTGGCCGCTGTCCAGCCAATGTCGCACCAGCAGAGATGGATGTGGGAGACGGCTCTTCCGCTGCGAGTCACCGCAGCTGGCCAGCCGGCGGGAACTAGAGTAGCCACGGTTCGGGATGCCGCTGCAACAGTGACACTTGCATCTTTGTCGGCACTTCAACTGTGTGTCCGGGAAAAAAAGATTTGCCAGTGGTTTTTTTCTCCACAAATATGAGCTGTGCGTCGCCAAACACCCAGTCTTGAGACCAGATGCCAAATTTTAGAACTCTTCGTCGTATTGTTTATAGCAAAAGCTATAAGACATTTTGTGAAATTTTCAATGTAAAAACCCTGTAGCCGACTCTATTCATCGCTTTGCATTTGTCGGGAACTGTTCTTTCGTTTAAAAATTTTCCAAAATCGCCGATAACTCCTGAATTGGATAGTGCGAGCTCTGAAACTTTGGCATTGGTCTAGGTCACTATACTGCGTCTTGCCCTACGAGGTACTAGGGTCCGAAGGCTGGCGGCATAGTACTACCTCAGAAAAGCTTTCATCTGCATTGCAAAGAGCGCGCGAAAAATTCCCAATACGCAGAGTACGAAGAGCACTAATCTTATGCATATGGTTCTCTGTTGTGATAGCGTGCTATTTTATATTGGTGAAGTAAAGCTACATGGTATTTATTTTCATTAACATGCATGGCCATATTTCGTAAACACATCAACTGTTTGGAAAGGTTTGAGGGTACGCAGGCAACACGGACATAAAGTCCTTTCACCTTAACCATAACAATCCAATCCATTCTTCAACGCTCTATCCAAATTTGTTAATGGCCATTGGTTCCGATCTCGGGTTCTCTTTGTCACATCGCTTCCAGATGGTATTTAGTCCCATCAATAGTAGCAAGCAGACGAAGCCGACGCAAGGGTTCAATAAGCAGACGGAAAACTTGCATCCGCATGGCACATCTTGGCGCACCGATACGCATGACGAATCAAATATACCTTGTGGTTTCTGACAGGCTCGTGATTGGACCCGGCAGCCTGTGGCATTGGCTTTTAATCTATCGTAGGACGAGACGGAGTATGGCGCCACATTTGGACGGAGACTGCACTGCTTAGTTCATTTTTGGTGGTGAAAAGACCACTTCAAAGTTGTTTTTTACGGACACCCTGTACAATTATTTGCCAGAATTGCAACAAAATGAGCTCCTGGCTCCCGTGGCAGATTGTTCTTGCGATCTTAGATGCATGGGCCTTAGAAGATGCTAAGCACACCAGTTGGAGATCTGTTTCGGGCACCGTACCAGTATTTTGCCTCTGGAAACAGTGATCCCCTTCGGACCCCTACATGAGGCATGGCCTCTTTGTGCAGAATATCATTGTAAAGCAGGAACCATAGACTGTGCAAGAAAAGCTGCCCTTTCAGACACAGTAAATGTAACAGAATTGAAGGACACAAAAGTGGCATTTCACCTTTTTCAAAACTCCATCGAGCAGCATTGGCAATCGCCATATTATTTTATGTGGCACTGCCAGCTCTTGTTGTGCGACGGCACCCAAGCACTGAAAGCAAGCCCATGACTACATTATGGCAAACTTGGGAAATTTGAGAAGTGGCTCCACCTGTAAAGGGTTCAGAGTTCTCCCTAATATATGACGTGCCTTACTACCGTACAAAAATATTACACTTTTTTCAGCTCCAACATGCACCTGTACTGAAGGATATACACAGCAGCCCAAAGGGTAAGGACAATTAAAAGACGTAGAAAGGACCAGCACTTGTCCTGTCTATGTCTTTTACTTGTCCTTGTCCTTTGTGCTGCAGTGTGTATTATGTATAACCAACTTGTACATCAGATCAAATTATACTGAAGTAAGCCGCCGAAATGCCATTGAAGCTGGCGCTCTATGTGCGTTGGCCCGTGTTTAGTGGCAGTTGGGTGGCATGTGCGATAAATGTTTTGAGAATACATTTCCAAGTGGAGGTGACTGGTGCGCAACATTCGTAGCAAGCTCCACCCCAAACAAACCAAAACGTCAAGTCACCACGGCCTCTACAGGGTTCAGAATAATTCGGCAGGATGCACCGCAAACCAACAGATTCACTGTTGATTGAGGCCCACAACATTAGCAAAGTCCAGGTTGCTACGTCAAGATATCTGTTAAGCTATAGCTTGTTGGTTACAGTTTTATAGCTATTTATACGACTCAAGTTGGCAACTATTTTGTGGCTACTTCTGCAACTTGTGTGATTGGCTCGAGAGTCTTCGAGTGCCACCATCGAGGAATGCTTGCTCACATGATCCGAACATGCTGGAACTATTGATTCGTTGTTCAGTGCCTGGTGGAGTGTCTTGGGACAAACAGAATCGCATCTTGTATGTGTTTGTGACCGTCCTCACCATCGAGCTGCGCAAGACGGATGCCAACGACCTCGCGAGTGTGGATTCTGCTTTGTGCGCATTTATTCATAAATAGGCAATACGAAACGGTGGCTTCCCTATTCATCCGCACTCGTCGCGGCACGCGGTCCGCCGCCGTCCGCATCCCAACCAGCTCTGGGGACAGGCGCGGTCTTGTTTCGCCCTGCCCGGCGCAGAGAGGACCACCTCCCGGTGGTCCGACCGGCGACCTGCACCGTTTGCCTGCAGAACTCGTCCGTCCCGCGAAAGCCATGTCAAGGCAGTTCGACGCCAGCGCATCGACACCAAAGGTCCGGAGAATCCAATCTCCATGTTTGGCCGGTCACCGCGGGCCGCCCCTAGGTCGCAGGGGCGGCACGGGGCGGCCACAACGCAACGCGCCGGCTACTCCCGTGGCGCTTGACGTGCTTGGCGAGGTGGTCGCTGCGCATGAAGCGCCGGTCGCACAGCGTGCAGCAGAAGCGCTTCTCGCCGGTGTGGGTCCGTCTGTGGCGCGAAAGTTCGTCCGAGCGCGAGAAGCACCGCTCGCAGCCGGCCCACTGGCAGGCGAAGGGGCGCTCCCCCGTGTGCGTCCGCACGTGGGCCTTGAGGTGCGAGCTCTTAAAGTAGGTCTTGCCGCAGCCCGCGTAGCCGCAGACATAGGAGCGCCGGCGTTCTTCCGGCGTCGACGGGGCGTTGTTTGCCGGCGCGTTGATGAAGAGAGTCGTCGGGACGGGGCGCGCCACCAAGAGCCTGACGGCACCCATGGGCACCAGGGTCTGGACCAGCGTCTCTTCGGCGCGCACCATGGTTGGAAGGATCGAGAGGGCGGGCTTAGGCGCAATGGCCACCACGGGGCGGAGGGGTTCCGGCCTGGGGGGCGGAGGAGGCGGCGGGGGGGTCCCGGCAACCGGGGGGCGGCTCTTGGGGGGTGCTCGGACGATCACCGACACCGGGGTGCAAGTCTGCGGGGCCGCAGGAGTCGGACGACTGTCTGCCAGCAGCAGCTGGAAGAGGAAAGGTGAGAGATTGGCGCGATTTCTAGACGGAAATTGTCCCCGCAGTTTCAGCGCCCCCTCGTGACATGGTTGGTGCTAGCTTGGTGTTGCAATGTTCGTGCAGAAAGCTCTTCGTAGTTTTAGCTTCCTGCACTATTCTGATGTCTCCCCTAGAGTTTCTTTCTTAGCCACTTTTCACCATCTGAAACCACCCAGTACCTCCTTCGAGCACCAAAGAGTATGGCCATTTGCTTCCAGCAAGCAACAGAGTAATAACAAACCCTGAAACACTTTCTTTTTTTTCTTTTTTCACGTGCCAAAGCAAATTGAGGTTTTTAGACACTATTTTAGAGAATATTTATGTTGAAACATGCATTTCCTTAGCACTAAATGTCCAGTGAATGGACAAACGGGCAGTAATACCATCTGAAGAAGGAGAAGGGGGGGTTTAAAAGACCGATACCAGGGGAAAACTCTAATCGGGACCGAGTGCACACCCACGCCAGTAGAGCCAACAAAAACTACACTGAGAGAAATATGTTTCCAAAAATGAAGTGTGCTTTAAGAGTGGCACAACTCAAGGCACATGTTCCATGTACTTAACCAGTAAGCTGCTTCACTTCAACTGTGAGCAAAGCAGAAGACACAAAACCGAGCTCCGGGTTTCGTTCCTGCCAAGCATGTATGCTCGTTCAGTGCAAGCATCTTTCGGGGCAACATGCTCGTGCTTGTAGCTTCAACTTTGCCAGCACATAATGTCAAACAAACTATGGTGTTCACGCGGCCCATTGGAGACCTAGCTTCGTTTCCTTCTCCAACGGACACTTCGGAATGTAGTGCTCTCAGAACATGCCGCCATCTGTGACTGGCAATATGTTCTAGCTGGCAGCACTAGAAATCTGACGGACGAATATGGGATGCACTCTTGTGCATCACATACAGATTGTTGGTTGCCAGTTGGCAATGCAGAAGTATCCTAGAGGAGGCCACACTCTTGCACCTTGGTCCATTATTTGACCAAAACCATTTACATTACCGGTGATTCATTTGCTCATCTATGGCTGTAACATGGCAAATGTATTGTTCCAGACTGAAAATAATTTTTAATAACAATGCTCTTGACGAGAGTCGTTCTAGACATTGCCAACCGTGGCAGACCTTGGAGCACAAGAGTGATGTGATCATTGGTAAAATTATTGCCAAAAATTTGCTTTTAAACTGCATTTTTGCTTGCAGATTTTATTCTAAGGTGTGCAGCCTGTGATCAAAATAGGCCAGAGCAGTTGGTAGATTCGAGAAAACCATGTTTCGCCTATCCCAAAGAGATGTCGAAACAAATACATGAGTGCAACAAAAGTTTTGCATCCAGGCGACAGTAGTGGCCACTTCAAGAGCAGGCAATGGGTAATCGTAAGTACCCCTAGCAGTGATGCAATATCCCTCGCCAATGTCATACGTGAATGTCTGTTTGAATGCAGAGATTTCAGTGATTTCTTTGACCCTCTGGTTCGCTGTGGAAAGCCATCAAAATGAGAATGGCAGGGCATGTCTTTTGAATCACCTGCCCCCTACATGCACTCCGTGCCTTCCGCTGAACTTTGGCTGCGCTTGCATTCGAGGTACATAAGATGCCGGGGCACTGTCGGTGGTAGGAATCCGGCGCTTGGGGCAGGGCAGTATCTCCCTGTTGTGCTCAACTTGCCAGCGTCTATACTCCGTTTCACAATAACTTGGCAAACTGTGGAAGCTGCGACCCCCGCGACCCAATAAGAGCGTCCGAGCAATGCACGTTGCAACACACCAAGATCGAGGCGACGGAAGCCTCGTTACCGCCACCGCAACAAAAGTGTGCAACAAAAAGTAGTTCTGGGCTTCTTTTTCTTTGAGTAATGTTGCAGTCAGACTGTTATGACCACAACAGTACACGACACGGAAGACAAAGACTTATGTGTCAACGATACTTAATATGGATAAACACTTCTGAAAAAAATGTGGCTTTTGAACAATGCTTCAACACTTTCACTCAGGACATTGCCCTGGCATTAGCATCCACCACAGAGTCATGGGTAAATTGAGTGTATGATTGTCTCGTGAACTGCTCCCGAAGAGCTTGCTATTCTAGCAGACGGCAATGTAGCGGCGGTGGACATTTATCCGAAGTCGGTTGCTTTTACAGCAGACGGCATTGGGTTACTCCAGGCCTCGCATTTAGCGCAACGACGGAAACGCTCCTGTGACGTGGTGTAACATACTTTACTACAAAGCCCTTATTGGGTCATAGGGACCGTAACCTCCACAGTCCGCCAAGTTATTGTGAAGCGAAGTATGAGCCCCGAGCTAATTTGGCATTGGGCTACAAATCTTCAATTAGAATGTGCTAGCCAAAATTAATACTGAATTTCCGAATTTTTTTTATTTAATCCACTAATTGTTGTGTTGCACCCCTGTAGCAAGGTTTTCTGCAGTCCACGATGTCATCCTAGAGGAGACATCTCCCTATTTCAACTGATTTAGTTGGAAAATAATTTTTATCGTAAACAAAACGCCATCTGTCTAATGGGAGGCAGAATAAAAAAAAATTAAAAAGCGGGAAACGTCCTGCGTACCCGTGCGAGTTCCGAGGACCTGCTGCAGCCGCCCTTGCCCGGAGACGCCTCCTCCTGCTCGTCCTCCGAGTTTGGGGGTGTGAGGTCCATGCCAGGCAGCGGTCGGACAACACTGTCCTTGCCGTGCCTGCTCATGGCCAGGAGGGTCTCCACCGCAAAGTAGTCGGCTCGGCCCAGATGGGCGGCGCTGGGGGCAGTCTCTTCCATCTGCAATGCATCAACACCTCGTCCGTTGCAGAGACCGTCGCCCGGCAAAGGGAGCCCCTCGTCCCTGATCGTGCGAGGGCTCCGTCAGCGGGTGACTTGCAGAAAAAACGGAAAGCAACAGCGAGACCTGCACAGACCCCAACACGGGGCGTGTCTCAAGAGCACCACAATTAGGCGCACGTGAACTGTGACCTTTGGAATGCACACAGTCGAAGCACCATCGAAGAACCACTCCAAACAATCTGTCGACCCAGTACGTACAACTGCAGACATCCCAATGCCCTAAGGATGTCAGGTGCATGTCAGCAAGTCTGTATGTTCACCATGAGTCAAACAGAAGACTACATCAGGTTGACCACTTTTTGCCACAAGCAATACACAACATAATGTTCAATCACTTGTCCAAATGCTCTTTGATAGAGATTCTGCTGAAATGCAAATGCATGCTTTCGTTTTTTGGGGAGTTTCCTATGTAATATCTTGATAGTAACTGCAATATGTTAGGCTCTGTAGGTTTTCCCCTTTATTTTTTTTTATTTGTTTTTGTAAGCACCAGGATTTATCTTCTGCTGAAAAGAAAACAGCCTAGTCTGACTAGATGTCTCAGTAGGCAGAAGAGTTCATGTAGGGTCATTTGCTGGAATACTGTGGTCCTTTGTTGTATTTCTGCAATATGTGGTTGCAGATGTAGATGGCAAGAGGTAACAATGGTTTTGAAGTATGGCTCATGCCCTCTACTTACAATATGCAATAGTATATTGAAATATTGTGGCTTTGTCTACCACAAACATTATATAACTGAAATAAATATAAGGGCACAAACGAGCTGGTGTACATTAAACATGATTCAAAAACCCCGAAACTGCAAGTAACGACACTTTTTCTTTTTTTGAGAGAGAGAGAGAGAGAGAGGGGGAATACAATTTTAGCTGTGCTTGTGACTTTTGGTTTTGGGCGTGCCTGTGGTGGGGTGGGGGGGGGAGAGAGAGAGAGAGGGAGGGAGGGGGAGGGTTGAATCATGTTTAATATAGAACTACTAGGCTCCATGAAATATTGCTTTTTGTTGGGGTTCTTCAAAGACTTTCGTGGTGGCACGGTATATTGCTGGATAGATATGTAAAGTGGCAGCAAAGCTCTTACTGGCAAAAAAAAAAAAAAAAAAGATACCATACTGCACTAACTGAAAGAGAAGAAAGATTAGAGTGTATACATATTTCCAGGAAATAAAGATCGGGCATAAACCGAAGCACAATGGAGGAAAATATGAAAAAAAAAAATTATAACTCCTCGTGTTGATTTTTTTTTTTTTTTTTTTTGCTTAGTTAGACACTTATTAGCGCTAGAAAAAATGGAAAGTAAGAAGGCATAAAAGGCCCGCCCGTCTTTGTTTCAGGAAACGTTAAAGGCCTCTTTCCCTCACTAGAGGGCCGCAAGCGGCTACCAATTTCCGTAGCAGACGACTTATCAAATCGAGACCGTCGTCTGCTCCAGATAATTCCCTCGTGACCCGTCTGCAATGCAAACAGCAAGCTCGGTTGATAAGAACCTTATCGGGCGTGACGACCTTCCGTGCAACAGAGGCGTTTCGGCCATCCACTACGACGTATTACGTTCGAATGCATCGACGTCCATGCAGCGAACTATACTCCACAGCAAACTCTAGTTCTCTAAATACGTTCTAAATATATCAAAAAAATCCCCAAATTGTTCCAGGCGTTCAAAACGGTTCGTTTCCCTGGTGGCGGTAGACTGACCAGCTGACGGCGGAAGTGGACGGGCCGTGTCGGAGGTTGTCGCAGGAGGCATAGCCTTACCTTTCGCCGGTCCGTCCCTTTTACTGGGGTCGGGAGCAAATAGAACAGGGGAAAAAAAGGAGAGGACTGGACGGGAAAAGAAACATTGAATAGATAGATAGGGATCGAAGACACTCGTGAAACCAGTTGGTCAGTATATTGGGCGCCCAACGTAGGGCGGCTTTTTTATTCCACCAGTCAGTCGTCAGTTCAAAACAAGCGCAGCGCGACCCCCGCGAAATCCCCACCCTTTTGCTCTGCCACCACGGGAAAAATAAAAACATTCTGAAACGACACAGAGGCACTTTTTCTACAACGCGCACGGATCACAGTGTGCGGGGCGTGCTGTGGACGTTATGAACACGACAGCCGAGAGTCAAAAATGCCGACGGCTCGCGAACGACGTCGGGCCGGTCAGGCTACTTACAGAGTCTTCGTGCGGCGGAGGCGTTTGCGCAAATCGCGTCATGGGCGCTGCCGTTGTCACAAGCGTAAAAGGTTTCCCGCACCACAGTATTTTCCGTCCGCTTCGCGACGCAGGGGAAAAGCGAGCTGCGTCTTGGGAAGCCCTTTTCTAAGGTCGGCCGCGGGGGCCGCGTCCGCCGCCGGCCAATCGGGAGGCGAGGGCTCGGCGGGCCCGGCCAATGGGAGCGGCGCGTGCACGTGAGAGCGGCGTGATCAGGACCCAGCTGAGCACGTGCACCGCTGCTGATGGCCTGCGTGTTCGTAGGCTGACCGGGCCCCCCACCCCTCCCGCGCCCTCGGAGCATAAACATCGGCTGCTGTTGCTGGGGGGAAGTTGTGTTGTTGGGGTGGGCCAACATGGCCAACACCCGGTTCGGGTAGAACACGCGGATCGGTTTTTGGCGTCGATGGAAATGTTTGGCTTGGTATCACGCGGAGGTTTCGCGGTCTTTGTTTGCTGCACCGCGTTCTTTCTGACCTCTTTTCCGAGGGGCGGTGGCCGGCCGCCCACCAACGAGTTTTTTTTTTTTTTTTTTTTTTTAATTTGTTGAACAAAGCCGCTGGTCGATATTTGAACATTTGTGTTGAACATTGTTAAATGACTAAACTCTGTTATAGCCGTTTAATATCCTATCTCTGTCGGAAAATCGTGAGGTTGTGCTTTGTTGTCTTCGTTCGTCTTTGTGTTCGGAAATTGAGACTCGCACGGCTTTTTAGAAGTAAAATAAAGACTTGTTTGTCGTGATTGGAGAGGGGGGCCTGAGGCCCGCGGCACGGGCCCGGTTTTTCGTTTGTTTACCGGATCAAAGCACTTTCATCGGTCGTCTGCAACTCCCCTTTCGAAGGCGGTTTGAGTCACGCGGAATGTAAGGCCAACGTCACCATATGACGCATCATACTTCTCCGACACGGACTCGAGCAACGAAGCCTGCTCCCATACTTCGGTTACGCTTCGACTGTACGTCATTTTCGTACAGTCGGTCCTCTGCCTCCCCCAAATTTCAGATTCGCCCAACTTCCGCCCAACTTCCAGACCCTAAACGCAGAAAAACAAAGGTGTGACGTCAGCCAACGTTGCGAGATCCGCTCGGTGGCTCGGTCAGTTGTAGAGGTCTTGCGAAGAGGCGGATCCCCCTCTCATCCCACAGCTCGACGCATATCGTTCGCAGCGCTGTCGCTTTTGCACGCTGTGGCGGGTATCCGCAATAGCAGTTCGGCGACTGACGCAGCGTGTACAAAGAATGGCGCTTCGACCGCTGGGTGTCGGGCCGGGACAAGTAAGTTTTGCCCGTGCAAGCAGCGTCACCTCAACTGCTTTGATCTAGAAACGTGGCCTTTTACCAAGTGACGTTGTTCGCAGCTTTGTTTTATTATATATGTCCTGAACGGACGTCATGTTGTCGTCCCGTACCCCGTCACCGCCTCCCTGCAGTCTGGGGATTTCCAGCTACGGTAGCCAGAAGTGGAACGCGCCTCCGACGGCTGGCGTCGTCACACTCTGCAACGCTCCTGTTCGACGCGATCCTAGCGGTGAAAGACCTGTGGAGGTAGTAAGCCTAGTTAGGGTCACGATACGACAGACTCCTGTAGCTACACTCCGCGACAACTTTTCTTGGCAATGCAGTGGAAGGTACAGGCCTGCGTTCCCTCTCCCATTTTGAGTGTGCGCGGGCTCTCCTCCTCTCCCCGGAAATGGAAAGAGGAGGAGAGCCCGCGCACAGCTTTGCTGCGCTCAAAATGAGAGAGGGAACGCGTGCCTGTACCTTCCACTGCATTGCCAAGAAAAGTTGTCGCGGAGTATAGCTCTGCATTCGGACCACTAAATCGGCCATTTGATCAAAATTCAAGCAGCGCGGCAGCGACTCTTGAGTTCGTTCGATTTTTTTCCGCGACCACGAGGGTCGCGACAACGCTTGACGCGCTTGACGGCTTGACGCCGCCACCCGTGACGTATTTTGGTTCAACCCGCACATAATAATAATAATAATAATAATAGTAATTGTGTTGCAAGCAGGGTGTCGAACCGGAACCGAACCGAAAACCGGAACAGAACCGTTATTTTTAGCCGAACCGGAACTGAACCGAACCGAAATCTTCGCCGCCATCTTGGAACTGAACCGGAACCGAACCGAAAAAAAATATAACGGTAACCGGTTCAAAACGGTTCAAGGTAATATTTTTTTTCTTCTTTGCTGGTATCACAAAATGAAATATGGGAATAAACAATTGGCGGCTGTATTTCTATCTGTTGATCGAATCGTCATATACATAATTGCAACGTATGATAAATTGTGGGTTTTCATGACACCTTTGTTGTCACTATGATTAACCATGTGTCAAGTTGTCACGTGACGTCATGGTGTCAATACATGTTGTCAAGTAATGTCACGTGGCCTCGTGACGTCACGTAACTCACTGCGTTAAATCGATTTAATTTGAGGAAGTCACTAGATGTATTAACCTTGTTGACAGCAGGACGTAACATGACATCACGATTTCGCACCGAGAGTCACGTCACACCGTGACGTAAGCGATTTTCAAAATCCCTAGTCGAGTGCTCGGGTTCATGACAATCAGCATGGCCAAACATTCAGGTAACGGCTCATGTCAATTAGATATGATAATCAATAGCCCAACACTAACAATATCTGAAGCTCAGCCCAAGCTTTTGCTTTGCAAACCCTTGCAGCTATAGGGCATGACTGTGATGAACACTGGCGGTATATAATTAGGGTCAGATCACGTGGCCGCTTGTTCAAATTGCGAGTTCAGGAGATATCGACAGCTGTCTCTGTCCTTTATTTTTTCTGCATCCCTTATTAGGGGAAAACTAATGGATGTTTCTGCAACCTATCAACGTCACGGGTTATTTCTTAACACTATTTATTGAAAGTACAAAAAAAATGTTGCAAGACCAATTTTACGTTATTGAGGCATTGAAACATTTTTTCGTTGTTGCTGAAGTATATCCGAAAGATGTCCCTGAGAATAGAAATTTTGAAATAACTAAATGCGACCTATTAATATGACGTTACATAGAACTACACGTGTGTACGGAAGGAATACCTAAAAAAAGAAGACATTTTAGTGACGTGAGAGGAACAGCCGAACGTTGGCAGTCGCTGTAAGTCTCACACGAGCGTCGTTCTCAAGTTAATGCCCAAGTTTGGACCCCTCTGTATTTTGTTTAAATGAGCTATAACATATTTCTATACATTACTAAATACTACTCAGGATCAGTCCCTGACGTTAATAACTGATTGAACTTGGCTTTGCTCTTTTTTTCTAGGCAATGGTAGTCGCCGAAAAAATTAGAGAAATATGAGCATCGTTCATCCCCTCTACTCGGAGACAGAAGCGGCCACGTGGCCTGGTGCCTATCTTATGCCGCCAACGTTAATCATACCCCCGCGCTAGAGTTTTAAAGGAAGAAAACGCTTGCTGGAGCTCCAGGCATTGTTAGAGTTCGACTATTTTCATCACCACAGAGGTTGGACACGAGCTGCTACCCAAGTGTCTGCCGAGGCATTGATTGTTACGAGCCGATGTACGGTGCTCACACAGTTCTCCTGCCCAATCCATGAGTCGCGCTCGACTGTCGACAGGCGGGTGGTTTTGATCCCACAATTACAACATCAACCTTTGAGGAGGCAAGGCTAAAAGAAATAGTCTCGTTCAATCCTCGCAATTTCACCGCGACAAAAAAGCTTCTGAATCAGTGGCGCCCTGTGCGAGTACACTTGGACCAGGGGACCAGTACGCCTCGGAAAAGTCATGCACATTCAAACCCGATATCGTTTCATGACCCCTTTAAACTTCACGGGGTGCAAAATAAAAGCAATGAAAGGTTGCGGTTAACAAGTGTCAAATAAAATTGTCGAATTAACAGACACAAACGAAGGAGGTAATTCCTCAGGAATACTTTCAGCCTTTCCACTCTGCTGAAGGAGGAAGATCAGAGAAGCTGTACATATGGTGGGAATGAAGTAATAGCCGGCCGCAAGTTGGCAAGCCAGACTGGAAAGGCTGGAAGGGTTGCCGCCATTTATGAGCGACGGTGGCAACCAAACAACTGGCAAGCCGGCTGTCTGGCTTGCCAGCCCTTAACCCTTAGCCCTTAACAGCACCGCTGTATAAAGAAGTGCGTCTGTGTGTGGGGCCGGGGGGGGGGGGGGGGGGGGTTAGAAACATACTGTGTTGTAAAGGTTCCTATTCCCCGCATCTTTGGCGCAGACCAAAAAGTGTGACCCCGGAAACTACTTTGATTTGAAAAGCGCTCTTGCCAAAAAGCACGTTTTTGTTGTGCCAGACGCTGGCGCCGTTCCTCACGACGATACACTAAGAATAATAATACTAGCCTTTCAAATACTTTGCTTTCACTGAGCTTGCACTCCTGCAGCGTGCCTTTTGCACCGTCGAATTCGACTTTTTCAGCAAGAAGGAATCAGAATGACCACCAGCCTATAGTGTGATAACGTCACGTGCATACCATGCTAAATAGTTCAGCTTTCTGGTGAAATATGATGTTCGCAACACTAGCCATAGATGTCCTAATTGTAAATTTGTGAAGTATTTATAGCAGTCTCGCGATGAGATATGGCAGCCTAGAGAAATGTTAGAACGCATGACTATTCTAGCATAGTGCTCTAAAGTGGGGGTTCAAAACAAGTGCAGGTAAAACCGAATATAACATTTGCCTCCCGAGACAGTATTTTGGAAGTTTCGAGCTCATGCAAGCTGATGAAATGTAATATACTAAGATTTCAAGAATCTTTGTCTGGCCTTCGCGCTATTTATGTAAAATCATGAATATCATTGCGTGCATCTTTACGCATCTCTTTTTGCAGTAAGCCGTTCTGGGAGGGATTATTTGGAAAACATAACATTAATTATCTCTATCTTTTTGAACATTCTGTGTATTTCACTTCCAATTCATCATGTGAGCATAGAGTCCTTTTTAGTGTACCCTGCAACCCGATGTTTCACACTGCCAATCAGAAAACAGAAAAACACTTTTACGTAGACTCCACAGCTCGCGTAGTTTCGAGTATCGTCCTTCCGCGTCGGTCTCAAGCGGTTATGTGAACTTTATAAAGTAAAATTGTTTTATCGATATAAAATATATTTAATTACTAATTGAATATTTGACGACATAAATAGAGGGCCGACCACTCTAAAGCAATGCCCCCCAAATTATTTGAAAGCGGTTCTGCCAATCTTTTCCGGCGTTTTTATCCTCGACAGGCACGTTGTAAGTGATATGGGACGGCCTTATATACATTTCTGATTTTGAAGCTAATTTAAATAACTATGTGTTCCTCGCACATATAACTTCTCAAACATATAGAAGTCTGTTATTGCCTTTTTTATCTGGTGAACATTAGTTTTATGTGTCTGTGGGCTGGACGAAAAGAAAGTAAACAGGGGCGCGCGGTGGAACTATGATGATTACGCACGCAAACCGTCAGAAAGTGTCCAATTAAGTATATATATATAGCTGCCTTGTCGAGTAGAACGTGAAACACTACTTCGTTTTACTAAACAAAAAAGAATTTTGAAGGACGCTTAAGCTCCACCTTTAAAAGTGGAACGCGATCGCGTCAACGGGCCTCGTTTGCATCGCATTCTCATTTGCCGCGCAAGCGTGCCTCGCGTGGCCTAGTGAAAAGCGTCTGACTCGCAACTAAAGGGTTGTGGGTTCGAATCCTGCCTAAAATTTTTAATTTTTTCTTTAAGGCAAAGCAAATTACTTTCAAAAGTGAAACCATTTGAAACATACGGTGACCTTTATTTCGCATTACATATCATGTTTTAATCACCCTCATTCCACGCGTGATGTCACGTTTCACGTAAGCATTGTGGGTTGTTTGAAATTCTTGCGCTAGGGTATGTAGCTCTGACGTCATGAACCTATCGACCCATCAGGATTTTCCAGTCACGCCACCGACATCGGTTTTTCTTCGACATGAGCTCGTTAACGCTATCGTGTTAAAATCATCAATTAGCAAGGGTGATGCTCATTTGCAAATTAAACTGTCCGGCATCTTGTCAACAACAAACCTCAAGAGCCAGGCTATGCCAGCTTATTCTGTATAAGAAAATGTTCACTTGGGCAAGCGCTATTTTGGGCCAGATTCGACCTGAGTGCGAAGGTGCGTATATATTAGAGTGAATAATTGCAATTACTCCTTGCTCCATGATTAGTCGCATGCGTGCGGTGCTGAGAGTAAACAATGTTTGGTTAGAACAACAGGCATTTGGATTGCCGCTCGGTGTTTCTATCAAAGATAGATTGAAAGGAGTTATCCTAAAACTTTGTTACATTTCGAAAATTTCATTGCTTTTAGCTCAGCTGGGTCGTCATCATATATATATATATATATATATATATATATATATATATATATATATATATATATATATATATATATATATATATTGTGAAGTGTATTTCGTAAACCTTATTTCATGATATATGGCCACGAGGTGCATGCTCATTTCATATTTTTATGTGATGTAATTAATTCCTTAGTTCAATGACACGATTTCACTTTTAATACTGACAAACAAGGTTGTACCAATCACGGGTATTTTAGACGACCTACCACACTTCGCGACAACATTTTATACCGTGTAAATAGATCAGCTTGAACTTTAGAATTTTACTTTAACACGAAGAAAGGACAAGAAAATACAGTATAGTTCTAAATTAGAAGCTGATCTATTTACAGGTACGTACCAACAAGCTCAACTCTTTACTCTTGTACTTAAACATTTTGATTCAGGCAAAATATATTTTACTCGTAAACAAATAGATATTGAGTCGTATGAACACGGCGTTATGTATGTTAATGTAGATTTTCTTCTACTCTTGCGTCAAAATTAAATAACTGAATTTAATATTTTTGGTACCTAAGAAGAAAAGTAAATTGCACGGACGATCGAAGAAACTATATAGTTAATCGTTTCACAACGGAAATAGTGTATATTGCCAAAATAACGCGGAAAATATATTCTCAATTTAGCGGTTCAAACCGGTTCAAACCGGTTTGAACCGTTATTTTTGGCTCCCCGGAACTGAACCGGAACCGAACCGAAAGCCGTGAACCCGAACCCGAACCGAACCGATAATAATTTCGGTTCGACACCCTGGTTGCAAGTGAAAAACGGACTCTCTCCGTAAATGTATGCCGCTTTCCTCCGCTGCCACACTCGCGCTTCCTCCACGTGGTCACGTGAACGGGGATTGAACGGGGATTTCGCGCGCTTTATGAGTCTTTGGAGGAATGGATGGGTAGCACTTACTATCCCCTGTAGTGATTTCCCTTCCCACCCCCTAGAAGAGTGTTTCTTACGTTGCTGTTTGCTGTACTTTGTGCTTTCTTAAAGAAAATTACGCATTCTTCATTCGTTGTAGAATTAAGGCCCGTTCACACTCTTGCAACCGAGTACGACCGAGAGAGAGAGAGAGGTTGCGGTCTCTAAGGACCAGCTCCGCGCTGCAGCGCATTCGGTCCTAAGAAGTCGCAAAAGGCTTAAAAACCGCTCTGGTCCCTCTCGGTCGCAAGAGTGGAAACGGTGCCTTACAGAACTTCTGTCGGGCACCACGCATGCATCTCTGTTCTGACGCGGAAAAACAGCGAAGTAGAGAACAAAAGCCTTCTTGTGCCTACCCACCCCCCCAACCCCAGACCTCTGGAAATTCGGACACACACCCCTGATTTGAATTCCTAAGGGGGGGGAGGGGGGGGGGGGGATGTGGTGTATAAAACGGGAAAGGGGGTTCAATGGCTATGAATTCCTGCGGAAACCCATGATTCACTGTATGGGGCGATAGTTTGCATTACCTACCTGTCAACATTTTTTTTCCTCGCCATATTTTGTCGCAAATCTCTCAACCCTTAATTAACGCTGCCCGAGGGCTTTTGCGCAGACCCTCAAACCTTTCTTTAAATAGGTGTTTTTTTTTAATTGGGCTTGTTTGATTTAGATCAAAATAATTTGATTTAAATTACACCAAAAAGGTTATAATTTATCACTAGATGTATTTTGAAACTTGGAGGAGGAGGAGGAAACTTTATTATTCTTCCGGGATCAGGTATTGGGGGTGGCGGAGGCCCAGAGGGCCGCCGCGATCGCCAGGGCCCGGGAGGTGGTCAGGACTTGGGCTGACTCCTCCGGGTCGCGCAACATCTGCTCCCAGAGGTGAGGGGAGGGAAGAGGGGGGTATGGGTCTGCGGGGCATTCGCAAAGGGAATGGTAATGAGTGTCGAATGCCCCGCAGGCAGGACAGGCGGGGCTGGTAAAGAGGTGTGGGTGAGTGTGTATTAGTTGTGTTCGGTGGGGGAAAGTGTGTGTTTGTAAGAGGCGCAGCATGTGTGCTGCCTCTTGGGAGAGGTGGGGGTGCGGAGGTGGGTATTGGCGGCGGAGGAGCCGGTAGTGTAGGGTAATATCCCTGGAGCGAGGTAGGCTTGCCTGCAGGGGCATCGCGTGTAGGCGCAGTTGAAACGGCGGCTCGGTCGATAAGTTCGCGAGCTTGAAACTTGAAAGATAGATCAGTCTGTCCCATCACTGAAAACAATACGAAAGAAAGGATAATTGCAAATGTGATTTTTTTAAAGTACGGTTTAATTAACAACGTTTTATTAATGTAAGCTCTGCCATACAACATAAGCTTGATATTTTTAGTTAGTAAACAGTCTTTATTAGCTTCCTTTTTTTTTCATCCTCC
>NW_024609883.1:52372146-52514259 GCF_016920785.2 Ixodes scapularis | reverse complement strand
AGGAACGGCCGCTCCTTGGAAGACGGTGTAGGTGGCGCTTCGATCCGCAGCTCCGTTGGGTGCCTCAATCGGCCGGCAGATAGAGGCACCCTAACACGCTTCATAACTAATATAAGTACCTCAAAAACAATTATTTGTTTTCAGCAAACTTCCAACGACATGATTTGTGTTTGAAGGAGAATGAAACTGTGAAGCTAGCAGACGACAGTGTAGTCGACAGCTGCAAACCGGCCGGAGCCAAGCTGACCAAGCGGCCAAGCCGCAGCCATAGCCAGAACGACGTGTGCTGCAAGCGCCAGCGCCACCCGCGGCCGTCTTCCAACGCTGTGCCGCTTCTCCGGTTTCGTTCGTTACACTACCCCCTTTAAGCCACTGTACTTTTACTGCTTCCTTCTATTGGCGTTTGCACCGCGCTCGACTGACGGGAGGCCTCCCTTGACATGGGTGTTTGACGAGCAAGTTGTGTGTAGCTTGTCAAGCACATTTGTCGAAGAAGGCCTCCAACAAGGAAATGTATAATAATACTGATAAGTAACAGAAACATTTATCTCACACTGTAGTAATAATGGAAGCAGGAGATAGAGGTATTTCACACAGCTTGACGGGAACCTACACGTTGACAAGTAACTACCGTAATATCCCGGGAGATGCCCCACCCCCGAAAGATAACCCGCCCCTATTTTTGGCATGATTTCCTATTCTTTTCAAAGATGTCAAAACATAGCCCATTTCTAGTAATAGCAGGGCCCTGACCAGACAATGACCTCGGCAGAAATGGTTTTACTTAGCCGAGACGGGAGATAAGCGAGCATCAATGATTGGGAAATTGCAGGGAGGGTTCATTGCCCCTCCCTGCAATTGCAAGTTTTGCGAGGCACAGAATCTAAAACTAGTATTTTCTCAACTTGTCTTGATCGCACACCGAGAGTCGGCCCCTCCATATTTTCGCCCGACTTGCTTTCGATTTTGGGTGGGCTATTTCTCGGCAACTATTTTATGCCACAACTCGTCAAGGACAGCTAGGTTCACGAGCTACGGCCACTTGACAGATTCTTGAACAATCATTGCTGGAAACTGTTGAGAAGTAGCGGGAGAATTATATTCTTGTTTTCTTCTACTCTCGCGACGATTACGTCTCTATTGTATCCAATAAACTCGGGGACGAGCAGAATGCGTGTGCGACGTCGCACGGCATCCCACGGCCAGGGATTTTCTCACCAGGTTCTCTTGGTGTCAAAAAAACAGCACGAGATAGACGGGCTCCTGGTAGTTGCTCCTGAGGCCCAGGACTTCCTCCGGGGGCACCGGGATCGGGACCCCGTTCTGGGTGAAGCCCCCTCGCGGCATCTGGGGGTTGATGATCTGCGTCCGAGGGGGCACCTACCTTCAGTTAGACGTCCGACGCGGGTAACCGCGCCCGGCGCCGACCTTCTCGTTGCCACGTCGCCAAGGCTGTGACCCATTGCAGGTTGGGAAGGACAGCATAAGCTTCTCCCACAGAGCCTCCTCTCTTTTCCCTCTAGCAGGGTGAATGCTAGAGAGGAGGAAAGGGAGAGACTCGCCACCTCCTCAGTATTCACTCTCCTAAAGTGGAAAGCACGGAGGACTTTGTGGACGAGCCAGTCCTGTCTTTCTTAGCCTGCGACGGGTGTCGCTTCTGTAGTGCTACAAACGCTGTCAAAAGCCCCTCGCGTGACTGTGTGGCTCCGTTTGGTGCCTTCTTTGCACGACAGCATGGGCAAACGAGACGCAAGACCAAACCACGTGCCCTCGCGGGGCGGTTTGGGTCTGCAGTACTCTGGAAACTATGCTGACCTCGACGACGTAGCACAAAGATGTCGACGCAGAGTGTGGAATTGCGCCGACAAAAGACGCGTGCAGACGGGTGTCGCCTTTAAACCGGTCCACGAGCATCGGACGACGTAGAGAGGAGCCCCGTGCGCGAGGCAGTACGCATACGCAAAGAAAGTGTTTTGGCACGAGTTGGTTCCGATGACTACGAAGACGTTGATGAAGGGAGTGCGCAAAGTTGACACTGAGGACAAAGCACCTGCGGCTGACGAGGCATACTGATTAGAGGCAGTAATGTGAAATGGACCGGACTATATCGCTTTTGTGACGGTCGACGAACGGTCGGATGTTCCCGAATGAAACCTCGTGGCACGGCTAACTCTGAACGTGGCTGCAAGCAACCAGTCGTTGAACTGCATCCTGCCCGCCCGGAGGTAGTACGAGACGATCTCGCAACATGTACCGGCTCCGTACTGCTCAAAGTACTCGGATGCTTGTCATACCCTTCTGGACAAGCTCTTTATGATTGGAACTGTCTACCGTCGTCCGACAATCCGGAGCTATAGACTCGACCCTATCTAATCCAACGGCCTCGCCAACAGACTGGCTTTTTTGCCCTAATCCCGGTCCCATTTATCCTAACCGCCTACCCTTTTCCTTCTTTCTAAATTAATTTGAGCCTCACCTTTTTATATCCATCCCTCTTTCTCCCTGTTTTTCAAGAAAAAGCAGTTGGGGATTCCCATCAGAACCCTATCTTCTCACGACACAGCTTTCCCCCAACTTGTAGCCGACAACGAAGTTAGCAAAGAATCGAGAACGGTAGTGTCCTGGCAACAGGTCACCTTCAAGACTGGCATGTAATATAACGTACAAAAGGTATACTAATGGCCGTTTTACCTCTTGGCTAGCCGTTCCATCCTATGACCCCAAAGGGGGCACTGAAATTCGGGCGCTTCCAACTTTTTTAATGTGAAAGCATTAACTGTCTCATGGAGCGAGCTGACGTCATCAGTCTGAAGCGCGAAAACGGCAGATAGTTTCTTTCGGTTCCATTGGCTGGCGCACGTCGACGGGGCTCCCATTGGCCGCTGCGCTCGTCAGTTTCCAGGACTGCTCACTCTATGGCGCTGAGTCTCCATCAGCGCGGAGTGTCCAAGGTCACCAGGGGAGCACACGCGCCGACCGGCGACAAAAAGTATGCAGCAGACGAAAAAGGGAGCGGACGAGCGGCTTGCATGCTTTCGCATTCACAACTCATAAGGAATGCTTAGGTGTACCTCAATCTTTTTTTTTTTTTTGTCCTCTCTACAAGGAGATTTTGAGCGCTACTGAAGCATAAAAATATTTAAAAATAAACCAATGAACAGAGTGCATTAAAACTTTTCACAAAATGTCTTTAGGTAGTGTATTTATCATACTTAAACTTCGTAAATAAGGGTTTCAGAAAAAAAAAATTAAGCCGAAAAAATGTTTTTTTTCAAAGCAGAGAGAGGTAACCAAGAAAAAACCATCTGCTTGATGCTGCTCCCCACAGGTGGTACCCCACAAGGCAGGAAGTTGTTATCATTTCTGCCCAAATATTTTGACGTAACTGCAGGTAGCCAATCGTAAAACTCGGCTTTGTACCCAGCGAGAGAAATAGGATGCAATTGTAGACTGAGAATATCGTGCCACACCTTACAATTCGCCTGCCTGCGGAAGAAACAACCACTTGAGGGTAGCGCTGGTTTGTTCCTTTGGCTCGCAGGGAATTCCAGTTGGCATTCCAGGAATCGTAAAACATTGGCTAACTTTACACCTCTTCCAACATTTTGACACATACTACTCAAGGATATACCTGCGCACTTAAATTGCTTAAGTGCTAAGAAAAACTCGTAAGCTACCCCAGAAAGTCGTTCCCAAGCATAGGCGAAAGAGAAATAAATTTTTAATTCTGGCACGAAAAGAGGCACTGGGCCCCAGACACGAAAGGGGAGTGGAAATGGGACTTGTTCGCATTCCCATAATTCACACATTTTTAAACACTAACTGCAACTAAATTAGAGTAATCCTAGAGGGCTTCTGGGAGGAATTCGCAAGCACAATGTTCTCCAGAAACGCACGCTAGCCACTTAAGAAGACAGCCAAGTTTTCGTGATTGCTCTTACCTACTAAGGTGCCTGGAAAGCACCTTCACCTCCTGCGTTTACTGTCCTGTCCCGCTTGCACGTTGAAAGCGGTGTCGGACTGGCAACGTGTCTTGTCGCAGACACCGATCTCGCGATGCGACACGTTGCCACTTTAAACGTCGCGATATCAACCGTCAACCGAACGAGTCACAGGCAAAAAAAAAAAACACGACCCAATGTGGGCGTTGCCACCGCGGCGTCCCTACTCCCGTCTACTGAAGCATCCGCAAGCCATCGAGCCAGAGAGAAACCTGCGGCTGAACGGGCGTCTGCCAACCACGCTATGCTTCAGGACCACGCTGCCTGCTGCATCAGGACAAACTTCAGGGACCGAAAACGAGGATGCGGTATACACGCGGGTTGGGCACGCGTTCCAGCCACCGCAAGTCTACCCGACCAACACCCCCACCGGGCCGGGGATCGTGCAGCATGCTCGGGACACTGACCAGGGCTGGGTACCACGGGTATCCCCGGCACTTGGCCCACACCAGGTCCAGGGGTTCCAAGGGGATGAGGGGCTCCTCCCAACCGTTCGCCTGAGACCAGCCTGCATTCCGGACACCAGACACCCCGATCCAGGACACCCACCGCCGAGCATGCGCTCCCCCCCCCCCCCCCCCCACTTCTAGAGCCACAGGACATTTACCGGAGAACCAAACTCTGTGTCGGGAATAGCGTCGCGGCGACGGAATCGGCGGCTTCCGAACGTGAAATCGGATAGAATGAAGGCGTCGTCGATGCAGCCAAACATTCAAATATGCTGAGGACCGATCGTCTCATAGCCGGGACAAAGCGCACGAATACGGCAGAGTGCGGGAACATCCCGTCTGTTTTTACGCCCAGACGCTGCTTTTTTATAAACAAATTCCAGTATTCTCTTCTAACTTTGCACTCCAGAATCCCTAAGTATTGGTATATTGAGCCAGCTGCAAGCATTGCATTTGGGTGGATCCTTTGCATGCGCGACGGCCAATTTCGAGGGATCCCTTTCCCAACACGAATCGCACGGATTGGGAAATTTTTCCGCCATTGAACCCCCGCCACCCTGTCCGCGCAAGAAGCCATCGTTCGCAAACATAGTCGACGAAAGGTTAAAGGGCAACTCCGCTTCTTTTCCAGTAGTGCAAAACTATACAGTTCTCTTTGTTATCATCTACAAAACCCCCATGGCAAATATTACGACGGAATTCCGCCTAGAAGTTCATTAAAATCGCTGTCAAAGTTTGACAAGCACGAATCCGCTGGTTTTGGATGAGACGTGCGGGCCAGACAACACTGCCCGGCTGCATTTCCGCTTCCTCCAAATTCCTTCTCCCGGCACGTCCGCGACGTCATCAAACATGTACAGCTTCTTTTTTTTTTTTTCAATTTTGTTTTCTTTCCCGGGGAGAGCACGGGTGGCGCCAGCGCCGTGAAAGACGTGAGTGACGCGCTCGGCCGGCCCGGCGCTCGACTATTGATACTACTGATAAGCCGATCGCCTCGTTGAGCGCAGCTTGTGTTACATCGCATACTTTTGAACATCAAGTAAAAGGAGGAGAGGGAAGCTGCTTTTGTAAGAATTTTGAGTGACAGGTTAATCTTCTATAATCTTCTGGGATGTGAATAGCGACGCCTGTGCTAATCCAGGAGGCACAAAGGAGGATCCTGATAAGAGGGGAGCTCCTTCTTCCCCTTGTATATCACGTGGGTGTACATGCTTAGTGATGCCGAATATACAATGTTGTCTGGCTTCGCCACTGTTTCGGTTTCGGTTTGTGATCTTGGCTAGAGTAAAATTACACGAAAAATATTTTATTTTTCGCGAAACAAGGGATTGGGAATTGTTTTTGAGTGCTTCAAAAAGCAAAATCTGCCACTATCTCAAAATTTTTGAAATTAAGCGGAGTTGACCTTTAAGAGTAAATTGGAAGGTCCTCCCCCCTCTCTCCTCTTTGGCAGAGTGAACGTGGGAGAGAAGGTCGCCTCCTCTTCAGCGTCCACTCCGCTAAGTTGGAAAGAGGTGGGAGGAGCTTCCAATTTACTTTCAACCTCTCACCGACTATAGTTTTTGCCCATTTGATGGTGCTACTGGTGTCTGCACCCATTTCCAGAGGGCCCGGCGTGTTGCTATTTTTGATCCCGTTTCTAACTGGGAAATTGCGCGCGTATCAATCTAATCTTGGACTTCTTAGAATGCTTAGAGCTTGTAGAGTTCAGTTATGAACATATTTAGACAATATCAGAAACCACTTTTCGAATCATGCTTTTGTATAAGCACGTCGTCTTAAGATATACGCACGAAATGAAGCATGTTGCAATACTAAAAATTATGTCTCGCTACCTACGTGAAAAAATCATTTTTCATCGGCGAAAGCTTTTGTTTTTACATGTGTTCCATCCTTTAAAATTACCTTTTGTGAGAATTGGGCGGATCAGTGGCAGTGTGTCGAGTCAATGCACCAGTGCGTGAAGCAAACGCTCACGCTGCAGAGCCCTGGGTTTAAGGGAGAACACTGGTCTTGGACCTTTTTTTCTTATTTTATGACCAAACTTAATGAAACTGCACAAGCTTGTTCAGCTTTTTGTGCTTTTTTCATATATCTGGTCATTTTCTCGGTCAGTAGCATTGTCCTCAAAATAATTAAAACTTGCCTACCTTTGTTTGGAAAAACGATAGAAAAAAAAACTGCTCAACAAAATATTCTTTTTAACACATGGCTAGATACTACAAAGTGTAGAGAATACAATGTTGGAAGCACTTTTAAGATAAACTCATTATTAGGGATTTTACCACACATTGAATTTCAGTGCTCAATGCATATCTAACAAGTAATATAGGAAAAGATCAAATAGAAATTTTTCTAGACTTGTATTAAAAAATCTGCTCTCAACATTGTATGCTTTACACATTTAGCAACACATTTCAAGAAAGATTATATTTCTATCTGCTCTAGATGCCGAGATATCCCTCCTGTAAATTTTCAATGAGTCCAAAAATTGTGTTTTGTGAAAACAATGTTTTAGAGTCAACTTCAATGCACATACAGCCCATATAGAAATTATAAATTGATTTATAGCTCAAATATTCCTTCACGAAATTATAAGCCTGGTAGATTCAGAAGAACAACAGCCATCGCCATTTTCAGAAGAATGCAGTTTTAGGAAGTTTTTGGCTCCGAAGACCCATGTCCCCCCTTAATCTCCAAACCCTACCCATTTCTGTCTGGATGAGCATCCTACCGGCATGCAAGAGTGCATCGCTACTGCACAATGCACGTTAAAGACCCCAGGCTACCAGTGTCGCCGTATTGGCTAAATTTCTCGTGTACGGCAGGCGCCGGTGTCACCACATCTCAAAGGCAGACCGACTGTATGTTGGCTAAACACGAAGATCTAGTTTGTTTTGTTTTTATTGTTTCGGGGGAGTCTAGTATCCCTCTGAGCCTGCCTTGGAAACGGAATGGACCAATACTTAGACTCAGTGGTGGGTACACAGGCAGAGCCACTGGAAACACGCAATAAAGAAGGCTTCGAGCTTTCGATAAACCCAGCTCTGGCGACGGGGTTCCGCGAGACTTACCCGGCGCGTGGCTATCGTCGTCGTCGTCGGGGTCCGTGGCCTCCGGTCCATCCGAAGAGGGATGGCTGCTCGATGCCGAGGCCGAAGACCCGCTCGACGACTCCCGATCCGAATCCGAAGCCTGCTCGTCTGCAACGCAATAGCCGTCGGAAGCCTCGTGAGCTACGAACTGCGATGCCACTGGTGCAGTTACGAAGCAATGCCAATAATTTAATTATGAAACACCACTATAATGTCATTAGAAAAATGACTGCATCTCCACGTGATGAATGATGTTGATTGGGGCAAAGCTCCGGTGGTGCTGATGATACTGATTTTATTGTTTATAGGTAGCGCTGATGGTGCTGATTTTTTTATTGCCCGTAGGTAGTGCTGAGATCCGAGTTGCCGTTTCGACTTCAATATTACTGCTTTATGGTCAGTGAAATGCAGAGTCAGTGGTTCTTCTAGCGGATCAGCTCGGATCCGCTAGAAGCCGTGGGAACGCGTCTCCACCGCTTAAGTCAACGTTTCATGTCAGAAAGGGAATGTGTGGTATGGAACGTGGTTATATACACATTTGAGCATTTGACCGCAGCGTCCTCTCGTCTATAAACGTTGAGCCAATGCATGCAAAGTTTAACGCGATTATATACGCATTTGACCACAGCGCCAGCGGCTACATGCAACGTTTCATCCATGACAGAAACCCCAGCTCTTGAGCTACCATATCATCTCAGAGCCCCTACTCGTACCACATTCGTTGCCGAGTAGTTAAGGCAATGGACTGGAAATTCATTGGGGTCTCCCCGCACAGGTTCGAATCCTGTCGACTGCGCAAACATTTTTTCTATGTGAGCACGGACGCCGGCTGGACGGACAGACGGACAAGGCTAGACCCTAAGGAGCTTCGCCCCTAAAATACAACTATTAATAACGTCATGAAACTATGAATGCCATTATGAAACAATATACCGCATTTACTCGAGTAATAGCCACACTATTTACTCAAGTAATAGCCGCACCTTGCGTCTGCTTTACCGCAGAGCACATATACAGCCAATCATTGCATTGCGCAAAAATAACATAGCGAACACGATTCACCATACAAATGCAATCTTCACAGTTGGTATCTTTGCGCGAAGACGTTATCTCTGTCCTGTAAACCACTATAATCACGCTGACAATCGCGGTAATAGGCAAGCCGCATGCTCTGCGGAAAAGCGAACCCTCAGGTTTTCCTCATAAACAGTGCGGCTATTACTCGAGTAAATACAGTAATGCCATCATGAAAAGCTACCACCAATGCCACTATAACACCATGCCATTAATGCTGTTATAAAACAGCATTCATGGCGTGGCGTGGTGACAAATTAATGCTTCACACTGATGAGGCAAAAACTCGTGTGTGCGAACCATGGGGCCGGGGTCAAACGAAAAAGGGAGAAGATCTACGGACCTCTTCCACATGGGCGTCACCGCCTCGAATCGCAAAAAATTCCTTCGCCCTCGCAGCACAACCGGGAGGCGTTCACTTTTACCACGACTGTCAATCCTCGTTTCGTCTCTCCTACGTTTCTTGAACAGAAATTGTGTCATATGGTCGGGGTTGCCGTGACATGTCGCAGCCGTTGCTGCGACTGTACGCTGCTCAATTTTTTTTCTTTTGAAAGCAATGTTGGGTAAACGATGAGGATGGGGACGAGGGCAAACGGAAAAAGGCCCGTGAAGCATCGGGTGCGAGTGCGGGAGTTGGGACTCACTTCTGGAAGAGCGGTAGACCTTGAAGCTGTCCGTCTGCGGGAGTGGGCTTGCGGGGGGGAAGCTGCTGGCGGGGGGAGGGGGCAGGCCCAGGCCGGAGGAGGAGGCCAGGCTGGCCGAGCGGCCTCGCTTCTTCGCCACTGTCCGGGAAAGGGGACGAGCAAGACCTTAGCTTACACCCGAGGGCCTTCTAGCCACGTTTAATCAGTGCAGTGTTTAATGTTGTGCGGAGCGATTAGCTAGAAAGCCCATCTTATGCCTCTCGTCGCGTACCCTCCTCGCTCGACTCCGACGTGCACATTTTTTGGGAGAAAAATGTAACCAATGTATGCCTGCGCGTTAGAATTAGACACAAAACCGAAATTGGGAGCACATTAGAACTGTTGTTCTTGGGCGCAAAATCTGGGTGCGCGAAAGAGCTGGGGGGTGCGCTAGAATCGGACAATTACGATAGGTTGTTGCTCCTAACGCAGTTCTTCTTTTCGTGCTTTCGTTTCTTGTACTAATCTTTGCCCTGTTTTGCTGGTTATCCTCTCTTAAAATACACGTAACTCTGGACATTTTGCGTCGAGAAAACACGGGATTTTCGTTTTTTATTGTGCTAAAACACTTTTGTAGTTGGCACCTTTCAATATGAGCCAAGCTGCAGCCAGCGCAAGACAGTATGATGTCGATTACGTGACAATGATAGACAGAGCATTCTAAGAAGACCAAGGTTGCTGATATGTGCCATGTAACCCAGCAGCAGGTCATTTCATTCTGTTGTGGGGAGGGAAAGGAATTAGTTAATAATTAGTTAAAAAAAAAGTATAGGTTCAATGGCAGCTTCTTTTTAAATAATTCGGACATGTTATAAGTAGGATTTCGTGTTTTCTGAGTTTATTTTTCGTTAATTCGGAGGGTTTTTTTCAGAGCTTCTTTTTTACCAAAAATTCAGAGTTCAATCTTGTTTTTGTAAGATTAACAATTCTCTAAAATTCAAAGTTTAATTTTGCAGTGTTTTATATTTCGCAAAAATAAAAATATATAATATAGTATGCTTGATTCAAGAGAACGACGTTTGTATCAATTCACATTTCTTCGGCTGGATTTTGCGTTAACGCCATTTCCATTGGCAATACTAATTTGTCCCAATACACAAAATTTGCAAACGAGTGCTGCTTCGATAAACGTCAATATCTTACAATCAATAAACTCCCGAAGGTAGTTGCTGGGAAGCTGGTATTTATCCCATCCTATCCGTTAACCTACTCCTCGACTGCACGGGGTGCAGTGGTAAAGAGTGTAATATAGGAGCTTCAACTGCCCACCCCCTCTTCCCCCCTCTATGCAATCTCTATGATTTGTAGCTTTCAATGTTACAAAAACATAACTCTTCCTTCCCCTAAAAAGAAAAAAAAAATAGTATGGCCCAATATGGAAACCGGAATGGTGGCCTTTGCTATAACCCCAAAGCACAACGACCCATTGTCCCAAAATGAGTGCACGAGGTGCCGTAAAATACCGGGGAAGCGCCCACTCAAAATTTAGAGATAATTGCGAAAAAATGGGGGATGGGCGCTTGTCCGGTCATCAATTTTACAAATCAATGTGCTGTGCATATTTTCTCGGATCTTACGAGTTTGGGTATGGGCGCTTAGTGGTGAAATGGGCAGGTGCGCGGCATTCTACGGTAAGAGGTAAGATCCCTTTTGTGAATTGTCCGAGATTTGAAAGAAAACTGGGGTGACACTTTCTCAGGACCAAACTTAAAATACCATATTTTTTTTCCCCCCTGGCATTGGTATTGTATTTACAGGAATGTAGGTCAACCCATTTTTCAATTTCTGAAAATCTGAAGAGGGGGGGGGGGGGTGACTTATAATCAAACCAGAGCATTGCATTGTTGACAAAAACGAAACAATCCCAATATCAAGAACACCTCAGATTGTTACAAGTACAGCCGGCGGTACCTGTAGCATTGCATTATTCTGTGCACTCATTTTACAATTTTTTATTGCTTTAACTTTAATGCTTTAAAAATAGGACAGAAAGCATCATCATGAAAAGCTACCCGACGTCATCAGCTTTGAAGCCGTGCCAAACGAAACTCCTTTCTCCAAGTGAAGCCAGCTCCCAGCTTTGAAACCATGTCAAAAGCCTAGCTAAACGGCACCTAGTTTTCCCGATCCCAAAGGAGCGGAGTGAAGCTGATGGATTTCGGCTTCGGTCCCACTGGCTGGCGCGTGTCATAGTTTCAAGGAACGAGGCTCCCACTGGCCGCTGCACGTCACTTTCAACAACTGCCACCCCATGGTGCTGCGTGTCCGCGAGGCAGTGGCTCCACCGCTCCACGGATAAGGTGAGGATGCCGAGGAGAGCTAGAGCACGCGCTTGACCGTCAACGCAAGTACACTGCAGACGGAATAAGAGAGCGGAAGAGCGGCATGCATGCTTTTACATTTACAACTCATAAGAAGTGCTTAGGTGTACCTCGAGCCTTTTTTTAAATTTTTTATGTATTTTATTTGCGCGAACGAGAATAAGTAGTGATAGTGATTTGCAAATTAACCGGAATGTACGGCAGTGAACAGCGCACGGTGCACCCAGCTCCCGGGGGTGGCGCCACTTCTTGCAAGAGCCACTCCGGAGGCCGCTGGAACAGCCTCACGGCTCACTTCCTGCAACTTCTCTTCACAGTTTTTTGCACGATTCACAGTCGTACGTCGTTTGATAAAGTGTCAAGATCATGCTTGGGCGCTAAGTATTTTTGAATTGACACGCGTGATCTGGGCAGTTTAGGTTTTCGGTGCTCGTTTATGGCCATTCTTCACCCAGAAGCAACCAACAACTGCGCTGTTGGATGCAAGTTTGACCCGTCGGAGCGGGTGATGCTCCAGCGGAGTCTGCAATGACGCGCGATCTAAAACTGTGACAGCAAACGAAGAGGCTTCCGCAGGCCGAACTCTGTATAGGTGGGGATGCCTCCCAGAGATGGAGGTCAGGCTTGCAACGCATGCCGCAAAAGTGCAAAATTGATCTCTACCCGTGCCGTGCAACGCGATTGCCGAGCAAGCGTGGAGGATGTAGTTGATGCTCTAATTAGCGAAGTGCAAGATTTCGTTGGACGGCGTTGACGACGTGCTTCGAGAACGTAGCAGAGATGACGACGAAGCTGACATCACCAGTGCAAACAAATCTTAGTCTAGTAGCGGACGGAGTGAGAATGACAGGGAGCAGCTTCAGTTGTCCCGCCCCAAGCGTGAACTTCCTAGTTTTGGTAACGCCAAGGCATCTCTCGCACCTCGCGTGCGTATGTGGAGCCAAAGCACGCCAGAAGGCATACATCATGTGTTGGAGGCTGGGCTTTCGAAACAGATACTTTGCCATTCTCATGTGTTCGCAGTAAAATTTTCTAAAGTTTTTTTTTGCTGATGTGCAATACGTGCAGGGGGGGGGGGGGGGGGGTGGGGTTGACTTACATTCCAGTCAACTTTTACAATCGTGTAAATACCGTACATTGACATCTGGAGTTTATCGTAAAAATCCGAATCAACAAAAAATTTCACCGGCGGGCGTTTTTCGGAGTTTGTCGAATTTATTTGAAAACACAAAACATCAGCTATAAGTGACTGTTTTTCTAAGACAGTGCATAGATTTAGTCTCGCAAATACTGCAAAACATTCAGTCCACGAGTTTATTCGTATGGATACGAGTTTACGCATGTGCTGGTCGAAAGTATGCCAGGGATACCCGACGGGTGGTGCCGGTAAGTTCTCACGCCGTAAGCGGTTACGAGGGAATACGACGCATTCGAGCGCAGATGCGCAAACCTGCCTCTACAGTGGCGGCTGGCCGAGCCCCGAGAGGTCCGCAGCCACGATCGTGAGGCTCACCACTCGTGCTCGCGAGGCCCAGGACCCACACTCACCTGGGGTTGCCGGCGGCTGCGGGGGCGGCTCTGCCGGGGCGAAGGCGTCGGCGTTTGGTTCAGCGGCCACGTCCAGGCTTGCCCGGCGAGAGGGTCTTCCCGGGCGCCCCCCGCGGCCGGCCGGCGCCCTCCCCATGGACACCCGATTCTTCCGGAAGAGCACGCTTGTCCGCCGGTTCACGCCGCCCGTGCGGGAGGCCTGTTCGGGTGCCGGCGGCTCCTCGGGCGTCTCCTCGGGTGGCGCGGGTGGTGGCACTCCTCGAGCTGAAACGGAGGAGCAGGGCGCTCTTGTCAAACAGAACGCTTATCACAACCACCATATCTGGAACCCGTCTTCCACCGCTACGTCTGGTGTCCTCATCGCCTGTGCGTAGAGTACGATCCCAAAGTGGCAACGACTTACGTCGTAGGAGCAGGCGCATTGTTCTGTCGGACACCGCGATCCTGGCCGTCAACCGCAAAAGTTCCGGCAAAAAAGACGAGCGGACGCGGGTGTCGCCGTCGTTACGACGTCCAAACTTCCGGCTGCCAAAGCTTCTGTGGACTATCGAACTGGAGGGCGGCCTTCACCAAGACGGGCGTCTGTTGCGTCCACGTCTGCTAATAAGCTACCGCTAGAATCGTGGCAGGAAACACCGCAACACTTTTACAGCGCAACTGGGTGGAAATCGAGAGACTGCCCTGGAAACGTGCAAATCGGCGATGCGATTCAAGCAACATACCCCAACGAATCATTGCCGAAATTCGTTTAGCGGCTCAAATAGCAGTCCTGCTAGATTCGTACGCTATAAATGCGGCACTCTTCACATTACACGAGGTTTGCCCCCTACAACCAGTAGTCCGGGCACGTTCGAGGTGAACTAATCGTGATAAAGTAGTTAAGCAGATTCAAAGTAATAATAACATGTTTAAAAGCTTTTTACATTCTCGCGCAATTGAAGAGCCAAACCACCTACCTCAGTCGCTGGTAAATAGTTCAATCTTTGAGTCATTTGCAAGCATCATTAACTTAGCTGCACAGTGTCATCATTGTGTCCACTTCGCAGGGCTGTCAATTTTTGAAAAACAACACGAACGACGAGCATTGTCTCTGGTTTTTTACTTACTCTTTCTTAAATTTTCTGTCAATTTTTTTTTAATATTTAGAGTGTTTTGTGATTTGGCTCTTATGTTAGTATGCTATTTCTTCTTATTCATCTACAATATGTAACTATGCAATGCATTTGTTTCTGTTGGTCAACACCGTTATTCGACAGGCCATAAAATGGAGTAATGTTTTTTACTTCGTTACGTCTGCACAATATCTTGTGGATGCTGTGTATGAATGTTTACGCGTGCACCTGTATAAGTCTCGTACAGGTCTTTAATGTACCCACCATATCGATAAATAAGAAAAAGAAAGAGAAAAAGATCTATGAAGAAACTCACGTAGCTGCCTCCGCGACGCCTGAAGCTCGGCGGCAGCCCTGCCGCTCCTGGCTCCGCGCATGGCACCGCCGCGTTGAAAGCTGAGGGGGCGCCGCCCGCGTCCACGACCCCGGCCCCGTCCCCTGCGGCGTGGCGGCTCTCCCTCGCGCATGGGAGGGGGTGGGGCGGCCTCTTCCTCCTCGCCCTCCCGCTGCTTCCTCTCCTCCACTTGCTCAGAGAATGTGCGCGTCCTCACCGGGGTGGTGCCGCTGGTCCCAGCCGGCGCTGCACAAAAGTCAGACTGTCAGACTTTCTGACCTCAAGAGCAACGCAACCTCTGTACCCCCGGACAACTTAAAAAAACACAAGGTGTGGCTTATGTTCACTCGCGAGTCTTCCGGTGGGTTTTTTCGGCGTTCTTATTGGTCAATGCCTCAATCTCGTCGGTTGCGACGTAATGAGATCCTCGAACCCGCCACGCCCTGTGTTTGTTAGGCTTTCGGAGAGTACAAGAATGACAATGCCAAGACTGCCGCCTCCCCACCGAACAAGGGTCAAGACGCGAGTGGAGCACGGTAAATCGTGGGCGCCGACCTTGGAGATCCCGAAGCAAATGAGAAAGGAAGCTTCCCGAGGGCGGGAAAAGAAAGTGGACTATAACTTAGATGCGTTTGTCTTGCCGTAAAGTGTTACAGTTGTTTAACTGCTTGTATCGTCCTTAGTTTGTCTTAACACGAGGCACGACGCTGCTGCTAAGATAAAGCTAAAAAGACAACAAGGTACCAACCTTGCAAGTAATAGTGTGCCACTTTTTAGCGCTTATTAGCTATTAAAGCTTCACCAGCAATCTAAGTTACAACAG
Organism: Ixodes scapularis; assembly: GCF_016920785.2. NCBI lineage: Eukaryota > Metazoa > Arthropoda > Arachnida > Ixodida > Ixodidae > Ixodes > Ixodes scapularis. The sequence continues at coordinate 52,498,816 of NW_024609883.1, read as the reverse complement.
TCAGAACCTCGACACGGACACCTTTTAGTGGCAATATTTAATACATGCAGTCTTTTCGACGTCTCCCAAAGATTTCGGCTGAAACATTATGTTGGTTCTAATTGGGAACCGAACAATTGTATCTGACAACTGCTCGATCCAATTAAGGTTTCGTACAGTTACATATATTCGTTGCAGCCCCCAGAGCCGTACCCCTAAAATATACAAGTAAATTACGCACCCTACGTGAAATTGAAGAAATGCGGGAATTAAAGAAAAATAATACCTTTACCGTGGCAACAGAAACTGGTGGGATTAAAAGAAAATCTGCAGCTTGCGCGACAGCGTGCAAAGAAGCGAGGGCGACAGCTCAGCGAGCACAAGCATTCACGCCCTGCTTCTACACGGCGAGCCTCGTATTCCTTCTCTTCGGGAGGTGTCCAAACATGCAATGTGGCTCATCCGTTGATGCAACGTTCCTCATACGTTAAAGGGAAGGTTGGTCAGGAAAAAGAGTTTGGATCCGAAAGTATTTTTATCTCATGAATCTGAATATCACGTTCGTTTCCCCCGAGGATATGGCTTAACGCGAGAAAACAAGAAAAACCTCCGACCAGTCGTTACGTCATACCCAGATCTTTCGGCCACCAAGCGCGTGTCGCTTGTGTGGGCAGCGCGTGCAATCGCATGCTTGCCAGGTATATTCCGTCGCACCGACACCAGTCGTGACGTCTTTTCCTGACCTCTGTGAAAATAGTGAGAGTGCGCTTGCGTAGCTTCGATAGGCGTTGAAGATGCGCGAGGGCTGAGATTCCAAAATTCTGGGTATGATGTCTTGCTTCGGGAAGGAGGGGCTTTGGCGGTAGTTTGAAAATGATTTTGTACAGCCTCCGTGCACCAAAATGAAGTATAATCTCGATATTCGTGATCCTGGAATCCAAATGAAAACAATTTAAGTGTTCTTCCTCAAATAGAGAACAGCTTCAGTTTCCCTCTAAAATCTTCCCAAGGCAAGCGCAGGCCCCACAGCTGTCGATGACAGATTGATGATTGTTTGTGCCTTTTCCCTTCAAATTGGGCGGTCCAGCAGTGCCAGGGACCTAGCCTGCAGGGTTTTCTCATCTACCCTGCTGTACTAGGAGCTACCCGTTTTGTAGCCTCTTCTCGGTAGTTTCCACTCCTCCCCTTCACCCTCCACTGGCCGTCGGCATAGAGTTGGTGCGCAGAGCAGGCCCAACGTGCCACCTCAGTAGAGGTGCGGACTAAAACTTTCTGCGCGTCCGACGCCGCAAATCCAGCCAGAAAGTCGCCGCAGCGCCGTAAAAACAATTACGGCCTCTGCCACAGGTGGCACGTCAAATGTGCCATCCTTTCCCACTGTCTACTGTACTTGTAGAATACACCTACAGGGTAGGGAATCTTTCTTTCAAACCCAAGTCGCATGCGCAGGCAGTTCCGCTCTAAAAAGGTTGCTTTCCCCGCGCGTGCAGCTGCGCTGTGGTGAAGCGGCAGGGCGAGGCGCATCTAGTTGCAGAAGACGCAAGAGATTGCGTCGGCTTCCGTTTGTGAAAAGCTACTCTTAGCTATAGCAGCAATCACACTGCAAGGAAGTTTTTCTCAGTTCCTTCGAGACTCGAGATGAACTTCCCCAGGGAAACATGCTGTCGTTATGGTCATAGACGGGATGACAACGACGACGGGGTGCTTCCCTAGGATGCCCGGCTTGCAGCACGTCCCGAGCTCGCGAGATGACGAAGCGATATTGAAGACAGAAAGTTTGCGGTGGAGGCGGGACAACCGAAAGTCCTCCCTGCCGTTTTTGTCCCGTCGGTGACTATGCTGTGCGAAACTGAGGGAGAGCAGACAAGAGCAAGCGGGATGTCAGAGCACAAAGCTTTGGTTCAAATGATTAGGGGGTAGGCATAAAGCCAGTTGCCCTCGTCTCCACTGCACTCGTCGAATGGGTTTGACTGCCCAACGCCGGCGTCCAGAGTTACGCGTCTGCCGTGTTTGAAGAGCGAGTAGAGACGGAGGCAGCTAGCTCTACATCTGCCAACTAATAATTAGAACCAGAGCTCGGCCTTCCGACATCCCTGCGCGTTCTATACTCCCTTCACCCCTAAGCTGAGACAGCGGTAGAAGCTGCGTCCTCGTTCGACCAGTCGTATGCTTCTCTTTCGCTGCGTCGTCGCGTTCACAGCCGTACCCAGGCGCGGAAAACCGAGTTGAGTGATAAAAGGGAGGCGGACAATCGTTCCGGCGGGCATGTAGCCCCCACAGTAGTCTCAGCTTAAAGGCCGACGTACACTTCGCGCTTTCCACTTTTCTCCCGATTCCTCCTCTCCCCTTTCTGCCCTGCCCAGCATTGCCTGCTTCCTCCTCCCCCATGGGGAGGAGGATCTTCTGCCTTGCAGAATCTCCAGTCTGGTAGTCGGCCTTTAAGAGTGAAAGGAGCAGAGTCTCCTAATCTTCCTCGGCGCACAGCCTAAACTCTGCTCCGACAGCATGGAGACCGGAGGACCGTCGTCGTCTGCCCGTCTCGAATAAGGAAGCGCAATGAGAGAAGTGGAATCGAGCATGGCATAGGGGCATGCAATTTTTTTCTCCGCGGAAGGTTTTCTCCGCTGATGCCACTTCCCTGCAGTGCTCCCGTTCCCCCTGGGCGGCACGCAATATGTGCCTGACTAACCCACTACAGTATAGACCACTTACAACGTAACCGCTTATAGTGCAGGACCGGGTATAACGCGGTTTTTTTAAACCACCGGTTCGCCTCCCATAGAACTCCATGTAAGTACATACCGCTTAAAACGCAGGCGCGCGAAGGGAAATACCGGTTATAGTGCGGTTTCTGGCACAGCCCGCCGACCGCGCCGACGACCGGAGCAGCGAGCACGCTTCCCTGTGCGACACTAGATAACGGCGCTGACGGCGCGAGCCGCAAGCGTTGCGCAAGCGGCACTCGCGGGGCAAGGAGGTTGCTCGAAGAAGCGGGAGAAGCGAAGAGAGAGGCTTCAGTTGCCTTAGCGACGGAGGGACGCACGCACGTGTCGTTCACGTGCGTGCGTCCCTCCGCTTCCTTGAAAACATCCGAAACAACCGCAACGACAGACCAAATCCAATTGCAGGTCGAGAAGTGTTCGCGCGCGTCGCATGCCGGTCGCGGGCCGGCTGCTTCTAATCCGCAAACATGGCATCGGTTGTGATCAACGTTGTGATCGTCGTCGGCGTTCATCTCATCGTTCCGCGTAAAAGCGCTATCCTTTACTGTGAATTTTCGCTGTGTGTCGCTATGATAACCCAGCACGTACTAGAAGGGAAGATCCACCTACTCGAGCGGCGATGTCGTGGCGGCGCTCTCAAGACGGCAGAAACGCCCGTGTCGTCGTGTTTGTTTACTTCGACTACAGTGGTGATTTCTAAGCATTTGTGTGCTCGAACATCGCCCGGATTTCTTATTTGGCGCATTTCATGCGTGTGCTCAAGTTCAAGGTATTACTGGCGCGTACCGTATGAAGGATCCGAATTTTCACGCGTTTTCATCTCCGGAGAAAAGTGATTAGGGTTAGCAATCCTGAACGCTCGCAACGTCCGTCCGCAACCCGCGACGCCGCTAAAAGGCTGCGCCAGGCAAAAGCCGCTCATTTCTTTCAAAATCTGTGACACACTTGAGAGAGAAGTGTACTGGTCTGGTGAAATAAAGACTTTCCTCAAACTAAGCTTTATTTTTCATCTCACATAAAATAAATTGTTTTACAAAGGTAAGTTGTCTCATGGCATGTATTTTGGCCTGAAAAATTGATGTTTTGGTTATAACGCGGTACCGCTTTTAGTGCGGATTTTCGCGACTCCCGCGACATACGTTATATGCGGTCTACACTGTAGCACAAACGTCAAATGTAAAAGAATATTTTGGAAAGTTAGAATGACACTCTTTGGCACGAAGCACGATTTGATTACTGGATTATTCCAGTCGACATCTGGCACTTTTGAACGCTCGCATGTGCCCGTCACCGAAGACACACGGCATGCGGCAAAGCTCGATTTAGTATTAGCTCCAGTTTTGAGGAAAAAGGGAAATCAACGTGCGGCACAAGGCTGGTGCGAGATTTCCGTTAGATTTCAGAAAATATTGGCAGAATCTAGCACAGTGAGCCTCGAGGCACAGTTTGGTACAAATAGAGCACCGATCGCAAAAAAATTTAGATTCCAGACTTCTAGAGTTAACGACAGACCGGTCTGCACGAATAAGCATTGAAACCCACTTTAGCAGTACTTTTTTTCCACAGGAATTGTTGATATGGGTGTGCATGACACACAAGTTAGCTATACTCGGCGCAGGCACGTAGCCAGGATTTTGTTTCGGGGGGGGGGGGGGCGCCCATGACAAAATGCTGTATGAGGGGGGGAGGGGGAGAGGAGGTCCCAGCAAAATGGAAGATTTCGGGGGTGGGGGGGAGGGCCCAAACCCCATGGCCCCCCCTCCCCGCCCTGGCTACGTGTCTGATCGGCGCCAACTGTTTTCTGCTACATTGTCGAGGCTAATGCATCTTCCACAGTGCTGCAACATCACACTGCTGCGAGAGCATGTGGCTGCGTCTTGTGCATCACTGGCACGCACTTGCGCAACCAGCCTCGACAGAGTTCAAGGCCTGCGGAAGCTTTGTTAGCCTTCACAATGTAGCACAAAACAGCTGACGCCAAGGATATATTGAAACTAAAGACCAAAATTGCGCTACCTCGATAAAAAAGAAAACGAGTGTTATAATAATAAAAATATTTTACATTACAAATTTAATTAGACTGAGGTTCATTAAACAAGAATTTAACTGTAGAGAGTGTGATACATGTAGTACGAGAATGATTATCACTTTTCTGCCATCATGCCTCCAGAGCCGAATGGCCGTGATCGAGTACCAGTCTGGTAAGATTTGCCCTTGTGGGACGCCAACTCCGGTGGTAAAATTTAATGTTTCGCATTAACATATGTGAGCAGAATCGCACGAATTCTTGCGTCTTGTTCGCACGAATTGTGTTCCATAGTGTACGACAACAGCTCAGAAAAGACGGATACAACACGAAGTTCATAAACACTGTGCTCTCTTTTCTAAACTTGTGCAAATAGTGGATTTTGAGTTTGAAGCGAATTCGAAGCGAATACTGGTTTTGGCCGAATATTTTAGATTCGAATATCGAATACTTTTTCTACGCATTTCACTAACATTGCGTCATGCTTATACGAAAACCCAGCTAAACTTGTGAAAGTTGTTCCACTTGTTCATTTATAAACTAAGTTTATCTATATTTTTTAACTGTGTCGTCATGGGGTCTGATGTCTTGGGATGGCAAGTAACCGACGAATTTGACATAAAAAGAATCTTGTAGAAATAACCAACTATGGTATACCCAAGTGAGTGAATTTACAAATCTTGCTCTTTAATCTCGAGTTAAAATATGGTCGAGGTACACCTAAGCACTTCTTATGAGTTGTGAATCCAAAAGCATGCAAGTCGCTCATCCGCTCCCTTTTTCGTCTGCTGCGTACTTTTCGTTGCCGATCAGCGTGAGTGCTCTCCTGGGCATGCTTACCTTGGACGCTTCGTGTTAACGGCGTGCCATGGAGCGAGCGAACGTGAAAACTGACGAGCGCAGCCGCCAATGGGAGCCCCGTGTACGCGCGCCAACCAGTGGAACCGAAGGCAAAATCCATCAGCTTTACTTCACTTCTTTGGGATAGGGAAAACTAGGTGCCGTTTTCGCGCTTCGAACTGATGACGTCAGCTCGCTCCATGGGACCCAGTTAATGCTTTCGCATTAAAATGAATAATTGAGCATGTTGAACGCAGGTTGTAAGGGCATGTCTGCCTAAAATAGTATTCTCTTGCACAACAAACATTTTAATTTTGGAACTTTTACTACAATGTAGACATACAGATTCACAAAGTTTCCATTTACTCCCAAATACAGCCGGCACATGTGCACCACCTCGCTTTGGATGTATGCTTTTCTTCCAAGCACGCATTTGCGATATTCATACTTTTTTAAGTGTTTATCGCGGTGGATTACCCCGTTGAGTGCGCTTCTTACCGAGCCCCAATGTAATGCAAAGAAGCAACACCCGTGGAGCTAGCTTCCACGGGTATTGCTTCTCCGCTGTGTACCGGCGCTCAGAAAAAAGCGTACTCAACGGGGCATACCCATCGCAATCAACACTTAGAAAAACGCGAATAGTGCAGTTCTTCTCGTAGCGAATATTGAATAGTATATTATTCGAAACTACTATTCAAAATTTCGAAAATTCGCACAACCCTACTCTTTTCTACACAGATTCCGTGCCGCTTCCGTATTTACTACAATATCATGCCAGCCAGCAAAAAGAAATAAAATGTGGTTTTTAAGATTCCCCATTCATTTTCAATGCACTCTTTTATTCGAAAAAAAATAGTACAGTCTGTATTGGAGACACCACACTGATACCGTCGGAACGAAACTAAACTCTAGTAAAACTCTTGACATCAAACCTCTTTCACGGTACACTTGCTGGTCCATGTACCAACTTAACAATAATAACAGAAAAACCATGGTCACTTGGTCCACAGACACGATGCCACTTCCGATTTCTTCGGGTCCTCCGACCCATAAGAAACCGCCGCCGCATGCAAGTGCAATCCACAAGCAGAGCCGATCACAGCCAAAACCAGTGCACCGGTGGCAGCCAAGCCAAGCTGAGTCGCTGGTGCCACAGAAGTACCACCGCGAGAGACCCCGAGCGGTGCATGCAGCCAGGTTAAGACGGCGTGCCGAGGAAACGCCGAGGCACGGCTAGGTGCCTGGAGGCGAACACGGGCAGGAAGCAATGGGAAAAGCACAGAGCAAGCGTGCAGAAGGACGAGGCCACAAGTGAAGCAGCAGGGCAGGGGCAACATGCATCGACAGAAGAAAAGGTGAGCTTAGTCGACGTTATTGCCAAGGTTGACGCGCACGTTTCCGTCAGAGCACGAACAACCGCGTTACGACTGCTCACGACCGCCCACAATGAGACTGTTGCTGTCGCAACAGAGGTCCGTGCAACGTGTTGCACTATTCCTGAACCGAGTCTGTGCATCAATTTTTTCAGAAGCGCACAAAGAACCAACCACTGCAATTCGCGAAATAAACACAAAGAGAACGAGTGAAGCCAGGCAACTTCGAAATCCGAGGAATGTGGTCTGGCCTGAATTTCGAGTGCGCAAAATGCTATTTGCAATGGCACAGATGGCGTTTTTGCCCGTCTCTGCGTCGTCGTTCGCTAGGCATGATACGACGTACCATAACGACCGCCTCCCCGAGCGCCGAGTGCGAAAGTAAGGACTCCACCGCTACGAAAGACTTGGGGCGCATGGCCGAGACGGCGGCTATAGTCACCATCAGAGCGAGAACGGTGGGGCATATTTTTCGAATGCCTAGTCTCCAGTAGGGTGCCTCCACGTGCGCTTCGCTGAGGGTGATGATGTCTAAACGTTCTGTTCCAAACGCTTTTTTTTTTTTGTTGCGAAGTGCACGAAAGAGCGCGTCCCCCACACTCTAGTGGCATCGATTGTGCTACGGCAACAATTTGTTTTTGACGATTTCTTTGTATTTTTACCAAAAGCGCATACTGTTGGCATCCATGAAGGATGACGTCGCCCTAAACTGAAGGACGTTGAGGTACCCCAGCCTCTCGTGCACCGCGAGCCATTTGTGCTAATGGTGTACGAGATGTTGGAGCGTCCTCGAAGGTAGGAAGCTCACGCCAGATTCGGGATGACCGAAGCCCCTCCCTATTGCTCCGACCTTGTCGGCGACTGTGGTAGGCGGCACTTTCCATACTTTGGGCAATTCCACGCTGCTCTGAGGAAGAGGAAGCCGTTCTGATTCGTCTTAGCTGCGTTGTGGTTTCCCCCCCTCCTTTCGGCGATGTGGAACCGTTTGCAGCATACGTTGCACCCCCGCCGGCCACCGTCTCGGCCACGCCAGCTCCGGGTGGGTCTTTCGTATCGGTAGAGATTGTACACCCGCGGACGGCACGAGCCGAAATGCTCGATCCGACCGAGCTGTTACCTCCCGATCTGTTGCAAAGTTCGAAGTATGGAACCTCGACTTCACTTTCCCTTCCTAATTCAAACCGCGTCCCTCTCGAAAACCAGCAGGTACACAAGCAGCACAAAGGACCGTTTCTGCTCGAATTGTCCGCGATAGTATGTGCGCAAGCATCGTTTGCACAGGCCGTGACATGCCAAGAGATGTCCGTCCTGAAACAATAGCCCGTGCCGGTTTTAGGCGTGCTCTGTTTGCGCATAAACATCCAAAACGTTTTCGTGGACGAATGAACGGCGAACGAATGCGATCAGTCTCAATACTGCTTCACACACTTGCGACTGCTTACGACCGCGTGCCTTAAAGGGATGGTGAACCGAAATTTGGATTTCAGAAAACAATGCAGGAGCGGTAGGCAGGACGCTAGAATCCCTACAACACCACCCATAAAGCGATATCTTGAATAGATGGCAGTATTTATGGAAAAAGAGGCCGCAATTGAACGAAGCCGACGAGGCGCGTGACGTGAAAATATCTCGATCCCTCCACTCCGCTTTGCCATCTCAAGGCGGCGAGACTGAGAAGACATGAGGCCGTTTCCTCTCCTTCTCGACTTTTCTCGGAGAAACAAGACGTCAACATATCTGTCAAATGCACCTCTTTTACAGCGGAGCTGTTAAGGGCTAGGTTCCCCAGAATCATGTCCGGTATGTTGACACAAACCTGCCTGGACAGCTACCGCCATCTATAAGCGGCGGTAGCAAGCACACAGCCAGTCTGGCTACCGCTGTGACTCATAGATCACGGCAACCTTTCCAGCTATCATGGAAGAATGGATAGTTGGGCGTGTTGGTGAAAATTCATCGTAGGAAAAAGCGCAAAAAACAGACGACGACGAAGAAGAAGCACACGTAACGAGCGCAGCGCTCGTCACGTGTGTTTCTTCATTTTCATCTGTTTTGCGCGCTGTTTCTTACGCTCTTAGTATCAGTTTCGGTTTGGACTCAGGATGGGTTGGCCGCGCGCCCTTTCGGGGAAAGGAGACTGGCTGCGGAAGCAGCAGCAACGTACGCAGCAGCGCGAATGGGTCCGCAATCTGCTGCAAAGCAGCTGTCGCCTCGACTTCCACTGCATCCAGCGCTTCAGATTCCCTTACCAAAGAAGAAAGAGCACGTCGCTCGCCTGGAAAGCTGCCGGTGAGAACAGTACCAGCAATGTAAAGGGCGCCAGCGAGCCAATGCCACGGACGAAGATCGTGCCACAGAGGCGAAGCGCAAGCGCGAGGCCCGGCGACAACAGCACTCCACGCCGGCTGAACAGTTCCAAGGTGGGACGGCGAGGTTCCAGAGGGAGATCGTGAAGAACCCGTTTGTCTTCACGTGCGCCGTGTGCGACCGACTCTGGTTCGCTGGAGACGTATCCACGATCGGCGGCGTGTCGGAAAAGAACAAGTAGGAAACGGGCGCGTGCGCGTTGTGGCAGTGTATCAAGTACAGCTCCGCTGGTCTTCCTTCTTCACGAGAGTGGAAAGGCTGAACTTTTTTCTTTTTTAGAAAAATATGGTCATCCGTTCAAGATGTCGCTGTGCGAGTGATGTATTGGTGTTCGTAGCTTCCCGTGGCACGCTTCTGCCCCCATGTTTTGTGGAATCCAGATTTCGGTTCAGCGTCCCTTTAAAACCTTTTACAATCCTTTACGATGAGAGGACAAATGGAACACTTGGCATTTCCCTATACTTCCTCATTTTTTTCCCGCATCATTCACTCTTTTTTGGTTTGAAAAACTTTAGACTACCTAATAAAAAAAAAAAACATTTCTCATAGACAGTATCTACATTTTATCTCGCAAATACCAAAAAAAACCTACACTCTAGTGAAATGCAGTTTTTGGGGTCACCTCATAGAGGTCACCAACGCGTTCTCTCGTCGTAAGAGATCGCAAGAATTCAATCGTAAGCAAAAGCAGGCACGTGAACAGTCCCTTCGAAATCTAACGAAGACCTGCACCATCTGTCGGAGGTGTCGCGCAACGCCCCCGACGAGACACTCACTCTGAGACGGAGGCGAGACCCGAGGCAGGAGGACGGGCGGCGCGGGAGAGCCCTTCTTGGGCGCGGGCTCTGCGGGGTTGGCCGCGGTGCCGGGGGCGGTGGCAGCGCCCGATCCCGACGACAGTGGGGGCGGGCGCTTGGGGGGCCGGCCCCGGCGGGACTTGACGGGGGGTGGGGCGGGCTCCGACTCCGAGGATTCCGAGGAGGATGAAGACTCCGCCGGGCGCTGCTGGGGCCCCCCCGACCCGGCTGGAACGAAGAGGCGCGAAACGACCAAATGTATGCTCACCTCAATCGTATCCGATAAACCTGCAGACGCGCAGATCGTGGTCATTTATTTATTTATGGAAACGACCCGCAGCGCCGAAGCAATAAAGCGGGTACAGTCTAGTATTGACAAAACAAACTCGTTTGTGGAACATGAACAGGTAACAAATCAGTAAAACCTGTTAACATGAAATCAAGAAAAAAAATAAAGAGCATTTTAAACATCAAAATTCCTTCCTGAAAGGATCAATCCACCGTTAATACTTCTAAAGGCAGACTCGGACAGTGCAATCCACGTAGTGATCAAGTTAGGAAACGTTTCTTGTAGCTGGTGGCACAGAATATGCTTTCTTTTTATTTTCATTTAAAGGGCAACTCGGGTCGAAAAAGAAACCAAAACAAATGACCGGTATCGCTTTAGTGGCACGAAATAGGATCACAGCCGAAATGTTACGTCAAAGCAAAGTCGCGCACTCCATTAAGACCGATCTTAAAGATGCGACCAGCTTCTCTCTAGCGGGCGGCAAGCGGGTTAGGTTTTAGTCGAAGAACACTGGAGCAGCACCCTCGTGACATCACGTTTTGGCTGTACTGCTGATGATTGGTGTTGCCATCCCTCTAACAGATAGTTTTGGTTTTGCCGTAGACATCCGAAACCACACTTTGAGCCATGATATTTATAAAACTACACGCAATATCAATAAAAAAAATGATGCCTCGTAATTCGGAGACATTGCCTGAGCTGAAAAAAGTTGTAATCCCAAATTAAAAAATATGATTGGAGTTGCCCTTTAATGACCTATGTGACTTTGAAACCTAGAATATGAAAGAGCTGAAAACATGTACCTAGTTGCGAATAACTTGGAAACATGTAGTCCATGCGTGTAACGTGACACCCCGACATTAAGGTCATGTAAGCTATATTCGCTACTCCAACGCCCTATAGGTGGCGAGGCGGTAGTTCCAAGATGGCGGAAGAGACGGGGATAGATTCTCCTGGGTTTCCCGTGCGCCTGCTCGCTGACGCTGGTCAATGCGCTAAAAATGATTTATTGGCCTGCAAACTCGAAGTGGTTAGGCCAGGATTATATTACAGGTGATGCTGAGATGTTGAAGCACGTTAGCAAAATGAGCATGCTGATATTTAAAAGTTGCAGAAACCTCGACTTGCGAAGCTTTGCGATGGGCGAGTGCAATTTACGCACCGGCCACGTCACTGTTTGCTTCAGAATATTTTTTTAGGGTGATGAAGATATTGTGTTTGTGCTTTGCCTGGCCATTAAAAGTGAGCCATGCACGGCGACCGTCAAGCACCGGAAGAGCAGCGTTCACAGTAGTGATGTCTTCGTGTCACAGGCTCGCAACTCGCTGCTCATCGTCTCAGTTTTAGCGTATTGCAACACGTGATCAAATTGCTCTATGGTTTTTGATTGGAAGTTTGTTACCGCGGGCTACCGTGCAATGTACTATTGCAACCGGAGGCTCGCGCTGCGCCTTTGGAGCACAATTTTTAGCGCGCGCCGGGATTGTTGCCGTGCTCACGGTAGCCAACGGCAGCCTGGGGTAATGCTATGCTAAAACTGCATATTATCATAATCGGCGTGTTTAAGGGTTTGATTTATTGCTCTACCAAAAATGCATATTTTAATATACCATACTTTTTTTTTATTGTGTTATTTGCAACATTGCGGCCCGTCTCGCCACAACTGCCCGTTCTAAGCTCTCGTCACGAACAGCTGGCTAACACAGACACGGATAAAATGCTTTGGGCATTTCTTTATTTACTTTGCAATTACCTGAAAGCAAGTGCGTGTATTCTATCTTTTAAAAGTGCTTGGAATAAATGGTCATGTTCCTATACGGCCTTAAAACGCAAACCCATTCCCGACGTGTATTGCTCCACATATCGTTCCGCGACCAGTTTTCTCGTACTTAGGGCAACGAATGCACTTTTCGTAGATCGTACGCTAGAGTTCTTCATTGTTAGCGGGAGCGTTTGCCGTCACGTTGAGCACAGATTGAGCTGGTAGTCATGTGCAAGACCAGAAATCCGAAGCGTATGCAATATATGAAGAGTCCCTAATGAAATTAAACATCCCGGTCCTTCGAGCAACGCTGTTGCGAGGCAGAGCACAAGAATTACTATTTTAACGCGCTCGCTTTTTTCTTTAAAACGGCTTCACGCATCAAGGCCGACAGCCCTTTTCCGCGCCGCCGCTGCCGTCCAAGTTCCTCTAGTTCTCCGCTCGTCCGCGGGAGGGCGAGCGGCGTGCTGGAGTTGCGAATAGCCCCTATATGGCTACATTGTGGATATTGTCACGGATGAAAGAGTACCGGCAAGCGCAAAAGCTGAAAATAGAGGTTTAATCGGCAAACTTGTGCTGGGAACAAAAATAGAATGAGCGTCCGGAAAACAGCAGCGAGCATCGAAGGCGGCAGCAGCGAGCGTCGAGGTGTCGGCGTCACAGCTGGCTGGCGCGAGAGGCCGTGCTGCGCTCCTTGTCTACTACGCTCGCTATCTCAAACAACAAAAAAAGCTGCACACCTGCAGCTTTTTTTCCAGCGCCCCTGTCACAAATGTAGTAGGTGGCAAAAATAAACAAATTTGAATTTGAAATCTGCCCAAAAACAGCGGAGCGTTGCACGTTTGGGGTAAGAGTAAACACGAATCTTCTACAAGTACGAAGTAGCGTTCCTTCTCCGCAATAGACACGCGATATGACCTTGACCGGTGCATCGGTCGAGCAACGACCGAAAGAAATGCACCGCTTTTCTCGAGAAACCCGGCCCTACAACACAACACAGTTGGGAGACAGAAGGTGCAACATGTTTACAGCTCCGCTGGAGCGACATGGACACAATGTCACACCAAACCAGCGCAGGGTGCTGGCATCACGTGACCATGAAAAATGATGTCATGTGATGCCACTGTGTCAAGTACTGTAGCTTACAAGATTCACATTTACTTCAACCCCTGAATTATAGCTAAAAAAAAAAAAAAGTTCCATCAGCTCAAACCTTTGCTCCAAATTATGTCGCAATCAAATAGAAAACTGGGGGCTTATGGCACAAAAACTAAAACATCTGCAACAAATAATTCCATCAGTGGTGATGATGACTAGGGGGTTTATGGCACAAAAGCTACAAAGGCTTTCTGCATCAAGTAAGTCCATCAGTGATCACGACCACTGGGGGTTTATGGCACAAAAACTAAAAAGGCTATCTGCACCAAATGACTCAGTCAGTGATAACAGTAATTTTAGGGGTTTATGGCAGAAAAGGTTAAAAAAATGATGCCGTCGGTGGTGAAGATGATGATTTTGGAGGTTTTATAGCTACAAAGCTACGATGTCTATCTGCACCAAATGACTCCACCAGGGATGACAATCAAGACGACTTCAGGGGCCTGAAGGCTACCTGCATCAAATGACTCTTGTCAGTGATGACAATGGCAATTTTGGGGGTTTATGGCACAAAAGCTACAATGGCTACCTGCACCAAATGACTCCACCAGGGATAACAATCAGGACAACTTCAGGGGCTTACGGCACAAAAGCTACGAAGGCTACCTGCGCCAAATGACCTCTGCGGTGACGATGACGACGATGAAGATGCTGCGGGCTAGGCACAAAAGCCAGAATGGCCACCTGTGCCAAACGACAGTCAGGAGCCCAGAAGCATCATTATACTTACCGCTGTCCTGTGCCCTCAGCCCCCTCTGGCGCCTGGAGCGGCTGCAGCTTTCGATGGTGAGCTGGCGGCGTAGTCGCGCCACCTGGATGGCCAGCTTGCGCCGCCCTGGTCCCGCCGTTGCTGCCAGTCGGGGCAGGAGGGCCTCCAGGCGGCTGCGCGTGTCCCCGCCACGCTGGCCTTCTGACGGAGGCTGCGACTGCTTGGCTGGATCCACTGCTGGGGAAAGGTAGAAAGAAATTACATACTTCACATAAAGACGGCCGACGCAGAATGCATCAGTCGGAAAGTTACCACTCATGTAGCAGGAACAAGCCGGTGACGCAGAAACGCAGATGGCAAGAACATAGTCTGCTTTTTCCCATCGCCAGCCTTGGGCCTGCCGCACGTGTGGTAACTTCATTGCACTCCCGCACTTCCCCAATGCTTTGAGTAATCATAAAATTGACTGATATAGGTGTCTTTGATGACGATCAGCAAGTTTTTATTCGGGACTATGTTTATTTTCACAAATAAAAAGTGAATTAGTCAATTTTAGTTTCTTAATTAGCTAATTACTATTTTTTTTTACGTCCCTGATGTCTGCCAGGGCTGGCAGTTTGTTTCTGAAAAAAGTTTATTCGTTTGTCAAGCGCCCTATTGGTAGGAATTTCTGGAAGCACTTGGCTTTGATGTAGCCTAAAAGTTTCATTTGCAAACATTGTCAGAAGGATTAAGACCAACTGAAATCAGAAAATTAACAAATCTCACTAAACTGAAGCTACTGTGGAATCCAATAAGGTATAAATAAAAGCTCTAGAAGGATTTATATGCTTTTTATGACACTTGTGATTTTTTCAGTTTCAAGATGATTTATTCTGGAACGTCTAAAATGTATAATAAAAAGAAAAACTTGATGCCATATTTAACATATTTGTACTACTTTTAGGTTGCTTTGCACATGCACTTACCGGAGGAAAAAAAAAAGTTGGAAGATTGGATATGTGCAAGTGTCGATACAGCTTCCATAAGATAGCAAGGTGTGTAAGCTATTCATCCTGAGATAGCAGAAAACATGCAGAGACTCATTTTACTACGTTTTTGAGCCAATATTTCAATATAAAAGAGACTCATTTCACGAAAATACTCTAGGACAAGATGGTATAGAACTTCTCAATCTTCATAATTCGTAAAATAAAATAAATAAAAAAAAAAAATTAAACAAAATTTTAAAACCAAGCTTTTTACAGTGAAGCTGGATCTGGTAAAAAATGTGTCCATGGATGTTAACAAAAAAAAAAAAACTTTCATTTATGTGGTGCTCCTTCTTTCTGGTTGGTCGTCGCAAGTATAGATAAAAGAAAGGGGGCAACTCGTACGAGTCAGCCTTTCTTGGCATCATTAGGTAGTGAGGTCCTGATCTCTTGTTATCATCTAGTCAGTGACTTAGCTAAGAGTGCACTGTGACAAACGTGCCTATCTAACCTTCTTTTCTTTCGCTTTCGCGAAGATGATAAAGAGATTTGGGCTCAATCGGAAAAACTGTCCTCAAGGTGTGCCTCGGAAAATTGGGTTCAGAACTTAAAACGTGGTGCATTGAAAGAGCTCATAGCCCTTATGTACATATGTGTCTTTATTCAATCAATATAGTAATTCGCTATAACATCACTGAAAAAAACCTAAAATAGCTACTTAACAACCAATGGCTGTGTTCCTTTGTCCTTCGAAATATCCATTTCCTAGTGACGTTACCAGTTGCCCTTTGGACTTGTCATGGGTAGGCCGCGTGTTGTTCCCTCTGAAGAGGAAGAGCGCGCCTACAAGGATCGTTGGTGAACTCAACAGCACGAATGTGTGCTGTGAGCGTTATCGGAGAGATAACAGCTTCGCTAGTCCTCCATCTTCACGTGAAGTGGATGGGTTCTACAACTGTTTTAATACTTTTTGCCTCCAAGAGTAGAATCTCCCCTTAACCGTACAACTTCTTGTTCTTTCTCTCGGGACCAGATCCATGTCAGCGCCTACCACTTGCCGCATTCTGCTCCCGTGTCCACCACACCACAAAGAAACGAGGACAGCAAGACAGATGAAGCCGAGGGACTGTCACCAGAGGAACTCACCCGGTGAAGGACGTTCTGCGTTCCTGCCTGGCGATCCGTCTAGGTGCATGCCCGTGTCCGGATCGTAGCCGCAGCGCTCTGCCTGGGCCCTGGCTTGCCGGATGAGCGCCCCTCCCTGGCAACGTAAGGCGGCACACACTTGAATGCCCGCCTCCAGTACGTGCGCCCTTGTACAGCCGCGGTGCTTCGGACGCGTCTCCAGTTGACGTGTTTACCACATCATCAAAAGTACCCGCTTGATTTTCAGCCCATCGACGTCGCGAAAGTGTCGCCCTGCCGGCGGCCAGAATGTGACGTGGCGGACGCCCGTTCTCCCGTAGGCCGCTCTTCGGCTGAACAGTTCACGGAAGCTTGGGCCGCCGGGAGTAGGGATGCTGTGACGACGGCAACGCTCGCCCATACTTTTTGGCAGGAGTTTCGGCACTGACCGCCTGGTTCGCGACGTCCGACGGCATGATGCACCGGCTTCCACGACGTCGTTTGTTGCCCCTTCCGGGCTACTTTTGACATGTGCGCGGGATGGGACGCTAAATGCGCCGGGCGAAGACGCGTCCCTGGCACCATACTCAAACTAGGCCCGTTGACCGCGCGGCAGCCATTTTAAAAGGAACCCCATTGGCACTCAACACTTCTTTGAAGGGGTGCCCCGGTGTTTCCTTTTTAAACCACGATTTGCCTGAAAATTTGCTAAACACGCCGGCAGACGTCCCTGAAATAGTAAGCCAAATACTGGGCCAAAATCTATTTTGTCCGCGAAGTTATTGAATTTACAATTTTGGTCCTCACAGTGTTTTTCAAAGTGAAAGTCTTTAATGGCAACAATAAGACACTTTTTTTTTGCCGAAAGTGAGAGAAGAAACGAAAACGATAGCTGTTGCACGGTCGCGCAATGCGGGTGGAATGGTGCCGCCAGGTACCCCAAGACGGAGGTGCGACGTGGTTAAGTCCCATAGCCGTCGTGGATGCCACGGACGACAGTGATCCGTGAAGTAAGTGGGCAAATGCGGTGGAAGTTTTTAAAACTATCCGACATTATGTGTAGCAGCTGGATACTGTCAAAGTAAGGTTTTGCTCATTTAATGCGAGGAATGTTTAAAAATAACTCTTTCAAAGCAGACGACATGGATATTCTCCCTGAGACACGCAATTATTGACAGGAAGCCTGGGCTGGCCTCCTTGCTTTCCTCACAAGGCATGGCCGACGGGACGTCCCAACTTCCCTCACCTCGCAGCAAGAGGGGAGAGAAGGTTTTTTTTTTCCCTTCTTCGGGCGCGCGGTGACGACGGGAGACGAAGCCGAAATCTCAGCAAGGTGTCGCCCGTAAAGCTGTCACTTTAAAAGTGACATCGGCGGCAGGCGGGGGTTCTCTTTGGACTCTAGACTTTGTTACCAACTGATTACGAGCACTTTCATGGTGTCAAACAAACGCTTCGGAAGCTTGCTTCAGCACCCCGTGCCGCAGCGGCACGAACATGCTCGACATAGTTCATTTTCAGATTGCCCGCTGGACCTGCAAGCCTGCCTTCCACCGACGTCGTGGAATTAAAAAGTGTGGGTATATTTCAATGTTGGTTTTTGCATCATTTTCATTCGCCGATTTTGCAATAAACATTCTCAACATTAAAGACTGTTGCTGCTCGATTTAGCACTCCCCCGTCGGTGAACGCCCACGGTACAGAGAAAGGACGGGCCCGCTGGGAGGACCCACCTGCTCGCGCATCTTCACGGCCGCCCGGTAGTAGGGGGTGTCCTTGGAGTTGTAGGTGGTGCAGTTGTCCACCACCAGCCGGAAGTCTGCCTCAAACTGGTCCAGGCTGGCATACTCGTGCCTGCGCAGCTTCTGCTCCATGCTCCAGAAGTCCATCGGCTGGGAGATGTAGTGCAGGTAGTCCGGCACCTGTGGATGGACAGTGTTTCTCGTCAAAAAGCCTCCCCCCACCAACCGGGCCTTTGACCTTGATCAAGGTCAGGAGGATCCGGATGATCTTAACTTCCATTGTCAAGAAGAGCTACCCTAGATTTGACACTTGGTTCTCAGAAGCTTGACTCGTTGATTGTGTTAAAATGACACTGAACCTCCCAGAAACATTTTGATTGCCTGAACAGGCCATCTATGCCATAAAATACATTTTCTCAGAAAAAAAAAAATTAATTAAAAGAATACTAATACCACAAGGTCATTCATTACTAAGAGTTGCCAGCAATCCGCCATCTTGTAGTGACCCACCACTCGAACACAGGCTAGTGACCAACCCTGGGCCAGTGCCACGGATGACACAAGACAAAGCAGGAGTGAAATAAGGAAAGTAAAGGTTTCATGTGGCGAACTTGTGCGAAACAAAAGATGAAATAACTGGGCATTGCAGTCGGTGTCAGCGTAGCGGCAGGATCGAGCGCTGGCAAAAGACTGATTCTGGCTCGCCATGCGGAGTCCCTTATGTACCCGTATGCGTTTCTCAAACATTCGGTGTGTAGAACATTCATACCTGTATCAGATGACAAGGTTCCCGAACTTACAAGAACGCTAAATTGGAAGAATAAATAAAGGAAGCGTCCACTCCCAGGAATCGAGCGTGGGGCCTCCGCGCGAAAGGCAAGCACGATAACCACAGGGCCACACAAGCACGCGCTCGCTCGGCGATGCGGATGTCAACATAGAGTTGGAGTGGTAGCCACTACAATAGTGTCACATCCGACAACGAGTTGTCGTGCAACATGCACACGCACCTAACACGTTCATGTGCAGAACTGCACGCATCTACTATACTCTGTTCACTGCGAAGCTGACACATCCAACGAGCGGTGGAAGCCACACGCTTGTTCGACCATTCATCCCTCCATCTTCTGTCGAGTGATTGCGTTTCCGTTGATACCTATGCGAGGAGAAAGAGGTCAGATGACGAAAGGAAGGTGGTTGATTGGTCCAGCAAGCGTTCAGCTTCCACTGCCCTGTCAGCTTAGGGGTGAACAAAGTTAAGCGGGAACACTACCCAGAAAAAACAATTTCTGCAAAAAAAGCTGATTTTGAAAAAATGCCATATTTACATCCACCAACATCTAGAGAGTATTCCTAGAAAGTTTCATTAGTTTACACTGCATAGTTAATTTCGTATAAATTATTTTCGGTCCACCGATGCTAAACAGAAGGTAGGGGTTAAAGCACTTTGAACACATTCTTCTCTGTTCCACCTTTCGAAATAAATTTCACTTCAGGAAAACTATAGTTTTCCTATTACACAATAGAGAATAATTCTCAGGTGGTCATCTAGGATAGAATTTTGTGAGGAACATGCCTGGCTGGTTAGTTTTTCTACTTTAACATTCTTTTGTGTTAAAAAGAATATTTGTATAAAAGCGCAGGTATGAAAAAAAAAAAGTAATCTTCTTATGAAGTTATACTCATGAAAAACAATGCAATATAGCAAAATAACTAGCTGGGTATGTGCTATGGGTATTCCTATAATTATATTACAAATAAAAATTTCAAATTTTTATTTGATTTAAAAGCAATAGTTTCCCTAATTGAAAACACTGACTTCCATATTGTAACATTCGTAGCAAGTTCCCAAAATTGATATAGGACAATGAAATTTGACAGGGATGGTCCTGCCACTCCTATAAACTTCCACTGCAAACTTGATTAAAATCAAGCATTTGGTACAGTTGACTTTTCTGGGTAGTGTCCCCCCTTTAGGGAAAATGTGGGTTCCCCCAAAAACAATATTTTTATTTTTAGGGCTATCACAACGAAATGTTCAGGGTATGTTCATAGCACCAACACAAGAGTGACTGCAAATTTTCATGGTTTTGTGCTTGCTAGGTGTCAAGTTATGGGGGTTCGTCCTAATTGTTCATGTGCTTCTATTAATCTGGGCCTAGTGAATTTGCAAAAAGTAGGGGCAGTGTGAAATTTGCTATACATAATGATTCCTGGATAGATACCACAGGGCAAGACAAAGGTGCTTTCAATATTATCTTTACAAAAAACCTTCTGTGCAATATTCCGTGTCTGGTCATCTGGACGTTCATTGCTGCGACTGTGGTTGCCTACCCGACTTCCAATGGTGTGAGATTGTTAAGCGTCATAGGGACCAGCTTACTCGTGAAATTCTGGAGGCTGTTGAGATAGCAAGGTTGGGCACTGCATGTGGGAGGAGTCCTTCTGTGGCCCTATCAGGCAAAGAGATAAATTTCCTAGTTTCCTGACTTGCTCGTTTTTTAACACGAGCTCTGTACGGCTGTATCTTGGCGCCTTTTTTATTTTTTATTATTTTTTATTGGTGATGTATCACGTGGGCTGAATTCTTCCGTTAGTTTCTTCTCTTTTGTTTGTGACAGTGCAAGTATATATTGCGATTTTGCAATCAATAAACTCGGCTGTAAGTCAGCGCTACGTCCGTGTTACTTCTTCGCCTAGTCCTCGTCTTTTCGAGCTGTTTTTAATTCCGAAGTATGTACCAACTTGCCCAAGCCTCAGCTTTAGCAATATTGAATTTTAAGCTTTTGGCCATACCCAGATCCATCAAATTTAATGTGTTTATCATGAGCTCCTGACTCAATTTATTAAAACAAAATTCAAAAATACTCCAAAAGCCGGGAGACGTCATAATTAAAATAAGAACACCAACTTGACATAACAGAAAAAACAACTTCATTAGAAGTTTCGCCTCCCATGCGGGAGGCATCATCAGTAGTTACACAGCAAATGCAGGGTTCATCCTCAACTCAACGCTATTTATCACGAATGTCCGTGTAAACTTCGTGGAGAGGGCCGCGGTTTTTGTTGCACACGGATGTGTCCCTGCGAACAAACCACGATTCTAGAAGCTTTCGGGGCCCCATCTGTCCTCCCTCGGCAAGGTCGTCGCGGCCGGAAAGCTTTCAAGGCCCCCATCTGTCCTCCCTCGCCAAGGTCGTCGCGACTTTCCAGCCACGACAACCTTGGCGAGGGAGGACAGATGGGGCCCCGAAAGCTTCTAGAATCGTGGTTTGTTCGCAGGGACACATCCGTGCGCAACAAAAACTGCGGCCCTCTCCACGAAGCTTACACGGACATTCATGATAAATAGCATTGAGTTGAGGTTGAACCCTGCATTTGCTGTGTAACTACTGATGATGCCTCCCGCATGGGTGGCGAAACGTCTAATGAAGTTGTTTTTTCTGTTATGTCAAGTCGGTGTTCTTATTTTAATTAAAACAAAATAGTCATACCTTCACAATATTATTTAGAAAGATGAAACAGGAAAGAGCACTCGAATCCATTCAGCAGTTCCACAGATATGGCGCTCTTAAGACCACCGAACAAAAAAAAATTAATTTGAGAAAACGGCACCTGAAAGTTGCACAAACATTATTGGTGTTAAAATACTCCTGCAGAGTAGCTGGAAGTGTCCTTGCACACTTTCTTCTTGTTTTGCTTCTCGGCTTTGTGC
Source organism: Ixodes scapularis (assembly GCF_016920785.2). Classification (NCBI taxonomy): domain Eukaryota; kingdom Metazoa; phylum Arthropoda; class Arachnida; order Ixodida; family Ixodidae; genus Ixodes; species Ixodes scapularis. Next base: position 52,477,243 of record NW_024609883.1, on the reverse strand, counting down.
AAGCGTAGGCCATCTTTTTCGACAGCTCGCTGGAGGGCTAGGTGACCTGGCTGGAGCCCCAGAGCAGCTGAGATCTCCTTTGTTACTTTGCAACAGCCAGCATTGAACTGCAGCACTGCTTCATGAACTGCTGTTTCTACAGCAATAAGTGGCACATGCTGTTCTTTGGGCATAAGTGACCAGAGGACTGCGTGAAACGACTTGGAGGCATTCTGAGTCTTGGACCCCAAGCACCTTTGCAGAAGGGAAGCCCGAGAGAGGCAGTCATAGATGGGCTACATAGCTGCACCCACACAGTCCGAGAGCTTGCATTTGTGCTTGGGCTGTTGCTCACACTCCGGCAGGTCGCGTCACGTGACAACACAGAGAGAGAAACGCCGAATGCGGGTAAGTTTCCAAATGCCAGGGTACAAAACCCTTACCCCGGAGCAAGATTGAGTAAATTTTGGAGCCCAGCCAGCACATTCTCTCGTTGCAAGCGGCTGCGACGCGGTCGACCACGCTCGACCGCAAACATGCGAAGCACCTTGAGACAGCGAGAAGAAAGAGAGGGAGGAAGTGCACGTGCCTCCTTAAGGTCGACCGGCTGAGCGAAGATGGCGTCCCTGTCCCTGTCCCTGAGCTGGGCGAGCAGCCGGCGCATGAGCACGCCCCGGGGGGCCAGTCGCAGCTCCGTGGCCAGCTGCTGGAGGCGCAGCTGCTCCCGCTTGAGCTTCTCCCGCTTGCGGATCAGCTCCACCAGCAGGCGGGCCCGCTCCAGGTCCTGGCGCAGCCGCTGCCAGAACTTGAGCTGCTCCCGCAGGACGCTGCACTCCGGGTCGCTCTCCTTCTGCGCGCAGAGGAGGAGAGTGTGACGCTCTAGTAGGGGACGGATGAACGGCGCCTGGAAGACTAGGCTCGTGCATTTCCGCTTTGGCGGGTCTATGCGACACCGACTAGCTTGAGTCGGCGTTGCCGCCGGCACGTGGCGACGCTGAGACGGATACGTCTGCCGCTTTGTGGAGGCTCTTGTAGAGCTTTGGCGTGTTTGCGTTAGTGACGAGCTCTGCTTTGTAAACCACGTTTACCAAACAGTACTCATCTGATTTGTAAAAGCAGGAGACACGGAAGCGAGCTTACAAGAGAGGGGGCACCCTTGTTTAGAACGAACAAGTAACCTGTTTCGTGAGAGCAGACAACACTGGGGAGGGGGCCTCCTCATTTTGCGCAGAGAGCCTCTTGCACAAAACGAAAGGGAGGCATTGTCTACTTTCTGGAAGCAGACGACATGCAAGAGGCTTACAAGGGGAGGCGGCACTCTTGCCTAGGTCAGAAATGTTGTCTGCCTTGAGGAAGCAGACGATACGAAAAAGAGCCAGAGCTTACGAAAAAGGCACTTTTGCTTAAAAAAGGGTATGTCGTCTGCTTTGTGAAGGCAGTCCACAAATGATGTCATTCTCAACGGCTGATGTCATTAAGGGGACTACATCACGCGATAAAGTCACGGTGAAGACGTAGCCACCATCACTCTGATGAATTCCACGTGACAATCATACAATGAAATTTGGCAGATGTCTCACCTACCAAATGTAGAGGACTGCCGTTCGTACGACCATGTCTCTTGACACCCTTTCACAATGTTATGTGCACCTCATGGAAACCAGTCCTAAGCATGTCCTATGGTTCAGATACAGAAAAACTATCTCCCCCTCACGGACCGTGTCCCTCCGTCCAGGGTGGGCCATCTGGAGACGCCTGAGCAGGGGCACGCCATTGCGCGACTGCCTCTTGAGTGTCCAGTAGCCCAGGAGGCGCTCCAGGAAGGGCTGCTTGCGAGACAGGCTTGTCAGTGTCGCTATCTTGGCCAGCCTGGGATACAGGAAAAAGCAAGGAGGAGCGTTTCACTACCGCTTGAGTCGGCATTAAGTCGGCAACACGCAGGCAAGGCGTTTAGGTCGTTTTTATGTTGGCAAAGGCTGCAGCTGCCTTTATGCCATCTGCTAACAAAACAAAGAATTGGGCAGTCCTTTCTTAATCTACAGTACAGTCACAGCGATAGCTGCGACACGTCACGGCAAAGTCATTGGGCATCGGCATCGCATTCGCACATCACAGGGTGCATGAACAAAAGCGTTTGGAACAAAATAGACATCTGAAAATTCTGTTTTGAACGCTTTTGTTTCTTTTTTTGTTCCGGAACGCATAAAAGCATGTCTCCCGGCACAAGTATTTTACAATGAAGCTGTTATGTACTGTATCTGTAAAAAAGTGTGTATATAGATGTTAACGAAAAAAAACTCCAGTTTAAGCGGCGCTCCTTCGTTCCGATTGGTCATGGCAAGTATAAATAAAAAGAGCGGGCAACCCATGTGAGTCAGCTTTCCTTGGCATTATTAGATAGTGAGGTCCTGATCCCCTATTATCATCTACGGTCACCGATTTTTCTCAGCTAAGAGTGTGCTGTGACGAGGCTAAGGGCAGAACGCACCGATCTAACCTCCTTTTTTTTCGCTTCTGCGATGCTGATAAAGAGACTTGGGCTCAATCGGAAAAAACCTGTCCTCAAGGTGTGCCTCAAAAAATTGGGTTTAGAATTTGTCCATAAGTAACCATAAGGCAATGATCACTTTGGTCACTAAGAATTAAATAAAGACAATTAAACAACGAAGTTGTGTATGTGCCTTCATTGCAATCATATGTAAATCATAAAGATGTCGTATAGTTGTCGTAAAAATAACAGCTTCGCTGGTCCTCCATCTTCACAAGGAGGTGGATGGGCTTTACAATTTTTTCCAAAAAGCGTGAGCAGTGGTATCGGATAGCGGGTTGTTTATGCTGTGGTGTAGCGCTGTGGTAACAACTCCGCTTCACACGCAGCGAACCCAAGTTTGATTCCCGCGGGTGTCGGGCGATCTTTGTCAAGGGTTAGGCAACATTGAAGGTGGACTCCTCACTACGCCAATTGTAACACCAACAATGGCAATGGAAACAACTACAACTACAACATTAACAACAGATGTCATTTCCAGTGGTGGCAAGAGCCCGTAACTGGTATCACCGTAAACAAGTGGATCGTCTACTACGGACTGGCTTTTGCGGTGGAGCGACACCGGACGCAAGCCGAAATTGTGATCGTCGGCCATTTCACGTTAAAGATGTCGACAACTCGTGTTTCCTTTTAAAATCTGTTGTTCCGCTACCGTACACAAACGAACAGTCCCCAGTAGATAAGGGAACACTCCGGAAACTATGCAACACATGGTCCAGAGGAGCACTCGGGACATTGTAACTAAAGACGAGACCCGAAACTACAGGTACCATACAGAAACAAAGCACCAATCGTGTGTTTGGGCCTTCACCGGGGAGACTCCTCCGCCGAAGACTGAGAGGTCGAGCGTCGGGAACATAATGATAGCAGCCTTTTTCTCGACGAATAGGCTCGTGGCCACGGTTGCTTTCGGAAACCAAAGCGCAACGACCTCATTGTGGTACACCACGGTTTGCCAGCCAGCAATCTTCGAGAAAAGCTAGTAGGTGGGCAAGAACAAGCTGGATGGAAATTCTGCTGCATTTCTCGGGAAGGCCACGTCAAGCGAGAATTATCAAAAAGAGTGAGTAAGGCTTTCGTCCGCCCAACGGAATCGGCTGAAACGCTAGGTACCGCTCTCTCCTCGAGGAGCCAATCACGCGGCCTCCAAGGCCCCTTTGCGGTTGCGGACGAGTGGACCGCCACGAGAGATACTCTCATTGGTTGGTCAACTGGCCTTGGTGTGGCAAGTGCTGGTTCACTCCGCCTGCATTTAAGCGCGGCCGACCGCACTGCAAGCCCTCGCAAGTGCTTGAGAGGAGCCAACACGCTGGCACCGCCTGTCGAGTGGCCCTGGAGCACCTCCGACCTGTGCGTCGCTAAACCGAAGGTTCTGCGGTACTTCCGAGATCAAACCTATGCACCACCTATGAGAAACGATCAATCCTAAATTTTTCGGAATTATCGCGTGCAAGCAGCGAAAGAATGATGCATAAAATATGTGCGGGTGAGGAAGTGTTTTAGCGGTACCAAAACGGCGGTGCCAATGCCCTCTCCTATTAAAATATTAAAAGCAATCGTGAGGGACTGACAAGCGCTCAGTCACTCGGACGCTGATCTGCAAACTGGCCTTAAAACGGCACGACGTTTGGATTAATATGAATGAAATTTGCAGCATATACTGGCAGTGGCAACGCAGAATGCAGTGCAAACTTTAATTTGTGGACATGAATCGTAATATAAATTAAACTCAATTTTATCAAAAACACACTGGCATTGTTTACGAATACTATAGTAAGAAAACAAATGTAAACAGCATATTTTTCTTCACTAAGTGTGCAGCAAAATACCCAAAAAATGCAACTGTGAAAAACCTTTTTTTGAGAAGTAATTTAATATATGCTAACGTTGCACCAAAAAAAAACAACTATTTTTTAATTTTTTATGGGGCTGTTGTACAACCATTCCACAGTTGCATCACCCATTAAATTCCAGTAAGGAAAAACAATGAGCGAGCCTTTTCTTTTGTCCCGTTACAAAACAATGGTTTTCCTAAAGTGATATTTACCTATGCCAAAAAGTGGAACGGAGAAAAATGCGTTCAAATTGCTCGAACCTCTGCCTTTATTTTAGCGTGGGTGAACTGAAAATAATTTATAAAAAAATAACTACCATGCAGCATAAACAAATGAAACTTTCTGGGAATACTCTCCAGATGTTGGTGGATATGTAAATATGGCATTCTCTAAAAATATACTTTTTTGCAGAAACTGCTTTCTGGGTAGTGTCTCCCCTGCTCGCTGAGGTTTTTAGTTGTATGTGATTAATGAGAGCCCAACTACCCAGAAGAGAATTTGCGGCTCAAAATTCGGTTCCTTTCCAACCGAAAACCGCCGATCAAACACTGGCCGGTATGAGTCGCGCTCACTCTCTTTTTTTAGGTCACGTGCCGTTTTCTAAGGTTTAGACACAACCACCAAATTTAATCAAAGTCGTTGGTCATTGAAAGCACACACTCAATATTAAAAAGAAAAAAATATTCAACCCATTTCTCGTGGCTTTTAAAAAGCTGCAAATACGTCGACTGAAAAAAAAAAAGTTGCACAGAGAATTGGAAGCATTCTGTGCGTTTACTGCGTAATTCTCAACATGGCGATGGCAGCGGACGACGAGCGTGGAACCTCTACTTCAGAACTGTCGTTCGTGGTACCGGCGAATTCTATCTTCCTTTCAAAGAGAAATTTTGGACCGTTTAAAAGAACTGCTATTCATCCCGTGCGACACGCCCGACCAGCAAGCCGATTTGCACAAAGACGCCGCCGACCTGTCGCCCCCTTCTCGTGGCTGAAGATACTGCTCACACAAACGTCAAGCACGAAGTGCGTACTTCGAGTTGAATATGCACGCGTACAATTTCTTTACTAGGTGTGAATGTGGCCAATGCATGATGCTGCCTGACTTCGACCCAGGAGTCGAGAGTGCTTTTACTGGAGGAAAATCGGCAGCACACTTTCCAACTAACTACTAACGAAAGTGTTTCCCCAGCAGCTCTTATAAAGACAAAAAAAAAATTTCCCGAGTAGCTTAGAGGAAAGACGTCCGCTTCACACGCGGCGGAACCAAGTTCAATCCCGCGTGGGCGTAAGTTTTTTTAATTTTATTTTATTCTCTTAAAACATTTTGCGATATTTAAATTTCTTTTTGTACAATTATCACTAAAAAACACAAATCTTGTGGCCGAAATGTTGCTGAACTAAATGGTATGGGATTCCCTTTTTGACACCTGCGAACTCAATGTAATCACTTTCAACGAAATGCAAGGAGTATATAAATCGGGTATCATCTGCTTCCCGAAGTGCCCGTAAATGTTCTACAGTGTGGGAGCCAGTGGTTTCCTTCCCCCGAGAAGGCGTAAGCTGCGGAAGTTCCGGGCGAATCCGAGACGGCTTCGAGCCCGGTTGCTCCATATCGGGTCGGGGAGAGTACATCACCCCTGCTGGCCTACTCTCTCGCACTCCTCCGCGCGTCTCTCATTTTCGGAGATGAGCAAGATCGCGGGGGAGAGTCAGGCCTGCCCCTCAAGTAGATGGCCGTGTGGTCGAGGAGTCCTGGATTGGACTCCGGGCGACAGGCCGAGTCGCGGCGTACGAGCTCGTACGACCAGCAATGATTCAATGCTAGCGTTACCCCTGGCTCTGACAGCCGGCGTGCCCTCCCCGTAGTGGACGTCCATCTGCCGAGAGCCCTGGCCCCGAACTCCTCTGACGACGGGTAGCGGCCCAAGCTCGGCCGACTGGCGATGACTCCGCTCGCAATTACCCCTTTAGCTCTCAGGTCGGGAGGCGCTGCGGGCACACTGTGTCCACGGCTTGCTTGACTGCAGTGTCTTGTTGGGAACCCCTGATACTCAATAAACCCTGTTGGATACCGGGACTATCGTTGTTGGCATGGCGTTTACCGAACCCGGCGCGGCAACCGCCCTTGCTGGTAGCCGTCGGCCACTTGATGGGACGGGCATCGGATTCCCTTTTGAGAACTGACCGGTCCCCGGATGTAAAAGGTACGTAATCTGCCCCTGATTCTCCACAAGAGGAATTGCAGTCAGCCATTGGTCCCGATCCCGTCGATCACTCGGAAACATGTGCAAACTCTGCCGCACAATGCCACTTTTATTGGGACGCAGGACATGTGACGCAGCTTTCCACGCAACACCTTGGCACTCACTACCCATCTCAAACTCTTGAATGTACGAAACAACTCATCTTGATGCGCAGAACAGCGAGCAGGACAAACATAACTGCAAAGGAACCTCACAGCAAACGATTCCCCATCCCACATGTCGTCTTCTGCGTGCAAAAGAAAAAAAAAATTGGGGGGAAAAAAAAGAAAAGAAAAAAGCCCAAGGTCGGGTGTAGCCACGTGACTTCCGCCACTCCCCCCTCTCCTCTCTCCACTTCTCCAACCTCCGTGCGCAGGTCTTGGTTTCGAGCAGTATTTTGGCTTCATTAAAAATATACGCGACTCTGTTGCAAAATATTAACTGGGTAGTTTTCAGACACCATAATAAATCGCCTGGCAAAAAATGAAAAAAAAAAAAATAAATAAATAAATTTGGGGGGTGTCAGTGCCCCTTTAACACGGCACGACGCAGGAACGTGAAACGGCCCCCAAGCAGCGCAGGACGAGGAGGCGGGGCCGGAAGGGGTGCACCCACCTGTCCCCCGGCAGGGTGGGGATGGAGACGACGGGCACGGCCGACCGCTTCTCGGCCAGGATCTTGCGGGCCTTGCGCATCTTCTCCCTCGATTTGGCCTTGGCCTGGGCCTTCTTCACCACGTCCACCTTGCCCTCCCCCTCGCTGTCCCCCTGGGAGGAGGAGCCCCGCCTTGAGAAACCAGCCTCAACACCCCCCGGGCATTTGTTTCCACTATTCCTCGGTACGTCCTGCACCGGTTACGTCATCATATTCGACTTCCGAGTAAGATATGTGCAACCCAAATTAGAGGGACGCTGCGATATAAAAGAAGATATATTTTTAAAAATTGCCCTTATAGGTCACATACACCAGACAACACTGTTGGTGCGAACGAGCAGTCACCAGTCTTTACCGTTTTTATTTAAAAATAATGTCTGCCACAAATAAAACTATGAGCGCGGCAAGCAGTCGTGATTCCCGGCAGTAAACTAGCAGTAAAGTTCGGTGCTGTTCTATCTGAGTAAAAGGTAGACTGGCGCTAATACCACATTCGCCCTAATAATGTTGCGTAATGTATGCGGGACACGTTTTCCCAAACAAACAAAATTATTAACCTCATGAAACACGTTGTGTGTTAGGGAGCGAATATTGTGGCAATTATTTTTTTCTTTTGGAAAGATGGATTTCATTACATATACATCTTTCTTATCCAGACAATTTATAAATAAGCTTTTTTTGCAAGTTCAATTTCACTTTAAAAGACGGCTTCAGAAACACTGTCTCATACTTTGTACCCTTTCTAAGCCAGCACAAGCGACGGTGAAGGATAAGAAACGTAGTGGGTAGCCAGCTCCGATTCCCTCATTACGACTCGCTCGATAGTGACGAGATTACGATCTCAACCAATAAAAACAACAAGAAGGCAGAACACGACTACAGTTAGCTATGGCTTGCACATCCTGCACTAGCCGCGTCGAGGTTACACGGTTGCCGCGTTTGACCCACTCTGCCGACGAGCACAAAGTTAAGTTCTTAGCTTAACTTGACAAACTCAATTGTTAAAGTACACGCATTAAAGGTTCGTCGGCCCCCGCCCGATCGATACCACAGTGGCCTATCTGAACTAGAAAGAAGGGAAGTCCTACAATTTGAATCAGAGCTTGTAACAGAACAGACTTCGAATGTGGCACAACCGATGGCTAACATAATTGGGTGATAAGGCCAGACACCGCGAAAAACGTGCAACAACCCAGAAAGATCTGACCCAAAGCTTGGCTAGACGTTCGAACCGGTTTTAAGTGACTCGGTGGGGAAACCGTGCCCCTACCCCAATTCGTCCGACATGTTAAGTTTCTGGGGAAGCAGCACACCAACACTTCCGTAATCGGTGTCAACTATCATGGCCTACATTGTCGAGGCTAGTGTAAAGTCTACAGGGCTGCAGCTCTGCACCGGTACAAGAACACATGGCTTCCCCTTCCATCTCGTTCCCACATGCTCCACTGCAAATGGGACGGCAAGCAAAGCCACGCGTGTGCGCAAATAGTTTTGTGGGCGTTGGAGCACTCCGAAAGATACGCTAGCCTCGACGATGTAGCACGAAATAAACGATTCCGAGTAAAGAGAGTTCTTTAACGTCCTTCGTGACCAATTCCCACCGTCAAAAAAAGAATGGACACGAGAAGGCTCCGAGTGGGGGGACTTTCCTCCCAGTTTCCCAGATTAGTAGATAAGCTACGTCCCCCCGAGCCCCAGAAAGTCATCCTCCGAAAGCGGGTTAGGGAAGAGGCAGTCCCCTGAGCAAGCCGGAGCCAGCAAGACGAGACGGGACGCCGCACCGCAAGCAAGCACATCAAAACTAAGGTTGTAAGCATGCGGGAAAGAATCAACGGAGCACGTAGCAACAAGAGGTACCGTCACATTAGGGCCACAGCCGGCCCACCGCCACTGTAGAAGACAAGGCTAATATAGATGACATTCGGTTTTTGACAGGACGCGTTGCCTGGTTCCGCTGCCAGAGGCTGCGACTGTATGTGGCAGCATTGTCTTCTTGGCCAGCTGTTGCCGAGACAATGTGATAAAAGCTTCTGAAAACGGAATAAGAGGCGAACATGCCGACCTAAAGTCGACAAATGGAACTAACTATTAGTGCTACTGATACGTTAACCTAATGTGACGGTACCTTAAAAGGACCATGAAACGATTTCGGTTGGGAATATATGCGCTGTACCTAACCCGTTAGAGCAGGTCTGGTGAAAAACGCAACATTTTCCATTGAAAAGTTATGTTTTTGTTTTGAATCGAGGATACAAACAAAAACATACATTTATGATATTAGTGAAAGGGCAGTGTTAGAGACTGCATTTTATACTGAACCGTTACTTGTACTCAAGGTGCTCGTGTCATACAGCAAGATTTTAGTCTAACTAATCTGGTGTGCCTCAAATGGCGTATGCAGCTAAATTTAGGGAAAACAAAAAGAATGTTGTTTATTCAACTGTACTTTAAGTTGAGAAAGGAGCAGTCACTACTGGCTTCAAAGCTCTTATCACTCACTCCACCATAGAAATTGCACGAACCCAGATAACAATGCAATGTATAGGGGCAGGCATTGTTTTGCATTTTTTTTTTTTTTTTCAGGCTAAACAAATTTTGCAGAAAACAAGAAGGCAAGCCATCTCTTGGCAAAATGTAGGAGCACGAGCTCGACTCACGAAAGATTGTGTCAGGACTAGTGAAAGGTTCTGTCAAGACTCACGAAAGCTTGTGCCAGGACTCACGAAAGGTTACACCAGGACTCGCGAAACGTTGTGTCAGGACTTACGAAAGGTCCTGTCAGGGCTCACAAAGGGCTGTCTCAAAATCAAAATAAAAAACGGTGCTGCATTGTCGCAATGCTTTGCTGTAGACTTATAAGAAGAAATGTTTCTTCTAGGAAGGCTATCTTCCACCAAGTTGAGGCAAACCTTGTCTCTCATTTGGCCCTTGGTGGCAACAGAACGAGCCCACCTTCCTTCTCTCCCTCTAGCCAAATGCCGTTGTCACCTTTCTGGCATCTCATCGACACGACAAACGTGCTGAGCCTCAGTAGGCTGCCCCTTCCCTTCAGCGACGTACTCCGATGGCGCCTCGATAGCACAAGCCCTCGTGCAGTGTGAGCAAAACTCGAAGCTACCCGTTTGCACTACTATGACGTTTCGTGGTTTCGGTTGGCGAAAGGAATGTTATTGCATTTATTAACTGGCGCTTTACATGTTGCCCGCTTGGCGCAGAGATCGAGCGCCGGGCTCACGACCTTGGGGACCTGGGTTTGATTTCCCTTCGGGTAGATTCCGAATTTTGTACTTTTTTTCTCAATTTATCTACAAATCAGTCTCCCGTGCATCTGTTCTCATTTTGTTTTACCAAACTTGATTTTTTTCTGGGGGGGGGGGCTGCCAAAATAAATGCTATCCATCGCATCTACATATAAAAGGCCGTGCCAGGGGCTTACGAAAGGGTGTGTCAGGGTCACGAAAGCTTGTGTCAAAATCAAAAACGAAAAGTTGCGTCAGGGGCTAATGAAAGGTAGAGTCAAAATAAGTTGATGGGCTAGATGGTCGAACAGGACTAAATACGGATCACAAAAAGACAAAAACAAGCCAAAGGAGAGAGGCCAAGTGCTTGTCCCACCTTCACACCAAATGAGGCGACTAAGCCAGGCGTGCGGAGCAATAAAGCATGTTTCAACAAGCCAGTCCCTCTTTGATCGTTTCATGGTCCCTTTCCAGCAAGAAGGCAAGAGGGCAGAGCGAGGAGGTAAGCAGGCGGGGAGGTGACCACGTTACCCGGGCGTGCGGCGGGGTGGGCAGGACGGGCCTCGGGTGGGACGGTGTCGCGGGGAGGGACGCCCCCGTACTCACGGGTCCGGCCGGCGCGTGCGCGTCGCAGTAGGCCGCCTTGCGCACGTGCAGCGTGGCCTCCTCCTCCAGCCGCATGTACAGCCCCGCCTGCTGGGCGCACGTCACGTGAAAGGCCGTGTAGCAGTTGGCCCGGTGGCACTGGATGCAGGCGCCCACGCCCCGCTGCTTGCAGATGTAGCAGGTCAGCTTCCAGCGGGCCGCCGGGATGTTGCCCAGCGAGTCGATGGGCTCCAGGAACACAGTGTTGGCGAAGCACACCTCGGGCACCCACAGGGCGCACACCACGTGGGCCCAGCGCCCGTCGTCCGTCTGCTTGAAGGCACCGCCCACGTTGGGGCAGAGCACGCAGTCCACGGCCCGAGAAGGGGACTGCAGGCACCGGCGGCACAGCCACTGGCCCTCGGGAATGTAGGGCACGCCGTAGCACTCCTGCACGGCACGTGACACCCACCGTCGTTGGTCTCCTCGGTTCCCTTCCAACCTCCCGCAGTCGTGTTTCAATCGCCGTAAAGGTTGCTTGGTGCTGGGATTGAGTTTGAAGGTGGACTGACAAAAAGGTGCGTCAACCCACGTTGACACAAATTAAAGGGGCACTAGGGTGGATTTTGAGTTTTGTCTTTTTATGACAAAAACTCAACGACATAAAGTTAAATAACTTAAACGATTGGAATCGTTTCATTCTTAAGAATACTAAGAACTCAGTGACATGAATAGAGTAAAAGAAAATTAACAAATAAACGGTGCTGACTTACAACTAATCTTCATTAGTACTGACATCCTAAATACTACACATGTCACAACCAAAGAAGTAAGGGAAAGAAAACATACAAAAGATAGAGGTAACATGCTCCTAAAGTCACTCACACAAGGTGACCTTATCCGAGTTATAAAGCAACACTCCCCGTTTGATAATGAAAGCTATAAATTAGCGCTGGTGTTCGTCAGTCTCTTTTACCATGTCCATGTCCTGGCACTTAAAGTTCTACTTTCAACCACATGCCCTAAGCGTCCTAGGAAAATCCAAGATTATGATGAAGCGTGCCCTTCAACCCCATTAAAACTTAGCCAAACATTGTGAGACAGCCCTTTTCCGCAGATGTATCCAGTTGCTAGTCAACTTTTAGTTCTTTTTATAGCATGCTGGAGGCACGTGTTCTCTTACAAGCTGACACTTAAAGAGATCAGGGAGCTAGCTAGCAAGTAACATTTTACAGCAGCTTTGTATCCCTAAAAGGCTCGCCAGCAATCTGGGCTTCATGGGACCACCGTTGTCGAGCTTACGAGCTCCAGGTACGTGCATGCCATAGAGATATTGTCACGAATTAAGGCGACGAGAAGGCGAAAATTGAACTGAAAATAAAGATTTAATGGGCGAACTCGTGCCAACAAAATAAGTAACAAAAGAGTGTCGAGGGAGCAGAAAAGGCGGCGGCGACTCAGCGGCGAAACAGAAAGCGCGAGCGAAACTGACTCGACAAGGTCGCGGGTAGCTGCTTACCTACTGTGCGTCACTATCTTGAAAGTTCGGCAAAGAAGGCTCGAGCGTCGCGCGCTCCGGCGAGGATGAACAGGCAGTTTCGAGAATAACAAAGCAGAGGGAAAGTTACGTCTGGTGCGAGAATGAACGGGAACCTTCTAGAAGACCGTGACCAAGCGTTGCTTTCTCGGCTCTGCGGGCGGCAATATTACGAAAGACAGCAGGCTCGTCGTGCAGATGGCAGGCCCAAAACAAAAATCCCTGCACACAACACTGCGCAAGTTGTGTTACGGGACCTGTTTGGACACGGAGAAGAGTGACGTGGTTGTGGTTTCGATTGCCTCAATGACGAAGTAGTGCATCTCGGCACTGCATGAAAATAAAGTCGGTGCTCGCTTGCATTGCACCCATTAGTCTTCATAAGAGCCCCCATTGAAACACAGACCTCCAGCAATCATAAGGACCTTCCTAGGCTTAGCGAGGAGTATGGAGTACGACCGGCCGCACCCCATACCTTTCTGGCAGCCTCAGTACCACTCCAGCATAGCATGACCCTCCCAGCTCGCAGATCAATTAGAGGGGCGCTGACTCCCCCCCCCCCCCCCCCCCCCCCCCCTAAAAAAAAAACACGTCTTTTTATATTTTTTGCAAGGCAATTTATTATGGTGTCAGGAGACTATGCAATCAATGTTTCCCCAGAGAGTCACATATATGTTTAATAAAGCCACCACTCAACTGCTTGAAACTGAAACCAAAACATGTGCACGGAGGCTCGGAGGAGGGAGTTGCTGGAAGTCACGCGGCTATCGCTCCCCAGCCAGTTTTCTCCGTTCCTCCGCTTCTCGGGTGTACGAAGCAGACGAGGACGTTGCTTGAACCGTTTGTCGTGCGATAATTTCAAAGTTCACAAGGTTCAAACAAAGTCAACGAGGGCCATTCACTTTGATGTTCAACAAACCATACCGGTTCAGAATGATCTACACTCCATGTCACTAGTTGTGTGCAGCACAGGCGGAGGCAACGCCAGGCGAGGGGAGAAAGGGCAAGCACTAGGAAGGCTCGGGAGGAGGAGAAAAACCTCTTCTCTCTAACATTCCTATGCTCTCCCTCTCTCCCCTTGCCCCCCCCCCCCCCCCTTTACAGATCTCAAACGTGTAACCTTTTTTTGTGCATCATAATTAGGGCTCCGTGTTTTTGCAGTTTATTTTTCGTGAAATTCGGAGGGCGTTCCTCAGTTTATTTTTTAGCAAAAATTCGGTGTTTATCGGAGTTTATTTTTCGTATATCCCCCATTCTCCGAAATTAATTTCGCAGTGTTTCCTAATAAAAAAATAATAAGTAATAACCGGATGCAAACGTATGCCAGATAAAAAATAAAAAGCGCTTCTATCATTTAAGATGTCTACAGTTGAATTTGGCGTTGGTGTCATTGGCATCACTAATTTCTTCCACGACAAAAGTCGCACACAAGTGTGGCTTTTTTTAAACGTTGATACCTTAAAATCAATAAACTGCCGGGGGTAGCCGTAAGGAAGCTCGTAGTCATCCCATCAATCTATCCCGCCGCCGCGCGAGGTGGAGTGGTTAAGAATGTAATAGAAAAGTTTCAACTGCCCCTCTTCCCTATTTTATACAATCTCTGTGGTCCATAGCTTTCACTGTTACCCCCAGCAACATACCCTCTCCTTTCTTCAAATCCCATGGCCCAAACTGAAACCAAAAGAGTGGCTTTTGTCGTGACACGAATGGTACAATGACCTGCTTTCCTGAACCAACCTTGACGAGACGAGCCGTAAGACCCCCTTTTTGACGACAGTCCGAGGCTTGAAAGATAATTATGGTGTCATTTTCCCAGGACCACTGATCCTGCGCTGCTCAAATTGTAAAAAAAAAAAAAAAAAAAATTTATTTTTTGTTGTTGGGGGGCACATAACAATTTGGAGTTTATAGAATAAATCCGAATTGACCAAAATTTTACCGGCGGGTGTTTTTCGGATTTATCCGAAAACGCGGAGCCCTAGTCATAATTAAGGCAATCTTGCTGTTTATGAGCACATAAAATAAACTGATGACGATGATGATGATGATTGCCCTCCTCTCCCGTCCCGCCTTTCTAGTGCTGGATGGTAATCATTTGAGCCCGTTCTCATTCTGCCCTTCTCACTTGGCCTTTCTCAAAACAACCATTTCCAAAAAGACCTCCTTGCTTTGACCTTTACAGTTTTGGCTCTTGCCTGTTTTGTGCATCGCATTTCAACCCTCCTCATGAGCCCATTCTCATTTTGACCTTCTTCACTTGACACCTATGGTTCCCTATAGATGTAACGCAGTTCGGTGTCGCTTTTTTGTTACAGTAAAACATTACAGATCTCCATGAAAATCGGCTGATAAAACACCTACTGTGTTAATGCTTGCCTAAGGAAATTGCCAAAAAACAAAGGTGTTGGCAATGGAGCACGAATTTATCGTCACCAATAGACCTTTTCCAACTTCACTCAATTCCAAGGATTTCAGGATAATGAGTGTTTTCAGGTTAAAAAGCACTAATAAAAGACACAATGTCATTTGCTTCGCAAGAAATGGGATATATATTGTTAAATCTCATTTTGAACACGAGCAGAAATTGAAATCGAAACTTCTGCCCCGTCTGGCAACATTGGCCTCGTGATGCGAGATGCAGAATGCCTGCCAGAACCCAGTAGACAAAGATGGTGGCGCATAGAAGGTGATTATTGGAGAGATCTATAGTTGTGACAGGTAGAGAAAGCAGAAGTTCCGCCTCCAGCACTCCAATCGTTGCCTTCTGCCAATAAAAAGTATTGATCAGTTTCAGGACATGGAATGTTTTATTTGTACAGACCAGTCATAAATGTGCAGATAAATGTTTTTTTTTTTTTTCTTCAATTTTTGAAAATTTTTTGTTGACACACATAATCATCTGCACGTGTAGAGTTCCTGTTCCGACAGCTGACTTGTACAGTCTTCACAGACATATCTCAACTGATAAAATGCTTTCTCAACATGAAAATTTCTATTTGCAACACACAGCAACGTCAGGGAGCCATTGGCAGTGATGGAAGTGCCATTTGACTTTTTGGAGCAGGCCTTGTAGCAGGCAAAATGTTGTTTTGGAGCAGGTAGTGGCCCTTTTGGAGCAGGGTCCGGCATATGTTGGCATATTACTCGAAAATGAAATAATGCTGCATTGCTATATAAAGCCCATCTCTATTATTGTAACACAGCGCCTGTCGCCTTTTAAGGCAGGATATATAAAATTCAACAAAGTAAACACAAAAAAAAAACATTTTTTTAAATGAAGTTTATCTGCTCGTCAGATAAAAAATTCAATTAAATATGTCACACTGAGTTCTGATGGTACAGGATATTTAGTTTAATCAGCCTGCACTTCTTTTAAGGTATCTGCAGCAGCATCTAATGACCCCCACTGTTTTCAATGATGATGATAATAATGTGCCCTCGCAGTTTCGGTTTGCGCAGTTGCGGCGCGGAAAATACCGCGGTACCGCCACGCGCTCTGATAAGACTTCAATTTTTATTTTTTATTGCTTAATCTCATCTCGGCGCAGGCATGGCGCAATTCTTCGGTAAAATGACAATTTGGCGCTACATGTAGCAGGATTGCGTCCTTGGCGCAATAGGCACAGCACTTCCATCACTGCATTGGGTAGCCTGAAGTAGCGCTTTCTTACCAAAACTGCCAACACAAAAATAAGTGCCCCCCCCCCCGCCAGAAAATATTACTCAAATATCTTTCGCATTGCTTCTGTCTTGTGCATATGTAACAAGTTTCGTTAATGAGCTCCATATTTCTACAATGCCAAAAAACGTGAAAATGGTAGAATTTTTGTTCCGAACTCGGTGAATAACCATGTTTAATTCGATTTTCAAAAAAAAGAAAACATTCAGGGTGTAAATATAGGGAAATCTTGGAGTTCACCCGAAAACGAAGAACCGTTCATATATCTGATGGTATGTTGAGGGCCCATACTCACCAAAAAAGACGCAAAGGCACAACGACGGTAAAAGCATGTCGAACAAGTGCCATTCGGTCGTAATGTGAACGGGCAAAATGAGAATGGGCCCAGCTGCGAAAAAACCCTTTCGGATCTTGTGAGAAGATTCAAATGAGAGGAACCAAATGAAAATGCGACAAAACGCGCAAGGTTCAAATGTGAATGAGACATGTTGAGATACACACCCTAGTGCTTTCCCTTTGTCTCTTCGACTGCACTTCACACAACTACAGTGACACTGAGTATAAATGAACACAGCACGGTGGCCACTAAACAAAAGCATTTAAAAAAATCCAGCGATGCGAAAAAAAGCTGTTTCAGTCAGTTTTGGCGCAACATTTGCACTCGGAAGCAGGGTGGTGGAGCATTAGTGGATTGACACGCAACAGCCCACTGCTTGCATTCCTGGGCATGATGTTGGGAAGGAGGTCGGCGAATCGAAACTGAAAATTAGTGCCAAAGGGTTCCCCAGATGCTTCGAGCAACAGTACGCCGCTAGGACCACTTTGATTTCACAAGAGGTCTGTTACCCCAGTGGTGGCTACATTTAGAGCCCCTTAGCAAGAGTACCAACACTTTGTCCCTCCGATTTCGTGATGGTTGTC
This sequence comes from Ixodes scapularis, assembly GCF_016920785.2. Classification (NCBI taxonomy): domain Eukaryota; kingdom Metazoa; phylum Arthropoda; class Arachnida; order Ixodida; family Ixodidae; genus Ixodes; species Ixodes scapularis. Next base: position 52,460,023 of record NW_024609883.1, on the reverse strand, counting down.
GCCGTTTCGGCACCTAAAGGAGAGCTCCGGCAGCATTCCGAGCTACCCAAACTAAACACATTTTTGAATTCCCGGGCTTTACTCTTGCCGGCATGCTATTTATATTCTCTAAATTTCAAATAGCTAGTGAGAAAACGGCAAATGAAGGGGATTCCAAAACCAACATTCAAATTTTCTCGCACTCTCCGGCGGGGCGGCGTCACGTCGTATAACTTGTGTCAAGCAGGCAGTCTAGAAAACGGTATTTCATACATTTTTAATTTCGTTTTGCGAGCGTAAGCTTCTCTAGCATTCATTTCACACCATTGAATTCCTTGCAACCCGTCGGGAGCCAGCTGCACTGCTCCCATATTACAACATTCAACGTCTCATTAGTAGTATTGCCAATACAACCACTCAGACCAAAATAAAACCTTCATAACTTAAAAAATTGGGGTTACCAGTACAGACATGTTCTTTTTTGTGTCCAACCAATTTTTGAGGGCAATTCTTGACTCATGAAGTTTCGCAAGAGCTCTCTTTTATTGCATAGCAGGTTCAATTGGCAAATGTTATGATTTGAAGATAGAGCTTCCAGAGCTTTGCATACGACGACAGACGACTGGAAACCACGGTTTTAAGAACCAAAATGGCTGCAAGAACCAAAATGGCGGCACTAGCTGCATTCCCCTCCGATTAGCCGGTCCCTCAGAGCGCAGACGGAGAAAGGCCTGACCTGGTGCACGGCCAGGTTGCACATGTCGCAGAAGAGGATGGCGTTGGAGTTCTGGCACTCGCCGTCACTGCAGATGGCGCACACGGCGTCCTCGTCGATGGGGGGCCCCAGGTCCCGGCCGGAGCTCTGGCTCTGGAAGTACGACTCCTTCTCCAGCCGGTCCATGAGCAGCTCGAAGGTGTCGCAGCTCACTTCCCCCAGGCCATCCGCGCGGCGCCGCCCGTTCATCAGCTGCAGCCAGGCGCAGTCCTGCGGGGTGGCAACGATGAGGATGTAGAAACGCCCTAAACATCCACGGACGGAAGCAGGAACGGGCATAGAATGCGGGAAAGTTCTGAGACAAGCTGCAATGGCCTTTTCCTCCGTCTACAGTTCCGACACTTTCCTCATCTCTCCATGTGTCGTAGAGTGGGGCCTGAGGTTTGTATTCCATCAAACAATTTGGACCGAAAATTCTTTAGAAAGCGGCGGGTACGGTGGAAAAGGACGAAGGACTGTTGCAGCTCGTACCGTCCGCCATAGTATGGGGTGCATCAATATGAGTTGGCTTGGCGGCGGTGCGGCATTTTACTCCTTCCGGCTAGCAATGAACTGGGCCAGATCGCACTGCCGCCGACCGTACGAAATATGGGCTGTCTTGGGAAGAAAAGTGAGGGCTGGATCGGTTACGCTGCTGCTGCTTGCAGCCGCCTTCCACGAGAAAATGCCCTTCCCAACTCCATATAACAGGACTAAAGGTTCCACAATAGTTTGAGACACTGATTCTACGCACCAGCTATGAGAAATAGTCGCTTATAACATTGTCAGAATTATTTCAAGCGTACGGTGGAAGAATAATGCATAAAATATGTTCTCACTGGAAGTGCTCTAGGGTTACCCAACAGATGGCGCCAGTGTCTTCTCTCGTCACAAGCAGTTACAAGTGGCTACGGCACAGTGTATCATGCTGAAGAGCAAATGTGCGGACCATCCTTAAACCGCATCCTTTATCACCTCAAAAACAAACTGTGTGTCGAAGAACCGCCAGTTTCTGTCCAAATGTACCACTAGCAGTCTGGAACAGATGCTAAAGTTTCAAACTAACCGTTATATGATTAAAGAGTTATAAGCAATTTCCAAAAATTTCTGTGGAGCCCACGATTATCTGGAGATGAATAGCGTCTGCTATCGGGAATGGGCCCCGATGTCTCATTGTTAGAACAATATGTTAGAACCGAAAAGATGTTAGAACAACGGACCAACTTGGCTCGCTGAAACAGCAGGCAGAGTCCGTCTATTATAGAAAGCTGCAATTTCTGCGGGAACATTCTACTTTACTACTTTAGAACATAGCCGGACAATTTATCTCAACAGAACGTAACATTCAGCTCTTTGCCTGCACAATTGAAGTGTATATCTATGCACATCTAAAGTATTTGATGTCATAAAAAAGAACAAGTATATGTTGTAATCCCTTTTTTTTCCCCAGTTTGTGCATTTTTGAGTTATACACAACATTCCTTGAGTCAGGCTTTATATTTTTTTATGTGCTGCAAATAATGGCCTCTTTTTAACTGTTGGCCTTTCGGCACCTTTGTCAGACAATCTCTCAGTTTTTGGCCCCAGAAACCGTCTGCAGCACGGTGGAATAACAAATAAACGATCCAATATTGTTCTGACAAGAAACAGAAGGTATTTGCTGAATATTTTGTCGAGAAGCAGCTGAAACTCTAGCACTTATTCGGGGAGGTCACAGTCACGGCAGAATTGATGCAAAATAAACGCATATTTCGGCTTGTCCTGGACAGAGCATGACTTGCAGTGCACATTCAAACACTCAAAGGTATTTGTGAGGACTTCATAACGCTAGACCAAGAAAAGAACAAGAGCACTTTTTTATGTGTGCATGTCAGAATATTTGAAAATTTCATGCGATTTCACAGTTATATTTTCATTGTCAAAGTAAAAGACCAACAAAAAAAAACAAACAAGTATTTCTTTTTTTTTGTTTGGGACACGCACGCCAAAAAACAAATTTTAAGCGAAAAAAAAAAATTTTAGAGCATTATTGACGGCGCAAGAAGGAATTTAGTTGGTAGTCACCTCCTTTCCACTTGTTTTCTCTCTCGGCATTTCGGGCGCTTGAAGGAGGGAAGCTGTGGCCATCACGTTAAGGTGGAAAGAGTATATGACCATTCCGTGACGTCATGAACTTTGCGCGCAGAATTCAAAATAAATCTCAAACCATCAAAAAAAAAAAAAAAATTTTTTTTTACGTAAAATTAATTTTTTTACACACTGTCCCAACCAGACTGTACAAAAAAAAAAAATTTTTTTTCTTCTTTTCAGTGTTTTTTTAAGCGAATGTTTCGAGTTTGTTATAACCGATCAGGGAGCCAGGCAGCAAGCATAATTAATTTTTCAATGTACATTCGAATTTATCCCCAACACCCTTCAGCTCTTTAGAAGGCAGCTCTGCTTCATTTTTAATAAGAAAACAATGCAGAGATCTTTGGTATCATTCTGGAAGACCACTCAAACTATCTACAACCAAATTTTGCCTACCGTAATATCCTGAGATAGCCCACTCCTATTTCTGGCATCATTTGCTATTTGTCCAAAAACACCGAAAGATAGCCCACTTCCAGTAATAGACTCTTTGCTAGATCTCCAAGTGCCCCGGCCCACACTCAATGAATCATGGGAATGTAGATCCTTCAGCTCTATAGTGATTGGCAATTTCGACCAATTTGATGGATACACAGTTTTGTGTGTCGTCTGGAGTCACCCTGAACAAGCATTATGTAGGGTCCAAGGACCTGTCATATGAGTTTTAAAATTTCTCGTCAATGTCAGCGTTTTTGATACTGTGCACGCAATCCACCTTTTAACCTGGCTGAGCTGCAGAAATCTCTTACAATATTATCATTCTTGTGATTGTTGTTTGAGCAGGAATTGCTTAAAAAGCAGCGAATTCCCAACAACCAAAACCAGGGTTTAGCTCGGGGTAAACAAGGCTGTATAAAGCATTTTAGCGTTTCTAACTTAATATCAGCGTCTTTGAGGCTGTACGAGAATGATAATATTGTAAGAGGTTTCTGCATCTTGCAGAGGCCCAGCAGAGCTCTCATGGTCATGGAACTTAGTGAATTATCTTCATTTTCAGCGTTTGCTTCTTTTAGAAGAATGTCGAACCTTGTTGTGCCAACCTCAGCCGGAAACGCTAAGCTGATGCTCCGGCACAGTATCCTCCTTTGATATGCATATTCTCTTAGGCCGTCGCCTTGCATTCTTTTCTTCAAGAACATAAAGTAAAGGCTCAGAAATCTCAACGTTTGTTGTACCGTAAATGACTATTTTTGTGCTCACATAATTTCATGAATTTCGCTAAATATGAATTTTGGAAATATTTAGTGAGCACGACATTTGACGATTGAAAGTGGTTTGCTATGTAATGGTTGCGATGGTTGTGATGTATTTGCGAAATCAAGTTTTCTCAATATTTTAAAATCGACAGATTTGTCAAAATTAGTTATTCACAAAAAATTAGTCTGTTTTAGTATTTGATGCGGTTGCTGAAACAGTAAAGAACCATATTTCTATCTCTAACAGAAAAAGGTAAAAAGCAAACAAAAATATCGTGAGTTATTTAAACTAGAAAAGCTCCGACAGAAAAAAAAAAAGAAACCAGAAACCGTCAATGTTCCCTTGCTGGTAAGATGCTTTCTAGACAGTTGTTGAGATAACGAACCATGTGAGGAACCCAATGGGACAAGCAGGTGCCAGCATGCGAGAAGAATAGCCGCTTGGATTTCTTGCTTTTTAGTTCATACTCTGTTCAGCCCAAAGTTGACGGTGCGGTGCTTAACGGACCATTCAACCGCTTTCTTTCACTGCCTGACCCTGCTTTCTGCGCGTATGTATGGGCGGGCGGTGTAACCACGCGGGAAAAGGTAGGCGTGATATGACTGGTCTGACCAACACGGCACTGTCGGTACTTCAAGTCCGAGGGTCAAAGTGAAAGTCAAGAATGGGGAAGTGGGGAAGAGAGAAGTTTGGCTTCTGCATTTCTTTGCGTGATTACTAACAGGCTGCTAGACAAATCTTTTGTAATGCTAAACGGCGACATAAAAAGGAGGGGTTTTTTCCTTTCCTCTTGCGGGAAAAACGGCGAGGAAAGAAATCGAGAAGAGTGGAGGGTAAAGGCCCTGGCACACTGAGCCAACAGTCGGACAACTCTATCCGGCAACACAAGGAAATCACGTTGTTGGCGACCCTGTCACATTGCGGCAACAACGGTAGGGCAACATGCTGCTGCCTGCCTCTAGTCAAACCTTGTCGGCATTAACCCAGCACCGGACCCACTGGGGGATAGGGTTGAAAGTTTTGACCGGAGCCACGGGGGTGGGAGTCCCAATTTTGTTCTGTCCCGCCTGCCCCCGCTGTGCTAGTTAGTTGTGCATCACTCAATTTTCCCTAGGTAATTTCCACCAATTTTTTAATCACCTCTTTGTGAATCTAAAGGCCCGTTCACACTCTTGCGACCGAGTACGACTGAGAGAGACCAGACCGGTTTTTAAGCCTCTTGCGACTTTTTAGGACCGGCTCCGCTGCAGCACGGAGCTGGTCCTAAGAGATCGCAAGAGGCTTAAAAACCGCCCTCGTCTCTCTCAGTTGTACTCGGCTGCAAGTGTTTGAACGGGCCTTAATCCTTTTCCCTTCCGTCCTTCCATCTAGCCAGCAAAACCCAAGGCTCCGGTCAAATTTGTAACACCTTCAGGGAGGGCAGGGCAATGCCCCGTGCACTTCAATACCAAGTGCTCTGGTGTCTCGCTCTCATTATGGCAGACAGCACATAATGTGTCTGTCTCCGGAAATTTAGCCCGATACGTCCTCGTCCACAAAACTACAGCTCTCGCCTCTAACAGTAAAATACATCCCAGTGAATTGGCAAACACTTTTTCCTTTCTTATGCCCTGTTTTTGTGACCTGTACATTGTTACCTTCCACATTTTCCTTTCTGCCTCTTTCATTCCCATTTACCCTGAAGTAGTCCGCTGAGCCCCATCACTATTGTAGGGTATTAGAATATAAGCTTTTGGGTTTGGTTTGTCCATTTTGTGTTTAAACTGTTTATGTATAAATACTTGAATACCTTCCATGCCCACCGCATATCGTCCAGTTGGTCAGCCTTTGTTCGAATTTCAACTTATTTATTGTTTCCCTGCTCTCAAGACGACCAGCCCATGTCCCCTTGTACTCCCTCATTTTGTGTCTTTACATGTGTACCCAGTGCCAATCTGCCTACGCTTCTTTGTCAGATTTCTAATCCTAATTGAACCTCTGATTTCATGTACAGTAAGTACCCTATTGCCAAAAGACCCAGACCTGGTACCATCAATCCTTTCCATATACCTCTGACTACTTCATATCTATTATATAGTGCCTTGAGCTTCATAATATATGTTTTTTTCCCCATTTCTAACTATATTCTCCTCATGTTCCTCAACCAATGAAGTTCCTCTTGTCACAACATTGGTTGCGACAAGGGTCTTGTCACAACCAATGTTGCTTACAACCACATCAGCTTGAGGATGAATGAATGGAAAACACTGGTGGGTGCTTGCGCCTCCTAGCCAGTGTTTTTAACCACAATAATGCCCTCTATGGTAGTACCGTAGTACCGCTCTAAATTTGCGATCCGTTTGACGGAAGCGTTTTTTTCCCAAGAGGAATCCACGCGAAAGTACGTTCCCTGACGTCCACCGCAAAACTAAAACATCGGCAAACACGAGCGACGCAGGGCTTTTCATCCCACACCACCAAGGAACGTGAGAAACATCCCTGCCGCATCAGCGACAAGGCCAATTTTCAAGGAAAACCGACGACGACTCACCTCTTCGTCCATGTCGTACTCGACCGCCTCGTCCAGTTCCTCGGCTGATCGCTCGATGAAGCGGTAGTAGGAGGCGGGCCGCTGGGGCGCATCGGCGGGATTATAGTCCGCCACGAGCCGAAACGAAGCCTCCGGTAGCTTGACGGTGCTCGGCACGGCCGCTTGCTTCCCGCCCGATGCCCCCTTGGCCGCGGGTTCGGCCGTCCCCACCGGCGCGTCGCCCGCCTCTTCCCCGGGTTCGGAGAACACCAGGTCGAGGGGCTCGCAGATGTTGATGCGGTGCAGGTTCCCGTCCAAGTCCACTTCGACGATCTTTTGCGCTTCGGCGTACGTAAGGGCTTCGCGGGCCGCGGGCAGTTTCCCGAGATCGGGCGGCGTCGGTGAGCGCCGGTTCTGCCGGTGATGCCATCGGCCCCGCTTGCCCTTCTTGGTCGACGGCGCCTGCGGCGTGGCCCCGTCGTGCTCGAAGTTGTACAGGTGGAACTGAATGCCCGAGTACGTCTTGTAAATGCGGCCGCAGTTTGGAAGGGGGCACTCGTACGGCGGTTTGGTGGCGCGGAGGTTCTGGCAGAACGTCCGAATGTCTATGTTCACCAGCATGGCTGGGTCGCCTTTTTATCTCATGTTATACTCTAAAAAGAAAGGTTCTTCGGCTCGGCAACGTATGGAAGCGTTTAAAATAGTCATACAAAAAAACGAAGGTGCACCCAGTGAACCGCGTTCGGCGAGTTAGCAAAACGAAGTCTGAGCTTGCCGCGCACCGTTTTTCTTCTGCCTGCTTTAGCGGTCTATTTTTAGTTGTTAGCTGAGCTTAAAGCTTGGCTTAACTGGACTAAGGAATGGGTCACGACGTCGACGTAGAACCGCGGAAGTTAGCGGAGCGTGAACTGTAGCGGCGGCCTGTGACCGATCGCTTGACGCTGGCAAGTAGGGTTAGCTGTCTCTCGGCCCGCGGACTCTCGGTGGCGAAAGCCGCCGCCGTTCACCGGGGATCCTACGCTCGCTGGGATTCGTAGAGCGTTCAGCGTGCGCCTCTTCCGATCATAATGCATCGTGGAACAAACTCCGCCAGAACGGGGGGGCTGAATCACCCGGATAGCACGGTGCACCATTCACATCTCACCCACTCGAGGAAAAACAACACAACACAAACATTTTCCCCCAACTTGATTTCCGGCCATCACTGATTTCTGGCCTTTCCGGCGGATTTCTGGGGGATGTATACATAGACATATAAATACAACTTAGTTCTCTGAATTAGGCGGCGGCGTGCGCCATCTGGTGAGGTGTGAACTGCAACATTAAGAACGTTGCAATGATAATGTAAAACCACAAGCTACAAATTAGATTAAAATATAATATTTGAGCTTCAAACAATTTATATCTGTTAAAATTAACTTTTAAAATTTATTTAAACGAGCTTATCAGCCAAACGCGCTGACAAATACGGCCAGATACGGGCCTGCGGCGTTGATCGGGGCGCCGAAACTACTTCCGAAATGCGTGCTTCACAGTGGTGTGCTTCTCGTGTTTGTGGTTGACGCTCTCTCGTACACGTGCTGTTTGTAATTTGCGGTCCTCAACTCTACCAGACAGAAAGACGCTTCCATTCCATTTGCCTGCGTCGAGTGCAGAAGGCCAGTGTAGCAGGCGCGATGTCCGTCGTACAACGGCCCTCTCGGCCGTTGTTGGACAATCCGTTCCGGCCAGTCCCGACGGAAGACCAAGTTTACCCTTCCTGTTACGCAGCGCCGGTGTCGCTCAAAGCACCGTACCTCGACTCGTCTCGCACTACGACCACGAACAAGGCCCACACCGAACAACCCGCCGACATCCCGGCAGAAATAGCCAAGAAAAACCGACTCTACGCCGCCGCCCGTGCGTCCGGATCGCCGGAAGATTGGGAAGCCTTCAAGCGACAGCGATGCCACATCGGAAAGCTCCTCCGCGAATCGAGAAAAGCGAACAACCGCAATAACGGCGACGTCAAAGGCAGGCGGGTCGCCTTCAAGACAGATTTTTACTGCGACGCGTGCGAGATCGGCTTCGCCGACGGCGCCGAGCTCACCGGCCACATCTCGGAGCACGTGCCGTGCGATCGCGACGGGTGTGCGTTCCAGGCTTGCCCACAGCTCGTCTCTCTTCACGTCAAACTCCAGCACGACACCGAGTTGATTCGGCGATGCGGCGCGGCCACCGAAGAAGACGCGGCAGAGTGGAGACGACAGCGTCGGCTCCGCTACCCGACACTCCGCAACATCGAGGCCAAGAAAGCGGTTGAGGCCGAACTCCGGGACAGAAGGGAAATGCTGGGACACGGGCCGGAGAAACGCTTTCCGGCCCGCCGACCCAAGCGGAAGAGGCAGCAGCGGAGGTCGCAGCGCGAAAGGGCCGCCGAGGCGCGGCCGAACCAGAGCGCGGTTGTAGCGCCACGCGTCGTCGTCGAACCGACGGCGGTTGCGGAAGCGACGCCGCCGCCGCTGCTTAGTCCGTTTCGCGGCGTGGGAGCGGCCGAGACTCGGGTGAAGACGGAGCCGGTCGAAATGGAAGAGGACAAGTTACGGATTACCGACTCGGAGTCGGACGCCGAGGTTAGACCTACAGAAGTGGTGACACCGGCGGTCGGTGGCGCCCTAGGCTCTTTGATGACCTGCTACGATAGCGATTCCGATGATGGGGAACCAGCGGCAAAGCGACTTGTTACGGAGACTCCAATAGCCACCGCAACTCCTGTACCCGCTGCTCCACCCTGCAATCCGGTTCCAGCTTGTCTCCCGGCGACACCTGTGGCAGCCCCTGCAACTACGTTTGGAGGTGCCGCAACCACCGAAAGTACATCCGTCGCAGTTCCTTCGGAGGCCCGGACAAATGGACCGGCTAAGATGCCGACCGCTTCAAACCATGGCCCAAAGAGGCAGCGTCGAGGCATGCAGGCGCACCCCAATCCGGTGCCGCCACGCAGGCCGACGCTGCTGCAGAGGCTGCTCGCACCCGAGATACGCCACGAGCGCAACATTGTGTTGCAGTGTGTTCACTATGTGGTGCAGAACAACTTCTTTGTGGGGCAGGTCCCTGGCAAGCCTCTTCTGAAGCAACCAGAATCCCTTCAAGAGCCGGTCGGGCAGACTGCACCACTTCCTCCGCAGCAGTCTCCTGATCAAACTACAAAGCTGCCTCAAGAGCAGACTTTAGAGCTTGCTATAGAGCAGTCTCCAAAGCCAGCCCTAAAGCAGCTAACTTCAGAATGTTCAGAATCGACATCAAGCCTGGCTTCAGAACAGTCTCCAGAGCCAATTTCTATAACTTCCGAGCAGACTCGGCCTCTAGAGCCGACTTATGAACTATCTACAGATGAAGTAACTAAATTGACTACGGAGCCAACGTCGAAACTGGCTTTAGAACAGTGTGCAGAGACACTCTCAGAGCGCTCAGAGCAGACTCGGCTTCTAGAGCCGACTTATGAACAATCTACAGATGAAGTGACTAAATTGACTACAGAGCCAACGTCGAAACTGGCTTTAGAACAGTCTGCAGTGACACTTCCAGAGTACTCGGAGCAGACTTGGCTTCTAGAGACGACTTCTGAACAGTCCTCAAATGAGGCTACGAAAATGTCTAGTGAATCAACTTCCAAGTGTCCACAACGAACTTCTGCAGCTTCGGAGCAGACTCAGTTTCTAGAGATAACTTCTGAACAGTCTACAGATGAGGCTGCAAAAATGTCTACAGAGGCAACTTCCAAGGGTTGGGAGCCAACTTCAGACCAGATTTCAAAAGAGCCTGCAGAGCACACTTTTGCTACTTCTGAGCAGACTGAGCTTCTAGGGCCGACTTTCGAACAGTCCACAGATGAGGCTGTGAACTTGTCTACAGAGCCATCTTCAAACTCGGCTACAAAGCAGCTTCCAGAGCTGACTTCAGAGCCAACTTCCAACTTTTCGGAGCAAACTTCAGATCCAGCTACTAAGCAGCTTCCAGAGTGTTCTCAACAGATTGCAGAGTCGGCCAGAGGGCCATCTTCACAGTTAGTTTCAGGTCACAGTACCAAATAGTTGCACGAGCAGGACTTAAGAACAGTCTCAAGAGCCACGTTCAATGTGGTCTGCAGACTAGACCAGGAAATTTCCTCTGAAGTTGGTGTGGGCGTAGACTTGAGAAATGCCTACTACAAAGGAGTCGCAGGAGCCAACTTTCAGTGCGCACGTCGAACTACCAAGTTGGCTCCAGAGCCAAACGCAAAGCAGGCAGTCTTCAGACGTGAATGGTGTCTTTTCGAAAGGCAACTCGGCCTGCCCTAAAGCAAGATTTCTCCTCCGTCCAGTTCACAAACCAGTCCGGAGATATTTTTAAGGCAGCTCACAGAGCCAGTCCGAGCACCCATTGAATGCGTCTTCTAAAATGCCCATGACTCTGCAGTGCACTAAAAGGACAAAAAGCAGACGGCTACGCCCAGAACCGCCCCGAAGCGCCGTCCGGTGCAATAACTGGTGTAAATAAAGACGCCCGTCGTATTGCAAAACCACTCGTGGATTTTATTGTCATCGTCATTATTGTTATATCATCATTTGTAATATTATTGTTGATCTCGGTGCCCTTTGGATTGCTGCTGCTGCCGCCAGCCGGCCCAATACAAAAATAATCGCGAAGCTTGCAACAAACAAACGTGGAGAGGGGGAGGAGGTGCAGGCAGAGCTATCCCTCCCCCTTCCGGATGTAACAAACAGTGTGGACAAAGGGCCCACAGGTATTCCTTCTTGACACACACAACAACAACCAACCGACAACAACGCAAGAGCAACAAACGGTCGGAAAGCGAGACAGGATTACGCGGGGGAGGGGGGTGCGCCCGTTATTGCGGAGTTGCCGCGGTGACGGCAACGGGCCGGACGCACCGCGAGGGTGAAACGGGTGAACGGGGAGGGTGCGCAACCGGCTGGCCTCGTTCGTTGTTCATTTGCAACCGCGACGACGCGGCGACACCAAAAATATCACACGTGATTGGCTGGCAGATGGGAACAGAAGGGGTCGGAGGAAACCTAGGGGGGCGGAGCTTGCATAAGAAGGCTAGATTTCGAGACTCGAAGGGGGAGTTTACGTGTTTGGATCTCGTGTCACTTTATTATTTTTTTTGCTTCTGCGTACTACGACAACACACCGACGATGGGAGACGCCTAACCTGAAAGACTGCGCTGTTGCTACCGTGTTCTGCTAGTTTGCTTCTCCTGCGAGCTACGGGTGGGGGGAGGTTGGGGTAGACATCCGCATCTGTGCGCGAGTTTATTTTTGATCGACGGTTTCCTTCCCTTTGGCACAATGCTCCGTCAGAGGCTCCCAACGCGACCCCGTCATAGACCGTGCCCCGTCTGCCGGCTTCGGCGACTGTCCGATGCCTGCAGCGCTTTACGGTGCAGCGTCTGTAACGCCTGGTGGCGATCGTCTTCGACGCGTCCCGACGGCGAGGATCAAAAGTGAACGGGACGAGGAGGAAGAAAGGACGGAACGCAAAAGTCGTCGTAGGCACAACCATAGTCGGAAACGTTCGGCGAGATTGTAAGTTTGAGCAAAAGCCATTGCGCAACGCAACAGAGAAAGAGGTGCCGACTTCGTCCTTTCTGTCGGGTGAGGTGGAGGGTTCTCGATCGCTTGCACTTCTGTGTCCCGCACGTCCACAAACTCTGGTTCGCTTCCAAGCGCGATTGAGCCTCGCATCGAGCCCACTCTCACCTGAGCGCCACGTTTTCAGCCGGTGCAGTAGGCGCTCGGCCGTCATTCGAAGTTCGGTGTGGCTGAGGGAAGGGGTGAGGGGTCTGCAATCCCGGGAACCCCGAGGTAAGGTAACGACGGTGTTAATACTTCTTTTTTGGCAACGTTCTGCTCCCCGGACGTGCTGGAGGCGTCGGAGGGGCGCACCAAGGTCGGCAGACAGAGGCGACGAGGCGAGGGCGACGCATTTCTAAGGGAGGCTTCCTTTTTTCCTTCCCGACGACCGGAGCTAAGAGTCGGTGAGCGACAAGATTAGGCCTAGCGCATGAGCAACGGTGGGGGGGTTAGGGTGAGGGGCGAGGGTAAGGGGTGTCTGCGCCGCAACGCCGACGCCCCCTAGACGACGAGGCCGCTCGGATCCTCTACGTCCCCTGCCGGAGGCGAGTGCGGGACGCACATTGGTCGCGAGTGCTACGTCGGCGTTTGGCTTCAACTCGTGTTTGATCGGCGATTGGAGCGGAGTCCCGGCTGGACGCCAATGAGGTGCTCGTGTCCGATATCTGGACTCTGATAGCAGCCGCAGAAGATCCGGCGCCGCGGCCTCGTCACCCAAGGGGCGTCAGCACCCCGCGGAGACGGCCCCCCGCGGGGTGCGTGCCTCAGGAGGGGCCCGCGGGGGCGTCTGGGGTCTGTGGGGAGTGTCCCGGAGGCGGGGCGCCGCCCCCGGGCTTGACGTGGTTCTTGAGCATGTAGCCGGTGACCTGGTCGGGGATCTCGGCGAGCACTTCCTTGGCGAGGCGCATCTGGTTCCGCTCCCAGGGGCCCCCTTGCAGGAACTTGTGGAAGGGCACGAACTGCACAATGTCCCGCTCCGCCTGGCGGCCCCGTGAGCTGACGCGCACCACGTCTCCGTCCAGGACGTCCATGGCTGCGAGAGGGGGTGCTTGGGGTTCGTGCGACAAATACGGAAGGAGAGGTGCACCATCTCTGTACGGATAAAAACTGAGGGACAGGAGGAGACAAGACCATGAGGCCGTCGGAACACCCGGCTCTAGTTGGAATGATTAGGTCTCTGGTTGGATAGACACATAGGTCTTCGTCTGTACCCAATGTTTGGACACGTTACGACACCAAATGCCGGCGTTCGCGTTCGGTTCGTGAGGGGACACAAAGGCAGCTAGCTTTGCATCCACCCACTAATCATTTCAACTGGAGCTCGGTGAGCCGACGTCTCCGCGCATTCTCATCTCCTCGCCTTCAATTTCTATCTGTATAGTATGTTGCAGGTTTAGAATACAGGAAGAAACTACTCCCACAAAGCCCTCCACTCTTGCCACTTTAGCAGAGTAAATGCAGGAGAGAAAAGAGGGAGCCGCCAATCATGGCGAGCAGAGAACATTGTGGGAGGGGCTTGTCCCGATGTCCTTAACCTGCGATAGAGTGTACTCGCCGACAATATTAGAAAGGCAGGGAGATCTTTCGGTTGTCCTGCCTCCGGCGCAAGTTTCCTACCCTCGATAAGCGTTCGGCACGTTCCAAACCTCAAGCACGCATGCACGCACATTCCAACCACGGCGGGAGGCAACGAGGCCAGGCATCTAAAGCAGACGCCCTGCCTGGCGTTCTTGTCCTGTCGGCGGGATATATGCTGAAATCATGTGTCCTCTGATCATTATCATCGCCTTAGCTGCGGGTACCGGTTGACGACGTTTAACCCCAAAGCGTAACATTAGGTGTTACGTTAGGCCTAACATCAGGCCAGTGCATACCGGTTGACGATATTAGACCTCAAATCGTAATGATAGGCCTAACGTCAAGACAGCGCATACACGCGTCCCCCTCCCGATCTGTTGCCAGCAGTTTGGGTGGCTCCTTAGCAACGATGATGCCATTGCTATGGAGCCAGATAACGTAAATTGACATCACTGCCAATGGGAATTTAGGTCTTGTTTCGCTAGGGAGAATTTAGGTGCTGTTTTTTGCTGCTACAATCGAAACTTAAACGTCGTTTTGCTCAGCGAATGGAAATTTAGGTGCCGCAATTACCTCTGCTATAGAACAGCGTCATAATCGATCGCGACTGAACTGGCGCACAACGACGATGAGCGTATGCACGAGCAGAGAGCGCGTGAAGGGACTTTCAAGCGACAGCAGGACAAGCAGTCGCTGATGGCCGTCACCAAATAAAACCCAGCTATTATTTGGTGGTGTAGCTGTTGTCGGCACGAACACAACAAACGGATAACGCCGGTTCGCACCACGAGACAGTTAATGCTTTTGCATTAATGAAGTGCAGCAACTTAACAGCCACCAGTGTCCGGAATTGCGTCTATGCAGGCTGCCACAGCCAGTTGCGAGGAGAAAACCCACGGCCCAGCGCTGTCGGGCAATGCCGACATACTTGCCCGACACACCCTCGAAACCGGAAACGCGAGCCACAAATCGCTTCATTCGAGACTGCCGCCGGAAAGGTCTACAGCCACGCATTTGGGCTGCCTTGGAACAGCCGAGCGGAGAGGTCGACGTTGGCGCTACCGGCATGGCGCCCGAAACGCATCATCGACCAGCGCGTTCACCGCACCCTTGCTCGCAGTCCCTCCGTTTCTGCCCAATGCTGTCTTGCTCGCGTCGTGGCATCGACTGCCGCGATTCCGGCGGCGACACGGTGGTGGAGGCGGATGCAGCAGATGCTTGTTCTGCTCTACGTCGCCCTTCGGCCTTACAATCCACAAAAACTCCGGCAGCCGCGAGTTGGGACGCTGCAACAACGGCAATGCTCGTGTTAGCTCCTACCATTCGCTGGCACTTCCGTGACCAACCGTGAGGATTGCAAAGTCCAGTGGCGTGACGGGCCAGTTTCTGCGACGTTCTTTGTTGCTACTGTGGGGCCACTCCCGGTGCACCGATGGTACGGGACACTAAACGCACCGTTCAGAGACGTCCTCCGCGGTTACCGATGGGACGAGAAAGGCGGGGAGGTTTTTCGGTTATCCCACATCCAGCGCGGTCTCCTTAACTTCGACGACACTTCGGCGTCTTGCAAGCTGCGAGCGGGCAAGTGTGGCCCGACCACGTGGCACAGGCTGGGCCTCTGGAACACGTGCCCAAACGACGAGAATGGCGCGTGCCCTTTCCCTCTTCTATCCCCAAGAAATCCATTGAAATGCACAGATCCCGTGGATCACGCTGCGGTCGAACAAAACGGTGCTGGCGAGGGAGCCCTTGGTGGAGCGGTCTACAGGCACCATAGCACAGGCGGACCAAGACTGCTAGTGACGCTTTATTAAAAATGAAGGTCATATGTTTTGAGCTAAATGTTTGCCATCCAGTTTGTGGTTAACCCCGGATTTTCCCTTCGAAATACGAGACGCCCTCTCACCCGAGAAGTCGGCGTTGCCGACACCCACGATGATGATGGACATGGGCAGGGAGGAGGCCTGGACAATGGCCTCCATCGTCTGGGGCATGTCGCTGATCACCCCGTCCGTGATGATCAGCAGCACAAAGTAGCTGGTGCCGTCCCGGTACGTTCTCGCAAACCTGCGGGAGAAGGGCCTCGGACTTCAATTGAGCTGGATGGTACGTATTAACGGGGAATGTCAACGTGGCCGCGAGGCTCAACAGGTTAGAGAGAAGTGAGAGGTTCGATGCCGATTGGTTAACGGAAACGCCGTGTGACCAGAGGGGTAGGCAAGGAAGAGCGCCACCACCTGTGCGCACTGAGGGAGAGGGGCTCGGGCATTTGAAAGGCCCTGGAAGACTGCCAGGTTTATCAGCCTGATAAGCGGTAGTATTGCTTCATTCTAAAGAAAACTATACAGTGTACACATCGCACGCATTATTTAAACCACCTGATAAAGAGTGCTGTGGATGTGGGCGTCTGGAAACTCGGAGTATCGCTGAATGATTGTGATGCTAGAATGTTTCATGTGCATGTGCAACACAGTTGCCTAACAATTTGCCATCAATTTTTGGTGAAGGGTCAGCTTGAACTTACAGAAAAAAACGAAGAAACGACAGAACAGGACAACACACGTGTTTCGTCGTTTCGTCCTGTTCCGTCCCTTGGTTCATTTTGGTAAGTTAGAGCTGACCCTTCACCAACAGGGGAAGGGATCATTTAGCAAATAGACTAAAATATGCAGCCCCTCCCGTCATATTTTTGACGTGCCATGCCGCGGGAGTTCTCAAACTCTGTGATCCCGAGGAACCCTTTTCGGTCTCGACGTTGATGCTACGAGGCAACGTAGAAGCCTGCAGACCTTGTAAACAATATTACACATAATAGGGAAGTTATGTATCTACAGGTGGCTCAGATCTACAAAGATAGTGCCTAAACTGGGAAGACGCTTTAATTACAGGCTGGGATGGTCTCTGGGGAAGTGGTTCTCTCTGGGAAAGTGGGCCTCTGGGGAACCTTTGGGGAAGTGGTTCTCAAATCGTGGTGCGCAGACATCTTGGCGTCCCTGGAGGCCTGCTTCGGGTCCCGAAGTTTTCGACCATCAATCAAGACAGGTAATAACACTTGTTTTCAATGGACATTTTGCCGAATTACGCAAGCATCAAAGAGAATGCCGGGAACATAGGTACACATGCTGTGTGTGCTACAGTATGTGCAGCTATCACTGTTTGAAAGCAAAAATCTAAAACAAATGCACCTCGTACGAGCGTTGCACAAGCACTTTCTTTTGGTTATTTACTTTGATTCTTTTGTTTAGGGAAAGCGAGCGCATGCAGCACGCATACCTACGTTTCCAGCATACCAGGCTTGTAGCCAGGATTTTGTTTTTTGGGGGGGGGAAGGGGGGGGGGGGCGTCCATGACGAAATGCTGTATGAGGGGGAGGGGGGAGAGAAGGTCCCAGCAAAATGGAAGATTTTGGGGGGGGGGGGGGGCCTGGGCCCCCCCCTGGCTACGTGCCTGCAGCATACTCTTTGATGCTTTGGTAATTTTGCAAAAGGTCTATCGATGCTGGTTTTCTTTTAAGGGGTGCTTGGGAGAGAGGGTCAACTTTAGAACCTTTGGCTTAAAATTAATGAAATTTACAGGATAAGCTGGTGGCCATGCTAGATGGTGCATAACAAAATTTCAGCTGTTGGTTAAATAGGAAGGAAATTAGAGCAGCTTCTATCAGCAACACACCTACATTGTTTAGTTAATCTATCGTTGGAAAACTATCACAATATTCAAGATTTTTATTCGCTAGATATGTAGTAGAACGCCTCGGGGGTGTGGCTATGGAAAGTTTTGTTTGTAAAAAAGTCATTTATTTCCATCAATTTTCTCTTCTGCACAATTGGTCAACTTTTTGGTCTTCTGTGTCTTCGACAAAACGTTAACATTTTTTATAAAAGACATCCATAAAGTGACAAAAAAATTCCATAGCCATATTCCTTATTAAATTTCAGTCAGGAAAAGTGAAGAACGAGCTTTCCCTGTATTGCCATTACCAAACGATAGATTGACTAAAATGGAATTTATCCCCAAAAATGGAACGGAGAAAAAGGCGTTCAAAGTGCTCCAAATCCTACCTTTTCTTTAGATTCGGTGGACAGAAAATAATTTATAAAAAACATCTATGTGGTGTAAACTAATTAAACTTTCTGGGAATACTATCTAGATGTTGGTGGATGTAAATATGCCATTTTTCAAAATCAAGCTTTTTTGCAGAAATTTATTTTTCTGGGTAGTGTCTCCCCTTAACTCTAAATAGACCAAACCATGTGTGCCGAGTGAGTACAACTGACTATTCTCCATTTCAGAGCTTCAAAGTTGGTTTGGATGCATTTAGTTTTCTTCATTTACCCTTTTGTCATTGTAATTGTACAATCAACCATTACCCCCCTCCCCTTTCCCACTGGTGGACGGGGACCCCCATCGTTTCTGCCGATCCAAAAGGGGTTCCCGCAACATTGAAGGTCAGAACCACTGCTCCGGAGGAACTTTGTTTGAAAACCCGTGCACTACGGCAATCCAATGCGCGGTGCGTGAAGGCCCATTCCTATGAACGGAAGGAGCGGTTCACGCCGGTTTGGCGTTTTGAGATCTCGGAGTGCAAAGAAGGCAGGACGACAAAACAGGGTATGTGTCGGCTTTGCGATGCGTTCGCTCTGCTTTCTTTGAGTTGTGAACTCGCAGTGGTAAGAGAAAAGGAATTGAGCTGTTTCCAGGACGTGAAAGCCGGCCCGAACGTACGCCCCATCGGCCCACAATGCCCCGCCCCGTGCAGGGCGATAAGGGGCCAACGAGAGGATCATGGGATATTCTAGAAAGGTCTGTCGACGCAGTTGCGTTTGGCCACGTCCGACTACATCGGGTCAAGTTACACGACAGACAGGCACTGGGACTGTCCGTGCTCTGTATGGCACGTGCTAAGCTATTCCTAGAATCGAAGGCTACGCTTCATGGGAACTCCCGGTTACTTGCAATCCTATCTTAAAGGAGCTGTGCAACAATTTCAGTGCTTTGCTTAAATAATATGAGAGCTGGCGTCTCGACCTTTCTGAAGTAAAGAAAAAAAAAATGGTTTTGCCTGCATATCCTAGTTTTTATTTTAAAAATTGACAAAGATTGAGGTTTTCGGCACCTCTCAACTTCCTCACCATCTTCCGAGTCACGTGCGCTGTGACGTGAAAGGGCGATGCGCGCAGTTCCGGTGAAGCTCTCTCTCTAGAGCCATCAGTGAGCAGCGAGAACTCATCCACTTGCGACCACGTGACCATGTGCTTGCGCAGAGCAATCAACATGGCAAAAGGAAGAAAGTGCCAATGTCCGGGACCGGCCACCCACGTCCGGCTCTGCCCGTCCCCCTCTAGCGGCTGTTTGTGGTAGCAGATAGTGCTGATGGTTTTGTTGACCTCAGATAGATGGCGCCACTAAAACTCCGTAAAATAAAAATTTTGTTGATGATACCAGGTTTTTGACGCATATATATCTATGTTGGAACGACAAGATTTATAGAGAAATTACTTTTTATCGAGCAGGTATTTGCACAACTTGCTATCTTTTTACAAGTCCCCCATTGACGTCACGCCACGTGGTTCTCGTGGCCGCCGCTCGTGGCTACAGGTCGGGAAATATTCTCATTTTCGCTTCACGACCAAGCGGAAGAATCACAACATTTCGGAGGAAGATGTGTTTTCTGTCCTTCGTGACAAGATAAACAATGTCAAAAGTAGAAGATACAAATTCCTTCAATGTTAAAATCGTTGCAAAGCTCCTTTAACTCGACGCAAGCCCTCGTAACCCTCTGTAAAATACAGGGTATGTGCCCAAGCTACAGTAAGTGCCCACCTGCTACTTTTGTCTTGTTTAAAAGCTAAGCAAAGGACATGCCGAGTGCCCACTTCGGGCTTCTGAACCCACCTACACTTGCAGACCACTTTCTTTGCTGTCCGTGAGTGAAGGTTGTTTTTTTTTCTTCAACAAATTAATAAAAGAAATTGTTTTCTTTTTTTCACCCTTGAAACTATAATGTCTTCTAAACAAATCTAAATGATTTCTGCTTAAATACTGCCCATAGAACCTTGGAGATAGATGTCACTGCAAATGTTTGCAGCGTCTGGATACAGTTGATCCCCTTAAACAGCAGAACCATACCTGCGTCTTGCAAATAGAACCTTGGAGATAGAGGTCCCTGCCAATTTTTTTTAACTGCTTAAATACAATTGATCCCTTTTGACAGCAGAACCATACCTGCATCATAACGCAATGATGGCCTTAATCAGTAACAGGTTAACAGTGATGGAAGCGGCATTCAACCTTTTGGAGCAAACACAGACACCTGTTGGCACGTCATTCGAAAATAAAAATATGATCGAATTGCTAAATGAGTTTCTATCTGATAATGACTGAGGGTCCTTCTTTGATAATAAAACATTTTACTTAATACCTCTTGGCGCCTTGGCACAAGACGGGGCAGACTTTTGCTCATGGCGCAATTGGCACAGCCCCTTCGTCTCTGGGTTGATAACCCAGTAAATGCATCACCTCCGGCACACACTCATTATTTTCCAATGGGAGTTGGCTGCATGTGCGATGAAGCGTTATCAAAGGCAGAAAGCTTGCGCTTGCGGCAGAGCACCGACCAAGTTTTTAACCCGTCGCCGACTGTAGGAACTTAAGGGATCTTCACGGATTGTGAACGTGCGACAACCCTGGGTGTAAACTGGGCCAGGTGGCGCAGGCTACTGCCCGCCATAAAAGGTACAGCCATTAGCATCTATCCATTCATCCAACTCACTTTGCCACGTGGTTGATGACGGGTGCAAAGTTCGTGGGTCCGTACAGCTGCACGGAAAGCAGGGTCCTCCGGTAGGCCTCCAGGACCCCCTCTATGCCCACGCAGTACGGGTCCGAGGGATGCCCGTTCTGTGCACGGGGGAATGCTTCGTTTAGGGGAATTCCAGACGACTTCTTCACTAGGGATGTCGAGCAATCGGAATATAAACGCTTTGCATTCTTAAAGGGGCACGGAAACAAAAATTGAAATATTCAAATTTCATTTGGAAGTGAGTCAAGCATGACGGATAATAACTGTAAATGATAATCGCGCATTTGTATTTTGAACGACAGGCTATATTTTTCATTCCAATTGGTGCACTCGAGCAAGCGCTCGAAGAGAAGCGAACGGAGAGCACGATGTGTCATGGGATATCCGGCGCAAACAAACACAGAAAGAAAAGTTCATGGTTATGTACTTTGCCCTTGGTGGCGTTGTCAGCGTTGTGATGGTGTCAATAGCGTCAATGTGTTACAACTGAGCCGTTCGAAGTACCTGTGGGGTGACGACCATGTGGCTGGCCCAAGGAGCACATAGCTTCCACAACACTGTCAGCTTACGGCTGAACGGGGTGGGGAAAGCAATTTTTGTTCAAGTTTTGAGTGACGGGC
Source organism: Ixodes scapularis (assembly GCF_016920785.2). Lineage (NCBI taxonomy): Eukaryota > Metazoa > Arthropoda > Arachnida > Ixodida > Ixodidae > Ixodes > Ixodes scapularis. Next base: position 52,438,838 of record NW_024609883.1, on the reverse strand, counting down.
TAATCTTCTAGGGGGAGAGTGGCTGTGTCCGGTTGCACAAACGAGGGTCCAAGAAAGAGGGGAGTCCTTCCTTTCCGTCTTCTTGGACCATTTGGTACAATGCGCGACATGTGAGTTGAGGGGGAAAGCTAAAAAGGAAAATGTTGAAATTCCAAAGAGCGACGCTGCTCCAAAAGAATCTGCAAGTTCTTCAACGTTGCTATAGTCAGTTACAGGTTAAGAAGGTAGCGGCAAATGCTCCTCAAAGGGAATCAGATATCCCTCCGCCACCTTTGCATCCAATAGCGTCCCACCGTTTCCGTGACGTCGCGGACAACGCGCGAGGAGGGTCTTGCCTTTCTGTGCATATTTGCTTTATCTTTCGACTTTGACTTAGCATTGTGGAAGCCACGAGAGGGAGATTAGAGTTCCCCCCACCGACGGAAACAAATACGACTTTCGGGGATTAGCTTCCCCCCCGATGGATACAAAGGCTGCTTTCAGGGGCTCGGTTCCCTCTCCGATGAATACAAAGGTCCCTTTCTTAAAAAGTGGGATCAGAGACTAGTAGGAATCCATTGAAGCGGAACAAGGAGCGCTTCCAGTGAACTCTTCTTTCGACTGCGGAGAGATTTGAAACGGGCGGATCACACTTGTGGGAGGAGCTTCTCCTACCTTCTTGACTTGTAACCGACTATAGATTACCTCCCAAATAGGCTCTGCAAGCATCCACCAGGTGCACATTAAAAGATTGTTTATTTAGCTTTAAAATTAGTTTTCTTGTGCCTTTCAACGGAAGACTGGTGTTTTTGAGGTTAGGGTGCAACATGCAACACACTCAAGCTGGAAAATGAGCGCTGGAATTTTGTTTCCCTACCCCTTTAAAGCACTGCACAAAAAAATGAAAGACGTTTACAATTCCCTGTAATACCGAATAAGAGCGCAGTTTTTGAGGAGGGCAGGGGGTACGCCCCTCCTCCTTCTCTCTCTCATTCTCCTCCCCTCCTCCCTCGTGACCTTCACGAGTGAAGGTGACGTGAGGGTCGTGACCTCTCCCTCGTGACCCTAGTAACATCACTCGTGAAGGTCACGTGAAGGCCTTCGTGACATCACTTGCAACCCTAGTGACGTCACGTATGACGTCTTATGGGAAACGTCTCATAATGCAACGTACAGCGACGGCGACACTGCTCATGCCGGAAACGGGTGCCTAAGAATCTAAAATTAGATTTTGGTTACACACGCCAGGTTTCAAAAAGGGTGTGCTTATGACGTTCCCCTCGCTCCCAGGCTCTTCAATTTTCCTCCGGTTAGACGACCCTTTCGCTGTACAAATGGAAAGTGGCGAGGATTATCTCTTCTTCGACGGACGAATCTGTTTAGCTGCACTTGTCAGAGAATGAACACGGAGCAGCCTTAAACTTCGCAAGTAGCAAATCACAATAAATAAGCAAACACTGCAGTCCACAGCCGCCTCCAAACGTAGCATGTTAAGTTGTGGCAAGACACGTGGGATAGAATGTTGTTTGATTCCCCACTTCCGGCTTCCGCTTCAAAGTCCCTTGAACTGTTGTATTGCCACTACTGGAAAGATGACAACAATGTTGTGAACATGTGCCGTACTCCACTTGACACTGCCACTCAATTACCCCAATATTGGTCTATCTCCAGCTAGTCAAGGATAAGTACCACAGCACCTAAAATTTCTTCCCCAGGCTGGGTTGTGATCAAGATTCAAGACTTCACCTTGTAGTTTGACTGGTAGGTGCAGGAATAGCACAAAAAATTCCACAAAAGAACCATCTCCTGGTGGCAATTTGTTTGGGAACCACTGTAAAGTTGTCAACAAAATAGACTAGGTAAACAGCCTTGTTTGCTTCCATTACTGCAGCTGCATTGCTGTGTGTTGAATGGGCATACAGAGGCATTGAAAATGCCTATAATTGATCTGTCAGATGTGCGAAGTGTTTTGTCTATCATCTCGGCTGGTAGCACCAGCAGATTAGAAACACAGGCTAGGTGGCGCAAGCCGCTGCCCGAATAAAAGGGCTAAGCCGGGTAGGTAGTACATTCAAACGTCTCTCATCTGTGATATAGCAATGCACGTGCAAACGGACGTACGGACACGCACCAGAAAAAATTCGTGCGAGACGTTCCCGTCGGGTGGCAGCCGGGCGCCGAAGCCGAGGGCCGGGAACATCTTGTCGTAGTCGTAGTCCTGGATGACCTCCCCGACAGCCTGGATGGCCATCATGTAGGCGTTGGGCTGTGAGGGGTCCATGTAATGCAGTGACTTGGGGTCCCGGGGGTCCCCGTTGGACGCCGTGAAGTCCACCGCCACCGTGAAGTGCATCTGCAGCCTGGCCACGCCGGCGCACAAATAAGGTCACGCAAAACCTGATGCTCACGCCGTCGTCTCGCTCGAAATGAAGCCAACCGGAAACCTTGGCTAAGACAATTCTGTTCAAAATACGTCAATCTGTTTGTGTTCATGCGACACAAACTCACGACACATCCTCAGCCAGTCAGCTTTACAGATAATATCCATGTAGGTATTAATCTGTTTTGCCCCCTCCTTTCTAAGCTCGCGGCAAGCATCAAAACATTGGCAACCAGTCTTCTTCCAAGGCATCATGTTCGACAACCCCGCGAGTACACATTAGCGGCCAAAATAACGCTTCCCCAATTTGCGTGGGCAGTGCAGTGGTAGAGCATTGGGCTGATGAGCGAGAGGTCGGTGGTTCAATACCCGCCGAGAAACAGTGTTGTCGTGTTTTTCGTTAAAACCCTCTTGCGGCACACTTGACTGGGACGCCAACCCTAAAAAGCATTTTGCATTGAGAAGGAAATCACCCGTTTCCTGCCCTACCGTGGCAAAGGCAGTACAGTATTCACGACTCCAATTCACTATACAGTCAAACCCGTTTATAACGAACAGCAGGAAACGCTGCAATCAGTTTGATATAGCAAAAACCATTTACAACGAACTTCCACGATGCGTCCGTTGTCAGGTGAGAGTTTCTGTTTCTTTCTCATCTCTCCACCTCCGCCTTGTAACGCCGCATTGTAACTTTTTTTTTTTTTTTTTTCATGCGTGCAGATTTTGTTTTTTTAGCTTATCTGCCCTTCTGAATCGCTTCTCTTTGTGGGCAACCGCTTTGGGATGAAAAGTTTTTTGTTTTTTTTCTGTGCATGCGAGCAGTGTATATATATTTTTTAAATTTTTTTAGCTTTCTCCCTTTTTGAAACGCTCCTCTTCGCCCAATTTCGCTCGCGGTTTGAACTTTCTAAATTTTCTTTCTTTCCTACTTTTTTTTTTCTTGAAGGGGGGGGGGGGGAGGGACAGGCTAGAAGACAATTGTTTGGGCGTTTTTGCAAGCTTTCCCGGCGGAAAAAGTTTGATATAGCCAATGTGTTCTTCATTATAAAAAGTGTATTTTACATGCATTTTTATTGAAATTATTTGTGAGTTTGATATCGACAATAATTCGCTGTACGGGGGTTCGTTCTAAACGGGTTTCACTGTAGGTGGCGCCACTCGTTTTCCAAAATGGCGGGTGTAGTGAGGGTCGGAGATGCATGCCGGTATAACAGTTACTGAGCCTGTCTGGGGTGCTGGCCTGACTTAGCAACACAAATTATTCTTGCTTATGTGAGGAAGCTAGGGTATTATGAGTGCAGGTCATCTCTTTTTCCTGAAAACAAAAACGGTGTCTAGTGTAACCTGGCGTAACATTTACGCCAGGAGGCACGTTTTAATTCTGGAACGAAATTGAAACTAACCTCTATTTTGGATTTAATTTCTCGGTATAGGTGTTAATTTCGGATTCTTTCATAACTCAAGATGTGTCCCACAGTGTAAGTATCAAGCTAAAGCAGTTGTTTGCGGAAACTTTATTTCGTGACATGTGTGTCCGATCAAGGCACTTCAAAATATTTTGGAAAGTTCAGTGCCCCTTTGAAGACAGGGCCTTTCATACACCTTATAGGTAACATGTAGAATATTGTATTTGTTGATAAAATCAGCGCTGATATTTGTGTGTCCTCGCTGCCTTTTCCCGCTCAGATAATTGTCCTGTGAAAGAACGAACTGCGGGCCTTTTAATGCATTTTTGAGGTGTTTAGATGATTTATTGCTTTAACATTATTCCCAGCACAAGAATAACAGAACCAATCAAAATTTTACAAAATATTGCCAGGAGTGATGAATATGGTGTGTGCATTTTTTTTTAAAGAAACACAGGATGTAAAGGACTTTATATTACATCCAGTGCGTGACTTTTTGTCAATCTTGATAACTATGTCAGAGCTCTCCATATGCTTAAAAGAAAACATAATTAGACCTTTCTGGAAAGACTATTATGGTTAAATGGCATATTTTTGTGATTGTGGCGTTAAATGGGGGCCTACATTGCCGCAACATGTATTAATATAAATAATACAGTCGAATCTCGTTCATCCGAACTCGAGGGAGACCGAAAATTTGTTTGAATAAAGCAAAGTTTGAATTTCCGGGAGTTTCCTCCCATAGACACGCATAGGATGGGACCTGCATGTTAGTTTGAATTATCCTCAAGTTTGAATTAAGAGAGTATGAATTAACGCGACTCAAATGTACAATGAAGATATTTTAATCTGTAGTTTTTCAAGCTCTAATGTAATTTGTTGCTTATGATCTAACTTCAAATGTGCAAACAAGTATGCCAATCAAAAGCGTGCCAATTATCACTGGTGCCAATTGCAGCATTTTAAATTCACAAGTCCTAAATTAAAAATGGTGTAAAATCAATCAAAATATTCTAGCTAATCTGAGAAATTCATGTAAAATTATGTTAATTGTGGGTAAAGCATGTGGTGCTATCAAAGTCGCAACTTCCAACAATCGGCAAAACTTCCAAAGTTGGCAACAATTCTACCAAATGCCTAAAAAAAGTTTTTTAGAACATTAGTTTTCTTTACGCGTCGTCGTCTTGCCAATTTCAGCCTTTCCAGTTCGAAGGAACGCCTACTTGCCTGCTCGTCAGCAGATTCGTTGGCGTTGGAAACTGGTGAAACCTAAGTGAGTGTTAGCGTTGCATACACGAGTGACCGCAAGCACTGTGCGTTTGCGTTAGCATTCAATGTTCCCCCCTGCGTGTGCGCAGAGCCAAAAAGTGCGGTCTTGGGTTGGAGTGACGACGCACATGTGCAGCGTAGAGCACACCATTCTAACGCACATGGACAGCGCTTGCTTCTGTATGCAACACTAAAACTCTTTAATAAGGTACAATCCCATACAAGCTTCAGCGCTACATTGGGACAGCGAAGAGTTGTTTGCATTCGGAAATGACATTTCGCAAGCCATGATCGCGAGCAGTTCCACTGTGCCCGCTGAGCAAGAGAACTGAAGGGCCGTCACTAGAGCCCATTTCCCATTTCCACCGCAGGAGCGCGAGCAAAAAGCTGGAGATGCGAATAATCTGGTTACAACAGATCTAATTACAGCAAACATTCAGTTATAACATACCGATTTGTGAAGCTTGGTTGGTCTTGCTATTCATGCAATTCAGCCAACTTCGCTTATTACAGATCCTGTTATAACATACATTCGGATATAATGGACTATATTAGGGAGTTTGTAAGTAGTTCATAATTTAACTACGGCAGACTCCTCGACAAAAGTCATTATTTCGGACATTACGCGGCTTTAGTTCGGTAGCGGTGGCGTCCACTTTGAGAACTGCTTCCATTGGGCTTGGCACCCTGCAAGCCTCGTACGACCTAAAGCGCGTGGTGATGACGACTGACGGTACAGCTTATAAAAAAATCACTATTTTTTTTAAGTTCAAAAGTTTCTAGAAACCAGTTCTTTTCCAATATTCATTCACATTCCGTCAGTCTCACTAGTTAGAACAGACTCCTGTCATGATCCACATCAAAGCTTGTAGAAGAATATCTGCTTTCTGCGTACTCCTTTTACAACAGATCAAACTCTCCATCGCCATCAAGGTCTGCTATAACGAGTTTACACTGTAACAATGAACGTATTGTGTGTCCCTTTGCAGCGATGTTGCAATGAGAAAATTGGTACGCACTTTATGCCTCGATGGCACCGACATCCCCCCGTGTAGTGTCTCTGAAATTGCTCCAGCGGCAACGGAACGCGCAGTTCGTGTCTCTCGGGGTTGCACGTCCGGCCCAGCTCTGACCCTGCTCTCGCGTGTCTCCCCTTTTGCTCCACAGCAGCTGCCTGTTCTCTCCTCCTCGCCTTCTGCCCACTCCACTGCCACAAGAGCAAGTGCACTTGCAACACATTCTAGGTGTCAGGGCTGCAGTGCTCCCTTTTCTGCAAGGTGCCCTTTCAAAAAAGTTACAAGGTTTTCTTCACTGAAAAATAAACTACACATTGCCGAACGCCCATTCTCCACTTAAACGTAGCGCTAATGGTTCGAACCAGATGCCAAGGTTTCAAAACAAACACTAAAAAAAATTTTGAAATTTTTTTTTGTGTGTAGTATTGTTTAATAGGCGTTAGTTAATGACTATGTCTATACGCCGTTTCACCTTACGTCCGAGCGCAGACGTTGCTACAAGCCATCGGAGCCAATCCAAGGACATGTGCGTATCACGTGACCTTGGAGAGTGCAGCAGGATTGGCTAGGACAGATCGTAGCATCCGGACACAAGGTGAAACGGCATATAGACCGACACGCTGTTTAGAAACAAGCCCGCGTTTGCCCACACCAGGTGTGGGCACTGCGCGTGCGCAGAAATTGGATTCGCACGAAGTAAAGCTTCTGCGCATGCGCAGTGCAGAGCCGCATATGGGGAGAGTTTGATCAGTCTATGATCTCGCCGCTGCAACGCTCTCCTCCCAAGTGAGCCAATCAGCACGAGGCGTAGAGCGAGAGGCATGAGCGCATGCGCGTGAACTCCCAGCTGCTCCCAGCTGAGTGGGGAGGGCCGCCATCTTCGATCATTCTCCTGGCGGAATGCGGGGGATCGGCATCTAAATCTCGATTACTGCCTTTTATATCGCTGGCTCTGGCAAGAAAATAACATTCTGTTATTCCTCGGTGGGTTAAAAAGCTAATAAATGAAGATTTTTCGGCGTATGGCCACACACTTTTATTCAGGCGAAAAAGAAGTCTCCGACAGCGTTGCTAAAAAATGGCGGTCATCTCCTCTCTGCTCCCTTCTTTCTCTCTCGCTCCTTCGGCGCTCTCCTCCCTTTCATTTACTTTTCTCCTCTCCGGCGCCTTCGTCGCCACACCCACTGGCCAAACTCTCCCAATATACGGCTCTGGTGCAGTGCCGTCGACAGCGCCACCACAGCTGCGTGACGTCAGGGCCGCGTGTTGGTCTATAGTACCAGATTACAATACTGCCTACTGATCTCGCAACAATAAATATCATCAAAACTCTTTTCCTTCGCGTTCCATTTTTTTTTTTCTGGACCAATGGAGATTACGAATGTTATCAATACACATAGTTATGGGCAGATTGTGCATGGCATTTTGACAAGGACGCAAAATTATTAATGTGCAAAAGACGTAATACTAAAATTTCGCTTTGAAACCGGAGAACTATACTTCTCCTTGCCTTCGGTTGCCGGAGCTGGAGCAATGCGTTTCCTTGATTGCGTCGGATGTATGGATGGGTCGATGGATATCGATCGTATCCTTCATGACAGGCAGTAGCTTACACTACCCAGCTGCAGAGGGCAGTCACGGTCTGTCTCCACTGCACTCGCTTTGTCGGTGTCGTAACGTCGACGAGCGCATGCAACCGATCGCAATGGCCGACGCTTGCTGCGAACGGGAGTCTTTAATCCAGCGTCCTGCACGAGGCGGCGTGGTGCAGCGTAACCCAGCGCGCGTCAGCGTAGCTCACGACGGAATAGAGCCTGCTCTGTTGGCGTCGTCGACGAGCACAAACCGACGCGCAAAGCCCTTGCGTGAGCGCCCCATTCGGGAATCTGGATGTTGGGGCCGTCGGGGCCAGTCAGAGTGCGTGAGACGCTCATTTCTGCAATCTGAACCTGCCGTTCGTGGTGTGTCGCGCACTGTTCTCGTGTTGGTGTGCAGATTTAACGTTTGTGCGCTTGAGCGGGCGAGAGTGTGCTTGGACGTGGACTGGTCCGACGATGCACTACCCCTGAGACGCTCTGTATGTCTAATGAACCGGACTCGCGTGCACGTTGTGCCAACAAAAGCTGTAACCTCAAACACGAGCCAAAGGTTAAATATGATTAAGGGTGACCTAATGCGTGTGCTATATATGATCATGTGCTGGTCGTACGCAACAGCAGACGTTCCCGATTGAAACAAGGAGCAACGTCGAATGCACAGGAACGGCTAACTTGGCGAAACATCGAACTATTTAGCCGGCCAGAAAATTTTAACTGGGGTGTCTTGGCTCGTGAACGATAGTAGCGGCAGGCGATGAAAATGGTACCAAATCCCATAATGTTTGCATCGGCTCTGTAAAGTGCACTAGAATTTTGAACACATACATTGCGTCACTTAGGCACTGTACGCCGTCTTCGGTGTCAGTTTCTTTACTCAACGTAAAAAGCTAGCTGTGATGATGGCACGCTGGCCATTCGTCAAAGAGGTCGCTGTGGAATGTCGAGTGCTTTGCTTCCATCCAAGTATCCTGGCAAATTCAAAAGAGTTGAATTGACACGACTCGGGTGGAGCTGCCAAGCAGCTAGCTTCGACGAACACAATTTTGTGATTTTTTGGTTTTTCGTCAACATTTGCATGACATTTCCGAGAACATAAATGCTGGTTTACGACCGTTATCCCCTTCGTTCTCCTGTTTTCAAACTGCTAGCTACTGCCCCAAATCACTGCTTCGAGGCATGACCACACTACACGGACGGACCACACGGACAGACCACACCGACCGATCGCATCATTGGTATCGACCAGGAAGTGGAAATTGGTTGCGCAAGACGGCACGGTTGCCACGAAGATGCGCATGCGCAAAATAGAGCAGTTCGTTTGGGCGCCCTGGATTTCCTTGGACTGTAAAAACGGTGGCTCAAGTGCTTCTCGGCACGACGCGGTGCAAAGTAGTGCCCTGCGAACGTCATTTCGCGATTTTGCGCTGGCGCGCATTGCCTTCGTTGACGTTGGAGTATAAACAGCCTCGTCTGCCAAAGGATTTCTAATTCTAATGGCATCAGATTGCGAATGTCCATCACGTACTCGCGCAAACGGAACAGCTGCTGGAACATAGTTAGTCCAAGGTGGCGGCAGCTTGGGACTACTCGGGCAGAATTGAAATCCGGAAAGACTCCGCTGATCCCTCCGTGCGCACGCACCTTCGTCGACTGCTTTAATCCAGGAATTTGCCCTGGAGCTTGTCTTAGATAAGGCCAATCGATTCCAGTTGGATTGTGCCGGCTCAGTCTTTCAAAGCCTCTATGTAGCATAAAATCGGCGAGTTCTATCTAGTGCCCATTCGTGAGGCTGTGTTTGCACGAGCATGTCTCTTGATTATGGATGGTCGTCTGCACGGAGAGGACTGGTCATTGGAGGCCTATCCCTTGGCTTTTGGGGAATGAACGTCCATTTAGGTGAAGTAAACGAGGCTCAACAAAAAGAAGTAAGAGGCAAGCAGATAAAGCAAGAGGAAGATAGGAACTGTCCGCCTCATGGGGGAAATGTTGTCACTTACCCGCCGCGAATGTAGTCCAAAAAAGTGGCCTCCTCCCTTATGCCAAAGGACATGAGCTTCACCTGCGGTTCCACACAAGAGGATTAGCTCCCGGAAAGCTTCTCCACACAATGCATAAAATGTTATTTGCCCGCTGCGAAGAATTTAATTTCATGACACAGCTTGCACTTTTCTGCCAACTCTAAGCTTTGCATAATGTATTACTTATTAGAGTGCACCTCCAGCCCGAATCAGAGATTTATAACTGAAAATATTGATGATGTTGATCATTGAAGGTCAACACTATCAGTAAAGAGTGTGGTGTTGGACAGAGCTTCTACTCACAATGCCAGAGTTCTTGTACTTCTTTTTCTTGGCCTGCTTCTTTTTGTTCACCAGCTGAAAGAAGAGGGAGACACACTGCAGAAAGCTCTGAAGATGATGACAAATATTTTCTAAACAATGATTGATTTCAGTTAATGGCACTTAGCATCCTGTTTGATTTCTAGCATCTCTGAACAAATGCTTCATTGCACAACAAAGATCATGAACACTAGTAGAAGAAACCACAGGAACTGAAAGTTTTGCAAAAAATTTGAGATCATATCAGTTCGTGCATCTAAGGGGGAATGAATGTGCACGTTTCCCTTCTCCCCTGCCATAATACCGCTGCGCTGGTACAAACAACACAGAGAGCTTAGTGACCTTGGGAAGCAGAGAATCATCTGTGTGGGCTAGAAATTGAACAGCATTGCCTGGAATGCCTTGGCTACATGTTTTGATCGTAAAACCGAGATTTCGGAACAACCTTTCTCGTAAATCTTCAGCATCAGCCCACTTGCCTTGACAACGCTTTACATCACATGACATAACACCATTACGTCATGTGACGTTATTACATCATGTTACACCATGATCCCAAGTAAAAGTATGCCACATGATACAATGATCTTGTGTGACACTATGACATCACATGACACTGAAAATTGACATCATGTGACATCACATGACACAGTAATGTTACATGACAACATTTGACACTATGACATCACAAGACACTGCATCGTTTAAGACATGACATGACACTGACAACATGATATCATGTGATCCCCATTACACAGCAATGTCACATGACATCATGTGACACTGCAACGAGGAAGACACGACGTCAAATGACACCGTGATGTCACGTGACGTCACAAAGGACCTATGAATGCTAGGCATTTAGAGCCCTCTTGACACACACCAAAGAGACGGCCAATATTTTTACTTTCCGGGGTGCGTGGAAACCCCTTTGGTTACGTGAGAGTAAATGGGGAATGAGCCTCACCTCGTATTCGTTGTCGGGCCCGGGCCCCTGGGCGAGGGTCTTGACGTTGGTGTAGAACTCCCCGATGAGGTCGTGGCTGCGAGAGACGCTGGCATGCAACCCAGCGTGGGCGCTCACAGACCGCCGGGCCCCAGCAGCCTACTCACCCTCCGTCGAAGTCCCAGTCGTAGCAGACCACGCGGATGGTGCGGTCCTCGTCGCCCCCGCTCAGCTGCCGCATCTGGATGGCGAAGGGCCGCCACGTCGGGTTCAGCGACTTCTTCACCACCTCTGTCCGGAATACCGCCGTGTAGCTGCAAACAGATGACGACATGCTCAGGGAGCGGGCACCCACGGACCCCTCACGCGAGGCGAAGGTGCAAACCAATACACCTCGAGCACTCATGCTTATGATGCATGAGACGCCCAAGCCAATGTTGTTCTAGATATGCGTTGACTGAAACTCCTCCCTGCTGTTCTCTCTTGTTAGTGATTACAGAGGGCTGGTTGGCACACCAAGCACGCAAGTGTGAAGCCACCGGAAGTATGTCCGGGGAATGTCCATAACGTATTGGTGCGGCCTGGGGCACAACCTATCTTGGAGGTTGTAACTTTACCAGGCACTTCATAGTTTGGGTGGCGGCACATAAACTGCATAAATTACAATTAAGACGCATGTCAGTATCCTGTGAGTCGCTCCCACAATGCACCTCAGCCTTAGCCTGCACATCCTCTGTGTTGCCTAAAAGGACAAAAGAGGACAACGAGGCGATGCCTCGTAAAGACGCGCGCCAGAAAGGCTGAGGTAGAACGAGAGCGTCAGCTGCGTTCCTTACAAAGGGGAATTCTGCAAGTAGCATTTTGCTCGATACAGCTGCAAACTTTTTTCGCATACCACTTTCTTATAACACAGTAGCATCGTAATATTAGCTTCAAAATAATATTTTTGAAAGAATCAGCAAGGCACAGTCCTGCTAATTCCGATAGACAAGTTCCCCGTCCACTTGGGCAGGACGATTCATCAGAAGAACTCTATCCAAGACCGAGCAAACAGTTCACACAACCTCCTTGGCAAGATAGAGTCAACGTCGGGGGCAGAGTAAGCACAACACGACTCACCTGTTGTCCTCGCTGATGCGATAGAACTCGAGGAAAGGATCCGACTTGCCGAACCAGTCCTTCTTGTCCAGCTTCTGGCCATACCACTGCATGTCGATCACCCTCTGCGCGTCGAAAGCAGGTCTGAGGAGGGCGGCCTCGGCAGACGTAACGCCGAGACTAGGTTGCCTAGGTCACGTCTGACCGGTGCGTTTGGCGCCCCGTACGGCACGCACATTGAAAGAGGAGTCCGCATTGTTGGATGCCGCTATCCCGAAGTGGGTCGTAGAAGTTCCGACAAAATGGATAAGTGAACGCGAGCGCCTTAGTCGTATCTGCGCCCCGACTTGTGTCGCTTCGAGTTTCTGCGAACTGTCAAGCTGGAACCGCGGGCCTACGGCAGAACAGGCACCTGCCACATCTGCCTCCCCTGTGTGACACTTCTGCGAGAACGTCGAGCGGCCGTCAAGAAACCGCAAATGAGGGCGTGGTAAACGGACCGGTCAGAGATGACCTCCAGGCACCGTACCGAGAAGGAATGCATTACAAATGGGTTTTTACCTACCTTGCAGTCTAGGACTTCTTCCACTGTCACTGTAAAAGTGTGAAACAAGCGTCAGATCGAGAATTCAATGCGAATCTTGTTCGTTCCCAGTGATTTGTCGCGTAGCTTTAGGGAATCAAAGATGGCAGAATGTCACGACTTTCAATAGGTGCCAGATCAACAGTTCACTATCGCCACTATTGCTGTTAGAGTCGAACCCAGATATATCGAATTCCAGGGATAGCGAGTTCCAGGAGGATCGCAGAATAGTGCAACATGCCAATAAATCAATGTACAAAATAATGTTAGCCTAAGCTCCAAACTAAATTTTCGTGCATCAGCAATAACTGTTGAATAATGTGACAAAACAGAAGCTTACCAAATGGCGCTGCCAAGAACCACTAAATACTGTAAAACCTCGTTAAAGCATAGTTGGCAAGAACTGCGAGCACTGCTGCTCGCACTTCACTGTGCGTATGCATCCGCAATGCTGCCACCTCTACAACACAGCCAACGAAAAACGAGAAAAAAAAAATAAAAGAGATAGCGGAAGGTTAAAGAAAAAGTGGGACGCATAATAAAAAAGCTTCACTTTTTTCATTTTTTTATCTTAAGAAAAATAATAAAATCAGCAACAAAACTAACATAAAATCAAAGATGGCAAAAAAAAAAAAAAGCACAAAAAATAAAACAGCAAAACGAAAAGAGCGAAAGAAAAAGATACTCAGACACAAGGCGGTGGAAGCACGAAGCATGATTTCGCAAACGTTGTTGACGGATTCCGCCAGATAAAGACTTTTTCTCTTTTATTTTGCAACTAACGACATTGAAGAAGAGTTCCGGTTTTCCCCACCACTCTCTCGTGCTTTTCGCCGCTAACTCCAATGGGCAAGCGTGCTCCCCGCGACTCTTTGCGTGGCTCGGTGGCCGCCGGCGCGCCCCGTCATCTTGCCTCGTGCAGCCTCGGCGCGCACATACCGATCGCGGGAGCAGCGATGGCAGTGTATTCGGGAAAAGCCTCCCTACCAGGGGGGAGCACAGCGCCCGGTTCAATGTATTCGACGTCCTGGTAGGTCGGAGTTCAATACAGATGCCTGTGGCTCCTACACTTTTACGAGGAATTTTCGTGGGGATGTTTCTGCTGTTTGAAATAGACGGTAATTTTAAATATTTGGGTTCGATATAATCGGGCTCAACATTACTATTGCTGCCACTACTGTAGTACTACTCCTAATAATGCTACCTACCAAGTAGTAATAAAGTAGCACCGCAGTAGTTAAATCTGCTCTGCGTAGCAAAGGTATGAGGTAGATTGTTTCTCTAATTGAATAATGATAACTTACCATTCATATTGCTACTAGTTGGATACTGCGCATCATATACAGGGCGATATTTTATAACGGAAACATATATTTTCAGAAAAAGAGTGCAAACTGCTAGCTGAGTGACGTCTTCGCTAGTTGTTTCTCGAGTTAGGAGGACATTAGAGGAATGGATAACCGTCACAGTCTATTGAGTAATTAACTAAAAATTCCTTAATTATCTTTTAATTAGCGAAAATAAACACATGGTTCCAATTAGAAACTTGCAGAGCGTCATCGAAAACCCCTAAATTAGTCAATTTCGAAGCATGTGGAAAGTGCTAGGGTGCACCAAAGTTACTACTCGTGCGACAAGCAAAAGGCCAGCAGTGCGTTAATGCCAGTGATAATCTTGCTATCTGTATTCACACACCACTAACCTTGCGAGTGGTAGCTTCGGCGCTTTTGACACACTTCAAGTCCATCCAAAATTGACTGATTTGGGGGCTTTTGATGACGCTTCGCAAGTTTTTAATTGGAACAACAAATGTTCATTTGCACTCATTAAAAAGTTAATCAACACATTTAAGTTAATTATTCGACACAACGTGAGGAATAATCTTACATATTATAGCCCCGTGACCATACAACTCTCCTGCATAAACTGCATTACTGGACCTTTCACAAATATATTAAAATAAATCTGTTTAAATTAAAACCAAACACCCAGATAGCCAATTTTCTCTCTGAACTTTGCAGTCTCAATAGTCTTTTATAGGAAGAAAAAGATACCAATGGTTAATTCACTGCTACAGGCACCTATAAGCAAATTGAGTAGCATGCAACTCCAATGCATTGCTCCAGACATTGCACTAATCTAGATGTGGAAAATTACTACATTTCAGTGGAAGTAACTTTCCAATAAAGTGAACTACTTTAATAGGGTACTGAGGACTAATTACTAGTCATTACCATTCTTGCGTCAACCATTCTCCAAAAGATGTAAAGCTTCTTGAAAACGCTGTGTCTAAAGGTATGTGGGACGTATCTGGTGCCCGACGTCTAAAGATACGTCGGACGTACCCGGATCCCAGAGTCTAAAGATACGTTGGACGTACCCAGGACCCGGAGACAGTGAACGTAGCCGCGATTCGCATTTGGGCGTTCGGGCACCAAGTAGTATGCCGTATGCGTCGCCGACCCCGAGCTCAGCGGGCTGAACTGTCGAGTTTCGAGAGCAATGTTCGAAGTATGAAACTGACGAAACATGAGACGTCGCTTGCCGTTTCCGGTTGTTTCCTTTGCTGGCGTTCCAAGTTTTGCTTCGTACAGATATGCGAAGCATGCACTGCGTGAAAAAGGATTGGCGGGTCACGGCTGCTGCCTACCGATTTTTGCGTTTGTATGATGCGTTCCTTTACATGCACCTGCTGAACTAAAAAATCAACAAGGGGCGAACACTGCCGAGCAGCTTTCTGTTTTTTCGCCATTAATGACCTTGGAAATTCAAAACTGGTGCTGTACTAATAGTACAAACTGGAAACAAGTCAGCTCAGCTACCAATGCATTCTACCACCAACAAGGAGGACTGCATTGGCGTCATGTGCAAGCCATGTATACCAGACTAGACTATCCCAATGTTGGTCTGCTACATACAGAATAATAATTTCCCATGGAAGCATCGGTCACAAGTGCAAAGCACATGCACCCTGTTTGCAATTGTAGCACTTTTGTTGTGGGTGATAATAATACTGTAATAATAATGCTTCATTCGGTTTATAAAACCCGGATAACAGACAAAAAGCTTTTGCCCATACTATAGAGGCTCACTGTACCCGCGTACAATGGTTTGATAGTCTTATAGTTTTTTTCAGGTGGTGGGTCGCACACTAGCAGAATTCCTTTAGTGTATGTGCTCTTTTTCTTCCAAAGGCCCTTGCATAACTTCGCTTGGGAGGGAGCACTAGAGCTTGGTGGCTCTAGGGAGGAGCATACTTTTATGACGTTCTGTTCGTCCAAGGAGTGGTTGGAGTTCACCAGAGCGATTCTTTCTCACACAGTCCAGGAGGGGCGTGGGCGGGCCATTAAGCACACAGGCTAGAAGGCGAAGCGAGGCCCTAAGGCGATACAGGCGCCAGAGCTCGTTGGCTTGCGGCTACTCGAACTGGGTTGGAATGGATTGATTTGTAACAAGCTTGAGTTGATAGAACTTTTTTTTTTTATCCCAGTCTGAAATGCAAGTACGAAAAGCGCGACCTGCGAGCGTGGAGCGGGTGTGTCCGACGGACCGGTGGCCATTCATTGGCTAGGTGCGACGTATTTTTAGACTCTAAGATCGAGATACGTCCGACATATCTTTAAACACAGCATTTTGAAAATGATTAACTTAGAAAAGTTTAGGTGCTGAATATTAGAGCTGCCACCGCAAAGCTCTCTCCATTTTATCTGTGTGAGGATGCAACTCTTGAAGGCATCATCACTGAACCTCATAGAGATGCTACACTAAATGTAGAAGTCAGTTCCAAATGGATTCGATTACTTCTTTCTCAGAAAGTGCTACGGTTTATCCTAGTAACTAAACTTGAGTGCATCCATGCAAAGTAACCTGGCATCGTCATCCTTCCCAAAGCCGGCAAAAAAGGCGCTGCCATGCTCCAGCTCAGCATGCTTTGGCAATTGTGCTTTCAGTTTCCAAAGCTGAGGACCTAAGGAGGTGAGACCAAAGAAGAGAGGGAGAGAAAGGCTGTGAGAGGGGAGAGAGAGAGAGTCGCACAAAGCCCGAAGGGCAGACAAAAGGTGTCCTCACAAAGGCATGCCCTTAACTAACTAAGCCACATAACGGGGGAAATGGCGGCCATGCACACATCTGTGCCCTTAACGTTGTATTTGCACAACAGATATTTATTTCCAGAGAAAACTGAGTATCTCATGAAACTGAGAGGAGGAAAGGCAGGGAAATGATGGAAGCAGTACAGAAAATCCGTGTGGGCATTCGCACGATGGATTCGCACAATGGAGTCGCATGTAGTTTAGTCGGTGAAGCCTTTCCTTTCGTGAACGTGCTTGTGACCTTCGGGGGGTCATCGAACTTGAGGCAGGAAAAAAGAAACGCATCCCACAGGTTAATGCTATCTACCGTGATCCTTTCCCGAAAAGTCAATTCAAGGAGACAGATATCCTGTGGGCCGGTTGCAGATTCTCCGTGGCTACCCTCGGGCTTGGGGGATTAATAAACGACCGTGACACGGCGCACATGACCTCGAAGCTTGATGACGTTTATTCACTTCTTCGGAGAAAAACTTTGTTGTGCGAATACACCGTAAGGAGCAGGAAATCCTTCGATCTGGGAGTCATGCACTGTAGGCCGATTTCCCCAGTGACAAAGTAGAGAGCTGAACTAGTTGGTGGAAGGTGAGCATTTAGTTGCGAGTCAGCACTCATCCCGTGTTGTGTGTTCCTTTTCTTGGCCCTTGTTGTTAAAACCTGTTACACCTACCCCATGTTCACCTCCCAAGTGACATTCTGGTAGCATAATGTGCTTCACATAACGTTGCCGGTACAGGTAAACTAAGAGCCTGCATAATTCACAGATGTAGAAAGAGTTTCTCGAAATTTGGGTTAATATATCCTTCTATAAATTCTGGTGAACCTCCCGTTCCACAACCTCAAGCACGACGTCTAGGACGTCCTCAAGGACAACGCCTAGAGAAATTCAGCCTTTCCACTCTGGTGAAAACCAGAGTGGAAAGGCTGGAAAGGTTGTCGCCATCTATGAGCGACAGCGGCAACCAGACAACCGGCAAGCCAGTTGTCTGGTTGCCACTGTCGCTCATAGATGGCGGCAGCTGTCCAGAGTTTTGTGGCGAGATTCATTTGTCCGCGGACATAAAACTGGGGAAACTAGCCCTTAACAGCTCCGCTGTAAAAAATGGCTCATTTCGTTTATTTAGATTCAAATGCTCAAACTACAAAGCAGCACACTACAAAGTGGAGGTACAGAACAGTACGGTGAAGAAAGAAAACAAAACAGAAATATTTTGCTGCTACTAGTAAGTGCACAGCATACCCAGTGTCAATGTTGGCTTGAGGTTAGATATACAGTAGTTATCTAAAGACGATGGGAAGTTATTTTATTTAAAATTCTGCAAGCACAATAAAAATAAACCATCAAGTTCAAAGTCTGGACATGCAGTGTTTACTACTCATTTTTCTTTTTTTTTTTTCACAGTATCAGGGTTCGGAGCTGTGCCAGCATTGTCACCAAACCAGGTCTGCACTCTTCTAGCACTTTCACTGTGGAGCCAACATTTAATGTCTTTGTCCCCGTGTAATTCTACACGTCCCACACGTTTACAAACAAATCGGAATCTACACAAAAAGAAAGGTCCAGCCAACATCACATACATCCTACATGATTGTTTGGTGAAGTCCCTCGTCCAAGGGCATGCCTCTCTTCACCCGACACCCTGGACCCTGCTAATGTACTTCTGGCAGAAAGGAGCTGCCCCGTCTGAACCCGGAAACCGAGGGGGGGGGGGGGTTAAGGGGACGCCACTCTCTCCTTCTCTCTCAGCTCTCCCCTCACCTCAATCAGCTTCCTCCCGGCCTCCGCAGCCGGACAACACTTACGGAGGATGGAGCCACAGTTCCCGGGTAGGCCGCTGCAAGGAAATGAAAACTACGATGAACCCTCTGCAGTTGCGTGCACTCACCCAATGTACCACGCAGGCATGGCTCAGCTGAGCAGAATATGCCGTTGCAAAATACCGGGCATGCACCCGCGTCGCAACAAGGGCCCGCCCCAGCAGATTGCCGCGCCGACCAATATGCCCCTCTGTGTCAGTTGCTCCTCCAAGAAGCTGGTACAAAGAGGTGGAGCTTTACGCGCATGCGTTGGAGCAAAGCGGTAAAGCTCGGCACGAGAGCTCTGGCGTAAGCGGGCTCGATGGCAGCGGTGAGGCTGCTTCGAACGTTAAGGGCTTCACCAGACCCTTACACTGCTCCTATTCGCAAGTTCTGTCTAGGGTGTTGCCGCACTGGTGGCCAACCTTAGAAACGAAAAGAGGGGGATCGCTTAGCTGAGTAGGCTTGCAACATAGGTGACAGAGGCTCACAAACACCGCCAGAACTAATATCACGTGGCAGCGGTACGATAATTGGGCAATACAATGTGCTACTAAACCCCACATGGCAACAAGACATCGAAGGAAGCACGGCCTGCATCCGCTCGTCACGGGATCCGCCACTCGACGATGATTGCTCTGCCGGCCCAGTGTCACAGGTTTCCTGTTCAAGAAGCTTCGCTGCTTCACTACTACTAGACACTGAGAACGTATTCTTTACGATCTGTGTGTGCTCGGTGTTTGGATGATTCGAATGGAGCTGTCTTCAATCGTGACAGTGGCCGTAAAAGTGTAAAAGTTGATGTGATTATCGTCGCTGCTCCTAGCTTGTCGAGATACCACTAGCCCTAGAAATAAGTTATCACAATTGACTTGTGAAAAAATTATCACAAGTGCTCCCGTGTAGAATTTGAAGATTAATTCTGACAACAAGGGTGAATTAAACATTGCTATATTTTGGACATAACAAATGTAGGTACACTATGTGCATTAGGGAGACTTAATCGCGGTTTTAGTGCGTGTGCATAAGGAATATCCCAAATCTGCTCCATTGCTTTTGCCTGAAAGCTTTTGCACTGTTTCCTTTGCCGCTGACCTGTTCCTTCGTTCGCGATTAATGGAGTTATTTTATTAGGGTTTGTTTTTATTCTGTGTGAGGAGTGTCGAAACGTACTGGTCGAAGTGCTATCGCTGCTGCGTCTTGAGTTTGCTCGATTCCAAGCGTAACATAAATAACCCCCTGGTGACTCGAAATTATGCTGTTTGACGTCCAGTAAAGTGTTACAAATTCAGAGATTGATTCCTCATCATTTTTGGACCAGTGTAAAATAATTGCAAATGAGTGCAAAATCAGGCAGTGCGTAATGCACAATGTTTGTGGTACCGAGCAAAATATATGCGAATGATTCGGAGCTTCAGTAGAACTATTTGTTTTAGCAAAGTGGCAATGTAGCGAAACCTAATTTTGGTCCACCATACTGTAATTTGAGCGTAAACAAAGTAAAGAAGATTTTAATGATGTTCATGAAACTGAAATTATCTTAGCCCGCTTGTCTGGTTCGTTGTTTCCAAATGTTTTCGGCGCTTACCCAAGACAGTCATCAATCAAAATTTGTTCACTCGTCTCGCAAGAATATCTCCGACCAATTGTCTTCTTCGGTACGGTACTGCATGTTGGCGATCAACGCTTACAACATCAAACAAATCGCGACATAATAAAACAACTCGTATTAATGCAGCAGCACCTCGTTAAGTACCGTATTTACCTGCATAATGAACGCACGAGTACCAATATTTGGACTTTTTTTTTTTTTCAACGCGTAACCAACGCAACTCTAATTTTCGGCTCAGCGAGTCTCGAATTGCGTCCAATTTAGCTAGCCACCGAGCCAATTTTCTTTTGCTGACAAGCGGTCAGGCCAAGTCAAGCCAAGCCAAGCCGCTCTCATAATGGCTGTAATTGCATAGTTGCGGAAGTGATCAACCGTGAAACCGAGCGGCGCACACGCTTGACGAAGCTTGGATCGAAGAATTGCCCAGCAACGGACATTCTTAATCTATCGGATGCAATGAAGTCACCAAACACGTCATTGTCTGTGGTTTACTTTCATACAGTGAAATCGTGAAAGTGGTTAGGCCTAATTTCACGTACGTTCATAAGTAAATGCGTTTATTTAATCCGTAACAGAACCGCGCAGCAAGGTGTACGCTGCGTCGTAGGTTGAGAGTGTCTGGTAGCCCCTGGTGACAACCGCCTCCGTGAACGAAACCTGATCAGTGCGAGCGGGCCTCGGCGGTTGGACTTCACATGAGTTCTTGTACTTACATGCGTAGTCGCGGTATATACCTAAGCACACCGCCGGATACTAGCAATATGTATCACCGAAAAAAGGTCACAATGCTTTCCATGCTAAGTGAGCTCCGTAGGGCGCTTTTCCTTCGGCAAAAGGCATGCGGAAAGTGCCTTAAAAAGGTTCGCAATTTTCAAAGCATGCTTACTGTGGCGCGGCCTTGACCAAAAATGGGTGCGCCTCCATCAGTGGCGACGTGCCACAGAACCTTAACGTGTCATATTGACACCTAATATGACATTGGCAAGAATTGTGTCCATTTTTTGAGAAAGAAAGTGCATTCATTATGCAAGTAAATACGGTATCCATGAGACATACGGCTGAACAGCGGTGTATTAAAGCGGTCGCAGCACTCATTTTTTCATGCTTACATTGCACGACCAGTCGGCAGTGGCTGTCCTTTAATATGCTGGCTGAGTGTGTGTAATAAAACAAAAATCGGTCGTCTATCGCATCACGCTTTGTTTCGGAAGACTAGTCTTGCTGAAATGCAGTACCCACGGAGAAACGATCCCCCTTTGGACCGTGCCGGTGCCGATATTTTTTTCATCCTTGCCTCGCGTGGTTTGCAGCTACATGGTGTTTTCAGACGTCTGACTAGCTGCCCGTGAACCTTAAAAAACATACTAATGAAATACTGAAGTCGATCTCACAGTATTAACTGTCGCAAAACACATCAATCTGACCGCCAGCTTTGATTTTCGAAGTGCCCCCTATATTTGCTCGAACTTGCTAATACCATTCCGTCGGACAAAACAAGGGCCTAGCCTACCTGCTTTCTGCTCTCGGATCTAAGAAGTGAAACAAGTGTCTATCGTGATTATCTCCATCTATAGTGTGGGAGCATGCTCGGTATTTTACGCCATGCTTGGCAACTTTCTATGGCAGTGGATGGGTGTGGCCCCACACCACGTCTCAGCATCGGCACTAAACTGGATAAGCATGGGGAAAGTACTCACGACAGCTGCAGCTTCACCTGCGTCCCCTGGTAGGCGACCAGCTCCCCCAAGGTGCACTTGATCTGCCCCAGGAAGTCCTGCCGGCAATGAGGAAAAAACTCAGCACCAGGGGACACTCCTGGCCTAACTCCAAGCGCTTATTAACCCCTTGCCTACTCATTTTTTTTCTTTAAAGATCGTACAGAAAGCCTTATTTAAATCAAGCAATTTGCGTCAAAATAAAGAAAAACGTTTCCTTGGCTTTCAGGCGTAGTCTCGTGCTCTATACCAGGACTTCTGGTCGTCTCCTCTTCTTCAGCAGTTCTTCACAGTATGATAGAAATCGAGAGATTAGCAGAAACCTCACATAGGACATCGTTTTGCCGAAAATTGGGGTCTCCACTATGGACCTCTTGGACCAGTTCATTTTGACTGTGTGTTTTTTCACTAGCGTCATAATGATGCACAAGGCAAAGTATGCCTTTATCTCATCAGGAGTGGTGTCAAACCATTGCTCCTCATAGCATTTCTTGGGACGGTCCTCGTCGCCCATCTCTTGTTCGGCGTAGCGATTTGTCTCAGCAGAGACAGATGCCCAAAAATCATGACTTGCAAACACGGAAAAGGTCGACAAGGCGCTTGTCTTCTCACCAAGACTGCGTTGAACCCTTGCTGACACACCTGGGGTTTCTACAAAGGTGAACTGAGCAGGCTGGTTGTCCCTCTTCCCCAGTTCCACTGACGTGCAGACGCCGAAGTCGATGAAATGCTTCCAGGATTCGCATCGTTTTCAACACTTTTCTCACTGTCCTTTGAACTCTCATCGGATTCCGAGTAATCGGAAAGGCAGCAGGATTCGTCGTCAGAAATACTGGCGCATTCATCACTTTCAAAAAGAAGTCTTTGTATATCTTTGTCCGCCAAAGCAGACCTCCGCGCCGAAGACATGTTTTTGGCGCGCTTGCTTACAATAGCGCGCTTATTTTTTGTCAATGGAGCGCCCTCTCTCTGTCAAAAGGCAAAGCAAACAAGAAAAGAACCCAAGGTAAACAGGAGCAACAGGGATAGTGCTGCCATCTGCCGCAGAGCTCACAAAACAAGCTCTGAAACCGAAACACGAGTCACACTCGTGGTCGGGTTTTATGGTCCGTAAATGGCGGCACGAGTGACACTCGTTATTAGTAGGCAAGGGGTTAAAAAGGATGCAACACCCACATGATTTTGCAGGTCCACGCTGGGGCTGTCAATGTCATATCTGTAGAAAAGAAAAGAAAATACGTCCTCGAGTCAGCTTGTGTTCTTCAGGAGCTGCTGCTTAATACCCCATTTGCACGATCATAAAGGCACCTACAGCTAAGGCTCTGTGTTTTCGGAGTTAATTTTTCGTCAAATTCGGAGGGTGTTTTTCGGAGTTTATTTTTTGCCGAAGATTCAGACTTTATCGGAGTTTATATTTTTGATTCCCAATTCTCCGAATTCAGACTTTAATTTCACTGTGTTTCCTATTAAAAATAAATAAATAAATAATAATCGAATGTAAACGTATGCCAGAAAAAAAAATAAAATGTGCTTGTATCAACTGAAATATCTTCAGTTGAATTTGGCATTGGTGCCATTGCCATTGGCAATACTAATTTATCCACGACAAAAAACACACGCAAGTGGTGCTTCTATAAACGCCGATACCTTAAAATCAAAAAACTCCCGGAGGTAGTCGCTAGGAAGCTCGTAGTGATCCCATCCTATTTCATCAATCTAGCCCGCGGCCGCGCGAGGTGGAGTGGTTAAGGAGGTAATAGAGAGTTTGAACTGCCCCTCTTCTCAATTTTATACAATCCTTATGGTCCATAGCTTTCACTGTTACTAAAGCATACCCTTTCCTTTCTCTAAATCACAAATTGCATGGCCCAAACTGGAAACCAAAAGAGTGGCCTTTGTCGTGACCCGAATGTACAACGAACGACCTGTTGCCCTGACTCAACCTTGAAGAGACAAGCGGCAAGACCCCTTTTGACAACGGTCCGAGATTTGAAAGATAATTAAGGTGGAATTTTCCCAGGACCATTGGCTCTGTGCTGATCAAACTGTAAAAAAAAAAGTCTTTTACTTTTTTTCTTTTGCCGGGGGAGGGAGTGGCATTGACACATAAATATTCAAAGTTTATCGGATAAATCCGAATCGACCAAAATTTTACCGGCGGGTGTTTCTCGGATTTATCCGAAAACACAGAGCCTTCGCAGCCATAGGCGAGTCAGTTTGCGATCTTCCGTGCGATCCAAGAGTGCGGGCTAATTCGTCGATTGCAAAAGGACCTACGCTATAGGTACCTTCAGGCTGCCCGTGTGAATGGTGTATAACTTAAATTCAAGAGAAATGTTGCCAAGGCCATAGAATTTGTGGGCGCCCTTTACGGTGACAAAGTGCAGGGACTACCAGAGTACCTATGTACCGAGTATGTGTGGTGCACTTGCAGTGATGTACTGTAACAAATTGACACAGTCAAGTAGGCATTGCTTTGGCTACAAAAGGTCAGTAGAATGGGAGTCTAGTACAATGAGGGGCCACTATAATGAGACCAAAACAATAAGAGGTCGATACAATGAGAATCCTGCACAATACAAGCCCACTATAACAACACATGTACAATGAGAGGCCGGAATGAGAGGTTAGTACCAGAGGTCAGTACAATGAGAGGTCACTATAAGTAAGCCAGTACAACGAGAAGTCAGTACGAGAGGTCGGTATCAGTGGCCGGCACAATGAGAGTTCAGCATAACACCAGCATAATGAAAGACCAGTATGAGATGCCAGTACAAGTGGCCAAGACTGCCAGGCTGAGTGCCTCGTGCCTCGTGCTTCAATCTATAATTGTTCATCTGCCTAACGTAAAATGTAGTTTCTTGCTTAAGAAATGTTAGTTCTGTGTTGTTTGTCTGGGATGGGCAGGCAGCAAAGCAACCTTCTCACAAGTTATGAGATCAATGCTCTCTGTTGTCACCTGCTGTTTGACTTGTCCAAAGGGAAACGGGGAAGGCATCTTTCATTCTTGCTAATGAAATGGGAATGAAAACAGTTTCTTTTATTTAGCAGTGAGTTACAAAACGGTTTTGTAAGAAGCTGTTTAAGCACCATGGCCTTATACCTCAAACGACAGCCTGAAGGACTCGGAGCTTTAAGTTCATTTAGATAGACAGGCTTGTAGCAAAGGTAGTTTTCTATCACCTATGACGCACAAAGGTCAAGGGACGACACTCACTTTATTCGGGCTAACAGACCGAGAAAAAAAAGGATTTATGAAACATTTCCTTAAATGAATGTAACCACTCCGTCGACAACTTGCTCCGACAAGTCGAGGAGGCAAACAAACACACTCACAGTTTGAAGAGGAGTTGTTGGCGTTCCTCAAAATAGTAGTCCACCAGGAACTTGGTAACAAAGTCGGGATTGAGGCAGTTGTCCACGGTTTCTGTGCGCCCCACCTGCGGAAGGGAAGCCGGTCAGACAGAAACCCACTCCGATGCCGCGGTGTCCAGAACGCGTCTCCGACCGGTCTGTTCACCACACCCTAAGAACTGGTCCCTTAATTTCCACCCGATGACGTTACGGAAGTGTGGTGCAATCGCCTACTGCGTCCCCTGTGGTGTCGCAGCGGCGGTGGTGGATGCGGCGGGTGCTCGTTCTGCCGCAGGCCGTTCTTCGGCTCAACAGTTCGTGGAAGTTTCGGCAGCCGGGAGTTGGGACTCGACGACAGTGGCAGCACTCGAGCTCACTTGTACATTCTGTCAAGACTTCCGCCACCGACGGCAGGAGTCGCGACGTCCGATAGCGTAGCACTACGGCTTTTGCAACGTCGTTCGTTGGCGCTTCGGGACCGCTTTCGACACGTGGGCAAAATTGGGCGCCAAACACCAGCGGAAGACTCGTTCCGGGCACTGCAGTGAAGCCGTCGATGGACGTTTCGGGAAGGCTTCGACGCGGAGGAATAGCTAAACAATCTACCCAAAAATTGCTCGTGTGTGGAGCTTCAAAAATGAGGTGGAGTCTGAGGAGGGCAAAAGGCACCAACGTTGTCGGTCGCTTTGCCCTTTGCGTCTTCATGAGCGAAGGTGTCTACGACGGCTCTGATTTTTGCTCGCTTAGATTTGTTTTTTAAGTTGTGCTCGCCCCAAATGTCCCACTAAAAAGTTTTTACAGAGGAGCTGTTAAGGGCTAGGTTCCCCAGGATAGTGTCCGGTATGTCGACACAAACCCAACTGGACAGCTACCGCCATTTATAAGCGACGGCAGCAAGCACACAACCAGTATGTTTTCCGCCGTCGCTCGTGGATGGCAGCAACCTTTCCAGCTATCATAGCAGAATGGATAATTGGGCGCGTTGGTGGGAATTCATCGTAGGAAACAGCGCGAAAAACAGACGACGACAAAGAAGCACACGTAACGAGCGCAGCGCTTGTCATGTTTGTTTCTTCGTCCTCGTCTGTTTTGCACGCTGTTTCCTGCGCTCCTATCAGTTTCGGTTCGGACTCGCGATGGGTCGGCCGCGCACACTTTTGGGGAAAGGAGACAGGCTGCGGAAGGAGCGGCGACGTACGCAGCAGCGCGAATAGGTCTGCAACCGCCGCAAAGCCACTGTCGCCTCGACTTTCACTACGTCCAGCGCTTCAGATTCCCTTGCCAAAGAGCACATCCCTCGCCTGGAAAGCCGCCACCGAGAACAGAACCAGCGATGTAAAGGGTGCCGGCAAGCCAACGCTACGGATGACGATCGTGCCACGGAGGCCACGTGCAAGCACAAGGCCCGGCGACGGCGAGGTTCCGGAGAGAGTTCATGGAAAACCCGTTTGGCATCATGTGCGCCGTGTGCGATCAACTCGGGTTCGCCGGAGACGTATCCACGATCGGCGGTGTGTTGGACAAGAAGAAGCGGGAATCGGGCGCGTGCGCGTTGCGGCAGTGTATCGACTACAGCTCTCCTGGTCTTCCTTCTTCACGAGAGTGGAAAGGCTGAACGTTTTTAAATAAATGTTTCACAGCACAGTTGCACAGTACTAAGATCAAGCATCAACTCTTCAAATACATTGCCCCAAAAATAAAACTTTATAAAGTTACTGATATATTTTTTAATTAATTAGCTATCTAACTAACACAATTATCCTCTATAGTTCGTGCCATAACCACCAAGCCCCATGGAAAAAAAACCTAATGCAAATTTCGTGTTTTCTTTTTTTAAATTCTGGGCGGATTAAAAAGGAACACACTGTATATCTGAGGTTGACATTCTTGCGTAACTTTTGTAATCTTTTCTCGACTAGGTCCAGAGCAGGCTCGCAACGAGCACGATGGTCAATAAAAAGTAAAATCAGGATAGAACACATCGCGGGTTATGTAGCAAACAGGCAACATGTTCAAATCAGAAATCCCTATGGACCAGTAAAGTCATGTCTCGTTAATACGGGTGAAATTTCCGGCGACCAATCTTTTGCCCCGCAATTCTGCCCCATTAATATAGAAACCTGCGATCCGGACTATGGACAGCAATTTCGGGGATGAACTGGGTAGATACGAGCATTTTCGTCTTAATATTAAGGACGCCAGTACCCCAGATTAAAAAAAGTCACAAAACGTCCCCGAGATATCAGTGTTCCCAAGATGTCACAGTGTGCACCCAGATGTTCGTTGCGGGTCTTGCGATAAGAGCTGAGCACCAAAAGAAGTTTTTGTTTTGTCTTTTACATAAAATATTGGTCGTTACCACCTGCATTCTATCGTTGCTTGAGATTGTGTACGACCTGCAACTCGGAACAAAGAAGAATGAACCCTAAAGCAGCTAGGTTCCTTCCACTGTAGACCTCGTCACCGTATGGGGTACGGGAGAGAAGCCCCGAACCAACGAAGCTAATTGCTCCTACACTTCGTTTCATCGTCACTCGGCAGACGGCGAAAGCTGTGGACCAAGCGAGCCAATCAGCACGTCGGAGGCAGTTGCGCGACTCGCCAGGTGCGAGCAGTGCTGTCAAAGACACGGGCGGGAGAGAGAAGGACGCCGCCTTTGTACAAACTTTGAGCGGCGGGCCAATTTTACGGGAGGGGGGGGACAAAGCGACGTCTGTGACGCACAAAAGAGGATAGGAATATGAAGGGAGTTCCTCCTTCCCCTCTTCTCCAACTGCTTGGTTTACGCGAAAACCACCTAAGCACTCGCCCTTTTGGTAAGTGCTTTCATGTGTTTCGCCTCCGTCACTCTGACTGGCTCGAGGGGGCTGTAGCGTTTGCGTTGATGTGCGCGCTTTGACCCTGATTCATTATTACGGACGACACACTATGGAAGATTTTTACCGGGAACAGAGGCATCCATATTAACGAGACGTTACTGCACTACGTACAGTGCACTCCACTTGTAACAATACCATATACAATGATGTACTGCTTATAACGACCAGTTTCTCGAATTTCTAGACGAGAAATACTCATTTTCAAGTCCAGATACAATGAGAACCGGTTATTGCGATTGAATTTTTGGGTTTTCACATAATCGTTACAAGTGGATTGCACTGTATATTACCATCAAAAAGTCATGAATTCAATTACTCTATTACTCGACACTAAGAGTAATTCAACAATGACCTTAGTAACCATTTCCCTTTCTGCAACTCAACAAGGTCCAGTGGGGACTGCAGCTCCATATTCTTTCTAATATATTTGACTAAGTACACCACCTAAATTTCAAAGCCAAATTCTAAATTACAGGAAGTTACTGAAAAGTAATAAACTCGGCTCTAATTGAAGCAAAAAGAGGTTAAGGTGGGCCCCACAAGTAAAGGCTCCTCTTACCTCGCCTTCATTACTTCAAAAATTAATGCAATAACCTATTTGATTACACTGACAAAAAAGTACTGAATTGAGTGTTTGTGGACCCCTGGCTTCGAAACAATATAAGCATAAAGCACCATAGACAGAGAGACAAGTATGATATAAAGGCACTTATAAACAATAATAACAAAATAGACTATGGTATGTCAAGCAACTAAATAGGATTACTAACAAAATTAATAAAGCACCAGATGGCTTCTTAGCACACCATAAAAGTCTGCCATGAAATCAGGTGTTATACCATAATTTGACCAGAAGTTGCGGCAACTCTCAAACGTTATTGTTCTGTCCACTTTAAGAGTGGGAAAATAAATAAATAAATTTACTTAGGTGAAGACTATAGTAATCTCTAAACTCTAACAACCAGTTCCCCATGGCTAAGACAAGAGGAAAAAAAAAAAAGAGAAGATTTGATAGGGTTGCAGATGACCGACAGGTCTGTCAGCAATCCTCCCCAAAAATGGTGTTGGATCGTACCTCTCTCCAGGTGTCGCTGTCGCACTCCCGCATGAACAAGACACACATGGGATCGGACTTGGAGAAAAAGTCCTTGTCCTTGAGTTGCCTGCACAGGACAGTATTGAGGGGGGCAAATGGGCATCAGTACCATCCACGCCACACCGAGTCGAACTTCTTTCCGATTCCATAAACACCGCAGGACGTCAATCTACATTTCACGTTGTGTACGGTTGACCGAATCGGCATAATACGATAACAGTCTAAACTGTATCTGACAAGTTGTCTTCAGTGCTGGCAAAGGAAAGGGCACAAGAGGCTTGCTGTGCAGTGATTGCAAGTGCTTGTGTGTGCAAGCACTAGCACATGAAAGAGACTTTTGAAAATCATGCGCTCGTGCTCATGTCAGTGATGAAGGCAACCAGACAGACCTACAACACATTACAGTGTCACTTGGGATTCATTTGCACTTTACAGCAACGTACAGTAAAATATTAGGCATGTGCCCATGTCGCATAAGCCCCCTAAATGACTTTCGGAACATTGGAAATAGAAGCAAAGTACATGTCAAGCACCCACCCCAGCAAATCTTTGAGCCCACTGAGCTAACAAAGATTCTCTTCCGTGCAAGCCGCTTCTCCGAGCACACGACCAGCGCAAACCAGTGAGGCTTCACGCGTGCACACCGGTGCAGAGAGGTGAAGCGTTAAGTGCGCAAGCTGGTGCAAAGCGGTGAAGCTCTACATGCAAGCATTGGTGCTAGATGGTGAAGCCTGACGCATGCACAGCAATGCAAAATAGTGAAGTGTAATGCATGCATGCCGGTGCAAGGTAATGAAACTATAGATGCAGGCACTGGTGCAAAGCAGGCAAGCTTTATGCAAGCACGCTGGTGCAAGGCAGCAAAGCTTTACGAGCAGGTTCCGATGCAAAGCAATGAAGCAAGCAAAATCGGGCTTAATACCACCAAAAAAATGTGGTCTAAGAGTGCAACGGACAGTGGTATCAATCTGAAACTACTGCGCTTTTCAGAATAATAGCACCCTCTCTCGGCAGATATTAAAAATACTGAAGTTTTTTTGTTTTTTTTTCCCCCCTAAAGACGCACTCTACTTCGCTGAAAATATGCTTTCAACATGTTATGGTCAGTACTTCAGTTATAAAATATGTGCCCCAAATTCAAATAATGCCTGTGTACATCTGTCCCAGAGCTCCGAAAAGTAAGTAAAGCACTTTTATTAATAACAACCGTCCTTCATAAGCTGTCGATTGGCAAAAAATGGTGGTGGTGCATTATTGAAACCTGTAAACTTCACAATCCAAAATAATTTTAAAAATGTGCTTATAAACATTGGGAATCTGATGACTCAAGTGCATTTCTTGCACATAACGTAAACCTGATTTTTGATACGAAAAAGTTACGACTGTCACAGCTTTGATAGTTGTGTCCATGTGATGAAAATGCCTTCTTTTGCCACAGAAAACCTCTGATGTTGTAATTAAAAGCACACCTTTAGATGAGAGGTCTGGGCAATCAAGAAATGATGACAAAAATATACAGAAACAGGTGTTGCAGAACTCTCAAAATCGGAGAGCTCAGACAGCAAGCTCCAAAGAAAACTTGGCTGCGCATCACCGACAACAGTTCCACCTGTTTTAAATCTTTAAATATACCTTTGCCGTCAGACCACGTTATTACATGAAATTTCTAAATTGTTTTGACTACAAATAAGTAAATGTATTGACCAAACTTTCAACCTTTTGCACCCAGCTTTCATCCAGTGTGGTACAGTGGTTTAGCAATTGTACCACCATATTTAAACATATAAAGTTGACCAATTGACTCCAAAATGCTTAAAGCTCATTTTTAGGATTTTTTTTTTCCACCAGGCACAAAGTTTTAAGTGGAAATCTTGTTACAAAATGAACCTGAATTTCAAAGGGTTCAAAATTTTGGTTTTTTACGTTCTGAAACCTAACAAGCACCTACCTCCCATTTTTTCTGTGATTACCTCCAACTTTTTAGAGGGCGCTTACTTCAAACTTTTGGTAATTGACACCCCCAGAATTTGGAGAGCTGCTAATAAATAAAAGACTCACATTTGTTCTCCTCTAATTGAGTGGCATAGTTATTGGGGGAGAGGGTGCAAGTAAGAGCAAACTATAGACAATATTACGAGGCTGGAAATTCTAAGTGGGCCAAGGCCAGTGCAGCAAGCTTCCTCTCATTCTTTGACTATGCCTTTTTAATAAACTAGACGGGATTTATACATTGCTCAGCCATTACACCACTATTTTACAGCACTAGCCCTACTAGACGACAGGCAGTTTTGGAACATTGTCTAAAAAAAGAACTCGCCAGAAATAAAAGTTACACATGGGGACAAAACTGCTTTTGCCCCATGCCATGACTGTTTCCTATCAAAATCGAAAGACAATAATGGGGCCAGTAACAATGAAAAATATTTTCTTTAATTAGATGTAGCTTTTGTGTCTCCATTCGCCACAACAACTAAAGTGCCTTATCATCAACTTTATTCAAAGAGACTCATCAAATGAAGTTGGGTACGAAGCAGCTATTGGCTACAGCATTTTCTTTTCTTGCTTTGCTCTTACAGAAACAAAGGTAACAAACTGGATCAAGTGAATTATCCATCGTAAGCAGATAATCCATTGGAAATCCCTACTTTCCTCCTTTCTGCAGAGATTAGCTCTCAACCCATTACATTTAGGCGAGGAAGGATGGAGGGGAGAAAACGAACGAAAGATTTACCTAGCCATGCTGAAAATTTTTTTATACATAAACCTAGAAATTAGGAACACTGAGTCCGAGTTTGCACATCTTTAAATGGTACATGCTCGTCCAAATAGCTTTTCAAAACTAAATATCAGCGAGAGAAGCTTACGTACGGCCGGTCCCTTTCCAACACGTTACTGGGACTTTGATTAAATAAGAGACGGAAGCTTTTTGGCCTTCCAAACTTAGGAAAATAATGAAAGAGTTGGAAGCTAGAAACACTTCAAAGCAATAAACGCATTTAGGTACAGGGTGTGGCAATATAGGGTGCAACAATACGAAAGCATTGCAGGGAACGTCGGGTACGCCAATCTGTTAAGAAAGAGGGTGGAATGGACTACCACACTTTTTATTGCTGCAATGTGGTGCTCGGTTTCACAGCTTACCATGCCGGAGGCACCCCGTGCAGCAATTAACCCCTTCCAGCCAGCACTAAGCTGGGTCAGCCAATACTACCGCTAAGTATGGATGAATGTAGCCATAACTTGCTTACGCTTTGTTTCTATTTTTATTCCATGGGAGCCACTGCCTTTCTATACTTGTTGGCTAGGTGGAGCAAGCTGCTCCCCAATGAAAAGGGTTCAGCGGTATCCATTCAACCATCTATGTTGTTAAATCAATTTAAAAAAGAAAAGAAAAAAGAAAAGCAAGTTTTGAACCTAGTTCATGAGCTGCACAAAGTGGCTCGTACCAAAGTTGATTGTTAACGATAGTTTTTTTTTTTCTTTTTTTTTTTAAGTTTGAAATGTGTATATGTGTTCTGATAAAAAAAATCCTGATTTTAAATTTACATACAAGTTACCTAATTTGACACATAAAGAGGGAAAGTAGTTTGTTTAATGTCAGTTACTTTAATTCAAAGCGCGCTGAAAGCAGCTATATATATAAAAAAGATGTTCTTAACTATAAAGATAACTTACTTTTGTAAATTCCAACTAATGCTCTAAACAGTACATTAAATACAATTCAACTTTAGTAAAGAAAATATTTATATAGTACTTGTCAGCTGGTTCTATTTTTGTATTTATTTAGTTAGATAACGCACAGCAAACTATACAACTGATAACTAAAAATGAAAAAGAGAACTCTAGTTATCTCGGAATTTAGTTAGGGCCGAAGATGATACTAAGTTTCACAAGTGTGTGGAATAATAGTTTCATGTCTTTCAAAGTAATATTTTTTTCTCCCTCACAATGGTTCTCAAGAGACAATGACCCAAGAAATTCAATCATACCGCTGTGACGTTGAGGTCAGAGTTCTGTAGTATATTGTATGTTCTGCCCAACATACAATATACTACGAGCATTAGATGCTGAGTTCCGCTCGCATTCTATTAAACTGTTCATCTGGCTTTGCATGACACTTTGCTCCTCTCCCAAAACCTAAAGCAGAGGTTACAGAAAGCTACTAGATACATAAATAGAACTGTACGAAACAAAGCTCTTTTATGTAAGCAGGCATTTTCTTCTGGATATTGAGATAGAGAATTAACAGGGGTCTGGAAATAGTGAAGGGCGAGGTATGAGTCATGAATGTTTTGCAAAGCACACTCATGCAACTGGTGAAGATGGAGGTTGTTTTCAAGAAAGGCAAGCTTTCACAGAGTAAAACGATTGTGCATTGTAGAGAGTCTAACTCAATATATGGCTGGCAGTAGAAATAACAATCTAAAAAAGATTTAGACCGTAGATAAAGGGGCCATGGAACAATTTTAATGAATCAAGAATCTGCAGCATGTAACTTTCATCTAGTTCATCTTAGCACAAGGAAAAGAAAACACATTGATTTCCCCCAAAATATTGTGATTCCACTATCTCGGAAAAAATAAATGTTTTCTTTTACTTCTGCTAAGATAAACAAAATAAAAGTAACAAGCTGCAGATTCTTGCAACATTAAAATTGGTGCACCGCCCCTTTGAGATTCTCTGGTACCTATATTTTACATGGCTCAGCGAAATCAACCGGTGTTTGTCCAACTGAGATAAAATCAAGATTAATCTATATCTATTATGCACTGACATCTGAAAAAGTTATCTAAATGGCATCAAGAAGTAAAGAATGGTGCACAAAAACAAACATAAGTGCTGTGGTCTCGTAAGCATTTCTGATGGCATACCCTTAGAAAAAAAAAAGTGTTACCATAACCAGGACCTACATTCTTATCAGCTCGACGTTAGTGTTGCAGAGCACACCAGGAATAACACATTAATAATTGTTGAGTTATTGATTGAATTCATGTGGTTTATTGAAAGACCTCGATTTATGAGCCCACAGATTACAGAAGACCTCATTACCTGGATGAATTCCCAGAAAGCAACAAACACACATGAAAAAAAAAGGTGTTTTCTGCTTTTTTGTGTTTCCTCAATCAAACTTTTTTTGCAGGAACATCAACACAATTCAACACGCACCAAAATGTTTTTTTGTTTAAGAACTGGTACAAGTTATTTGCCTCACATGGTAGCACTTTAGATACACAATAAAAGACTGAGCAAGTACCCACCCAACATCTTTAGCAAACCTTGAAAAACAGATGGGGGATTGGGCACTTGTTAGGTACAAGAGCAAAAATGCAGAAAGGGGTATGTGATAGGGTGGGCTTCACTGCTTTGCACTGGTGTGCTAGGAGAAGCACCTTGGTGTGCTAGGTGGGCTCAGAAGTCGGGAGGTGGGTGCTTGACATGCCTTTTGGTTAGGTAGTCCTTAATGCGGAGCGCAAGTTTGTCCGCTTCTTGCACAGGGGTTGCAATGAAGTCAGAACGTCGTGCTCTTATTGGCTGATTGAAAAAAACGGTGGGTAGACCTCGAGGTCTACCCACTATCCTTTCAATCAAAGCCAATCAGAACCCGGCATCGTTCTGACGTCACCGTAACCCCCCACGCAAAAAGCAAACGACTTGCTCTCCGCAATGTTCAAGTGTGTGTATGGGGGTGGAAGGGGGGGGCGTGTTGTGACATGGGTATATGACTGATATTTTATAGTTGGCTTTACAAAGGAATAGCCCCCCCAACTGAAGCCAACATTATCCAAAAACTGCAACCAAACTCCTTTTTCTATCAGTTTACTTGGTACAAAAGTGAATCTTCAAGAGCAGTTTAGAAGGACGGGTGGACTTTTTAGTACGTCCCCTATAAATTTATGTACACTTTCCCAGGCTTCCAACTCCTGTCACGGTACTTGTATCCACCAATTATTTGAAATAACATTTGGTGTATGTCACATGATTTTCAGTAACTCTTCTCCTTCACCATAGCATAACCTGAATCAAAAGTTTGGGGCTCATTTCAGATATCTGATTGCACCCCCCTTTGGCAAAAGACACCACTTGCCTGGTTCTCCTTGAAAGTTCCTGAAGATTGATACAAACATTTTGTTCAGGTAATGCTATGCACAGAAACATTTTGTGTCTCCTCCCAACCACAACTGTTTTGTTCAGATATAAGCTTATAAACCCATATGCTGCATCATCATTTATAATGATGGTGCTGGATATCCCAGTTTTTCTTTTCTTTCAAATGCATGGCACTTGTTTTAAGACATAGTTTCTTTGTATTGCAATGCTGCAAGGCCTATAGGAGAGGTCCATGGTTTTCGAGAGGTGGCTCTATGGTTACTATCTCAGTTCTCTCATTTGTCAAAACTTGGCACAATTTTTTTCGTGGTGATTGCTTAGAAGTAAGAAGGCTAATTCAAACTTATGTCAACTATTCACCAGCGATCGCCTGTGCACCACCCGATTGTTGTAGTGCTCCTAGACTCCCTAGGGCCACGAATTGTGCACCAGCATTGTCAGAGCCATTAATTTCATTGAAAGTTATTGTAGGGTATGCTGTAGAAGCCCAGCTTAAAGGCTGATGAGCAGGCAGAAAGGAGGAAACTTTCCCCCAATTCCTCCTTTCCATCTGAGAAAGAGGGAGACCTTCCCAAGCAGAGAGCAGCTCAGAGACTCCCTCCTATGGAGAGAGAAGGAGACAAAAGCTGCGAGAGGGAAGGAAGAGACTTGGAACCGATTTTCTGCCCGGCAGATGACGATTCTGCAAGTCGCCCTTTAGAGAAGTGAGTTGCCCTGAAGAGGTGAAGGGAGGACCCCAGACCTAGGCATACTGAAGAGCTGATTTCTGTACATTAGCTAAAACAATGTTAGATGAAACAAATGGATTGCAAAATGACTGGCATTCACTACAATGCATGTTCAATCAAATTATGTTCGATAAAACATACCATATATGTTGTAGCATTTTAATCTCCGATTTAAGGCTCTATATGCTCTGCTTTTGTGCCCTGTTCTCTGTGTGCGAGTTTTTACCATGGGGCATAAAAATATATGTGAATTTACGACTTCCTGATGTCAATTGACGGAAGCAACCCCCAAAAAGCGTTTTTAAAACAGCCCCACCAGTGGCACAAATGACAGAGTGCTGCTTTTTCTTACAGCCAAATCAACTCTCCCATTCCTCCTAAAAGGCGAAAAGATATATAAAAAAAGGAAGAGGGGGGGGGGGGGGGGGATGGAGCGGACAACTTACAATTTGGCTCTGATGACAATTTGTGTTGCCTCGAGTCGCGACAAAAAACGCTGCCATTTAAACCGAATCGGCACCATATCCGTGTCTTGCACCACCAAAAGCCAACCAGGGAAGTCGTAGTGAACAAACTACATCGATGACCCAAGGGGAAAATGCTAGAGCTCGTACAAGCAACTGCTCGTGTGGCTGCGGCCAGGAAACATACAACCCAATTTATATCCTACAAACAAAAAAAGAAAGCCGTGTTTGTTTGTTGTTTTTAGGAAAGGGAAGGAGTACGGAGACTCAAACCAGCAGCGGAAGCCAGCCAAGACCGATCGTTAGCGACGGCTCGCAAAGGAAGACTCATCTTAACGCAGCTAAAGAAACGGAAATGGTAGCCATCAATTACCACATTACAACCGACCGAAATCGGGAAGATGTGCGATGTTTTTCTTTCTTTCTTGTGGAGACCGAAGGAGTATCATCAAAAGACATAGAGACACGCCGAACTGCGTTCGCGCACGGAATCCGTCAAACTCGCAAAGTCGCGCCAAATGAGCGCTGCAGGTGTCTCGATATCGGAGGTGAAAGCGACCCCCCCCATCCCCGCCTATTTTTATCCATTGGGTCGCCCAAGACACCGAACGGAAAGCGATCATCTGTGGAGCACCTCCGATCAATCGAAAGCGGCGAGGAGGTGTCCTCGGGCGGGGGCAAGGTTTGCGCGCTCACTGTGGGGAGAAAACGCAGCCTGTGTAATCGACCACGACCGAACCGCGGCTGCTGCCAGGAAAAACTTGTTGGACTCGCGGGTCCGCAGGTTGCATCGGGAAGTAGGACTGGGTACTGGCTTACCTGCACGAAACGCTGATCTCCACCTTGGTGACGGGGGCGACGGCGACCGCGGGGGCGAAGGGCTGCGCCGCCTTCGCCATCGCGCCCAGCGTTCGCGGCCGCTGCGCGACAGACTCGGGTCCGAGCCCCCCAACGCGCAGAACGAAGAGGGTCCACTCGTCGGGGCTGTGGCTGTCGTGCTGCTAGGTGACCATTTCGGAAGGGGTGACAGGCTCGCGGCGGGGCGAAAAACACCGAACACGATTGCCCCCCCCAAACACGGACCCCCCCAGTTGGCTTGCTTTCCTTCGCTGCAGCCGCCGAGCCGCCGCGCAGCGCACGCCGATGGGAGTGCGTTCCAATTCGTACCGGAAACGAAGACGGCAACTGTTTTTCGTTTTTTTTTGTTTTTTTTCTCTTTGTCCGCGATTGTGGCCACAGTTTATTGTGGCGACTTTATCCGAAATATTGTCTTCTGCCAGTGGCTAGGGAATGTGCTTATTTAACTTTAATCTAAATTGCCACGGTTTCTCCGGACGCCTAATTCAGGTTTGTGATGTCGACAGAGAACGTGTTGATATCAACACGTTCTCTATCAAACCGTTTATTATTTTTTTTTTTAATTTGGGTGTTTTAGGTTACCGCCCCCCCCCCCCCCCCCCCCCGCTCTTTCTCTCCGGAGCCGAAAAATTAATTAAAATGAAACACGATCCGATCTTCATTGCGCGATTAGACGGCAATATAGCTTACTACGTTGACAGGAAGTGAAGAGTTCTGCACACCGTTCGTTTGAGACATCCGCAAGCACAAAATCACATTTCGACCCTGTTAGGACGAAAATTGGCACCCTAGTCATTGCAGTCAATGATTCGGCAACGATCGAGGCACACGAGGGTCGTTCTAAGCGACTCCGAATGAAGGAAGGAATGCGTCATATCCATTTTTTTTTTTGCGCCACGCCCCCTTTATGTAGGGAGCAGACATGGAGCAGACGGCATCGCATCGGTCGCTAAAACAAAGCCACGAGTAGCCAAAAGAGCCCCGAGTAGCCAAAAGAAAACGAAGCAAAAAAACGTTTTATTTCACAGAAATAGGGACGAAACACGCGGCACTTGGAGTGCGGCATAAATATACACGGATGACGATGGCATGACTTGTGACGGTGTGACCCGCGACTCGGGCTGCTGCTTTACAGCTCGTCGTGTTCTTTCTCCTGCAAGGGCAACACATCGGAGGAGTCAAACACCAAGGACACCACACAAAATGTTCGTCGGTACTGTCAAGTGTCCTACTGATCCCTATACGATAAGAAATAAAATAATAAAGTTTGACTGAATCGAAGATTTAGGTGCAATCACCCCAACTTCGCAAATGGCGAAGACACCACCGAGGCAAGCAGCACATCACTGTAGTCCGTTGCAACTCAAGAAGATAGGGCGAGGGAAAGGAAGGCCGGGGAGGAGGAAGCAGACGGAACGCT
Organism: Ixodes scapularis; assembly: GCF_016920785.2. Taxonomy (NCBI): domain Eukaryota; kingdom Metazoa; phylum Arthropoda; class Arachnida; order Ixodida; family Ixodidae; genus Ixodes; species Ixodes scapularis. Next base: position 52,400,105 of record NW_024609883.1, on the reverse strand, counting down.
GTAGAGAGGGGGAAACCTCTTCTGTCCAGCGTTCTACCTGATTCCTCCTCCCCAGCCTTTTTTCCCTCACCCTACCTTCTTCAATTGCAACGCACTGCAGTTGCGTGCGTAGTGAACAAACTACATCGCGGGCGAGGTTGTCGCACGTGCAGAAAGACTATACTCCGCGACAACTTTTCTTGGCAATGCAGTGGAAGGTACAGGCCCGCGTCCCCTCTCCCATTTTGAGAGTGCGCGGGCTCTCCTCCTCTCCCCGGAAATGGAAAGGAGGAGAGCCTGCGTACACTCAAAATGGGAGAGGGGACGCGGGCCTGTACCTTCCACTGCATTGCCAAGAAAAGTTGTCGCGGAGTATAGTTCCCTCCATGCGTGGCGGCAGCATAACAAAACTGGCTGGCGAGATCGGACTGTTGCTGGAATTTGTGCAGCGATTACGTGGAAGTATCAAAATTCTGCATACATTACAATAGATTTTGAACGCTTGTGTTTTCCCTTTTATTTCAATGAAGTCAACCAATGAGCTCTTTGCAAGTGCCCATAACTTCGATCGCGATGCCCCGGCTCGTCAGTTAATGTCCACTTGTTGACACTGAACATCCACTCTCCACTAGACAATGGAAAGAATAAAACAGAGGATGAATACACAGACGAGTACAAAGAATGTACTTGCCTGTGTTTGTCCCATGTTTTATTCTTTCTGTTATCTAGTATACCTTACAAACACGCTCGTTAGAAACAATCCACTCACCCCCTCGTCCTCCTCTGCCTGATCGGCCGCCATGGAGGCCTCCGTGGCAAACTCCTCTCCTCCATCCTCCTCTGGCTCTTCCTCCACCTATGGGGGCAGTCGGGCATTAGGCCTCACTCCATGCTGCACAACCAACTAGACTGCCCACACACTGGCCATAGATGTGCCAGCTGAGGAACGCTCAGAGTAGATCCTCACACAAACAAGACTTATTCCCAAAAGTCTCCGCTTTGTCTCACTTTAAAATGGACTATACGTTGTTTCACCCCAAGTTCGGATGCAGACGATGCTACCGTGTCAAGTTGGGGGTTTTACGTGCCGAACCAACGACTGGCATCTGGCACGCCTCAGCGGAGGACTGAGCATTAATTTCGACCACCTAGGGATCATTTGACGTGCAACCAAAAGCTTGGTTGTGCGGCGCTTTCTCCGCTATAAGCCTCCACCAGATTCCGGGCAACTCGGCCAGCATTCGAACCCACCACCAGGAGATCCGAAGGCCGGCGCTTTGTCTGGGAGCCACCGAGTAGGCTAGCCGTCGCTACTAACCGAAGTGACCAACCAAACAGCGTCAAGAGCGCAAGTCACTGGGCCTTCACTTTATGCGATTGGTTTGGCAATGTTAGAAAACATAGGGAAACATGACAAGCACCACATTTGTTCACTTTTGTCGTTGCTTAGTTGGTTCCACAAGCTTTTTTTATTTTTAAGGTATATTCTTTTGAAGCATTACTTTGAAGATGAGGATATTTGCAACATTCCATTTAAATGTCCCGAAAATAAAGCGCGTAATCAACTTCCGTACTTTGTTCAATGCAAGATCCGCAGAAGATGCTCTCAGTGGAGGATGAAGCTTCTACAGTAGATCTTACGTTGCCAGAAATAATCGCTCAAAAAACACGCCGATGCCACGAAGCTTTCCGCGCACACGTGATGCCGGCAGAACTGTAGTTTGCGGGAGCCAGGTGCCAGCACACGAAACTGTTCATGCCACCCCATGTCCCGCTTGCGTAAACTGACAGCAAGGTTGTCATGCGTGCAGAAAGACCACAGTTCCCGAAACTCGTTCTGCCAGCATAACAAAACCAGCTGGTGGGAAGGGTCTATGCGGAGAGCAGGGGTTGTGGTGACGTCAGCAAGAAGTTGAGCTCCGATGGTTCTGAATGAAGGATAGTGGGTAGACTTCAAGGCAGCTTGCTTTGAGGTCTACCCACTATCCTTCCATCAAAGCCAATCTGAGCTCAACGTCTTTCTGACGTCACCACAGCTCCAGCGCAAGAAGCAGACTACTTGCTTTTTGCACTCCGAGGCTGGCACGAGGCTCATACGAAGCCACACTGCCAGCAGAAGAAGCAAGAAAAAAAAAATGTAGGTAGACTTCTCCAACGCACCGCTGCGTCATCGGGCAGCCCCACGTTCTTGCGGAGGAGGCTCTCGACCCGGGTGGCGAAGGCGAGGGTGTCCTCCAGCATAAAGCCCGAACGGAGGGTGGCCGTCTCGTAGACCAGCTCCGCCATGTTGCGCGCCTCCGAGTCCTTGGCGTCGTCCTTGACCCGCCGCAGCAGCTCCTTGATCAGCGGGTGCCTCGGGTTCAGCTCCATGTTCTTCTTCTGGCTCAGGTAGTAGCTGCAGGCGGAACAAGGGAAGGCGACGTGACAAGAGGGAAGGACGTGGCAGAGTCGAGCGAGCACCGCTGATGCCGCTTCTAGGTGCAGGGAGGGGGGAGAGAGGAGGTATACAGTGGGCGTGCCCCTCCTCCATGCTCCTTGCAGCCAACGAGAGGCTGGCAAAATTGCTCTCAATATTTTTGCGCAACCGTGACATCCATGAAGCCGTTTCTAAGCAGACGTACAAAAATAGACGAAACCGCTCCAAGTTTAAAATGCCCCATTCGACAGAAATATTACGCCAACAATATTTTTATGGCAAAGTGTATCGTGACATGTGTCCTTATGTTGCACAAGCTTACTGGCATTGGGGAGACCAAAGTATACTCACAAGCAATGCCACTGACCAAGGAATTCTTTTGTTGCAGTGTAATTTCAAGGACAAAAGAGTGTTTTCTTTTGATCTCTCCTTTGAAAAACTTGATGACATGGCTGAACGGTTGCAGTACCCCCAGTGAGAATATTTGAATGCGGCTCGTACATTGGACCCAAGCACAGCATGAGCACTCGTTTAAGGCTCGTGATAATCAATAGCTCGACAAGCATTTGGGTAGTGGCCCACGTCCAATCGCTGCAATGATGACAATAGCTTTACCAGAACAATGTCTGGAACTCTGTTCGTGTCTTGTGATTTGCCAACCCCAGCGCGGGGCTGTGATCAACACTGGCGGTATATAATTGGCCCCAGATCATGTGGCCGCTTGTTCTGGCTGCAAGCTTAAGTTCTTGTGCTAAGCTCAAACATAAATAAATTTTTCCTATCTACCATAGTTTCAGAAAACCTCAACTTTATCACAAATGTTAATTCCCCATTTTTTTACATTACCCAATAAGATAATATAGCACGAAGTGTGTCAGCATGTTTTACAAACAGAAAAGAGTGCAACAAAACCATTGATTCAATTTTAGAGCAATTCCAAAACAAATAATTACGAGTTGAAATTGTTTTGCTGATAATCAAAAATAGGTCATTAAAGCCTTTGCTAACTAGAAAATTTTGACAAACGAATCGGCGGCCGCGAGATATCTCTCACGGGTATACGGGTGAAAAGTCATTGCCAAAATATGGCAGATTGTGGACTCTCGAGTGGACATTTGTCGAGAAAGCTCGCCCAGCAGGACTTACGATACGTCCAATCAGCAGCCAAGAGAGCTAAATAGGTTTTAACCAAGGCTCGGGTAAACTTGTCACGTTTAACATTTCCTACACCAGTAACTTTACACCCTCGTTTTTTTTATTTGAGAAAGCTCTCTGATCTCACAGTCCTCGTTAGAAATAAAACCTGGTACAGCTATGTGGCCAAGGACCGAAATCGAAGGTGCCGTGAAACATTGCTGGAGATTCCAACAGAATAGTTTAAAACCGAATCTTTTAGGTGGGTTCACGCTGAAAACTGATCAAGCTTTTGCGCGAATAGTATCAACGGTGCTTTCTCCAGTGTACACATGTTATAAGAATTGAAAGATCGCTCGCTTTTTGTTATTTATTACAGTTGCTCTGATGTCAGCTTGTGGCGGGAGCATGCGTCACCTGTAAATACCTTCACAACAATAGAGTTCTTTAAGTCATCGCAAATATAAACACTGCAGCGACCGCACAGTTTCACGTTGCCCCCTGCAGGGGGTCGCTTCGGTTTGAGGTCGCTAGTTTTCCTACAACAGAGTCAGTGTCAGTTTGCACTGGGCAAGTTAGTTCGGGACCGGTTCTCAGTGCCGCGAGTGTGATGCATTCTGGGAGAGAACTTCCGTGATCAAGTTTTTGTGACATCGATCTCGCAACTTTGTACCCCCTTCCAAGCACGAAGAAAGACTTAGTTCTATGTAAAAAAAAAATAGAGGTCTCATTTTATGCGGTGTCAGATGCGGCACAGGGAAGACGGTGGGGGCACTCACTCCCTCATGGTGTCCTGGGACTTGGCGTGTGCGTTGCTGCGGGCCAGCCGCTCCATGTTGCCGGTCCAGCCGAACTGGTTGGCCACCAGGGCACAGGGGGAAGTGGCCAGACGCTCGGAAACCATCGCCTTCAGGATCTGCAGGAGCGTGAACGGGAAAAGAACAGTCCCGCAATCAAACCAGGCTCTTTGGGGTGCCATTAACACAGTGTAAATTAGGCATGGGGTCCTCTTTGAGAGGCGATACCCAGTGCCAAATGTCAGCAGATGATCTCACAACCTACTCTTTCTAGGGCACATTCAAAACCACCCAGAAAAGCTGTAGTGGACTATAGTGACAACAATTACATTTTTCTAACCAACACAAATACTGTCGAGACCAGTTATAACGAAGTCAATGGAAATCGGAAATCACCTCACTATATCTGCTATTTCGTTATAACCGACTTCAGTTAACGAAGTGCAAAAGGGAATGGGAAATCGTGATCGCTTCACTCTAGCCGGTATTTCATTATAACCAATTTCGTTATAACCGGTCTCGACAGTAGTCATTACCATATTAGTCCCCTTTTCATTGAGTATATGACTCTGGGCAATTTGACAAGTAATACCTAAATAATCCCAAGCTGGTCGTAAACAATACAACTGTACTACGCAAAAATTAATGGTAATAAATGGCTCGCATTAATGTCACATCACCGAGCACGCTCATGGCCATGCAGCCGAGTGCACACCTTGTTTCCAAAAGATTCTAGAACAAAGTGTCCCAAAAAAAAAACTTACGAGGTTTTTTGTTGTTTTTTTTTAATCACAAAAATGAACGATGCATTGCCAACGATGTATTCTCCGCCCAATCGTAGCGCTAACGATTCGAACCAGACCCCAAAGGTTGAGAACTAATCATTATCTTATCAAAAGTAACGCAATTTTCTGAAAATATAAATGGGAAAATGGCGGCACATGGTCTGTTCCGAAACTGGTTAACACCCTTGTGCTACATTTGGGTACAAAAAAACCGTTTTGGCAAGAAGTGGCTTATTTCTGCGACAAACACTTTGGCTCTGTTCCAAAATTTACTCAATCCGACTCTGGAGTAAAAGTTTCGTGCCGTGGCATTTCAAAACTTGCTCGCGCTTACTCAATAGCGTTGGAAATCGCGTTCCAGAAGCGGGTTGTTCACACTGGAGTAATCACTTTTGCTACCCTCCTCCGATCGGCAGGTAACGTCTGATCAAATCGAGTAAAGGCATCACGTGATCTGTTTGCAATGTGCATGTCATTTGCTTCCTGCGCTTAGAGCCGTCAAAGCTTGTCTGTTTCGTTGGCTTTCTTGACAGAAGTTTCAAAATGGCAGAGAATGAGCTGCAGCTATTTATGTGTCGTTATTGCGATCTGCCGTTTGCTACGCACGAATTGACTGCACGCTGCATTCAGATTGTGCACCTTGCACAGGAAGGTATACCTGTTGTTTTTATCAAAGTGTGAGCGTAAACGGGAGCTTCTTTACTCGTCCTCGGCATTGGAGTGAACTCCATGCTCCCACGTTCAAAACTGAAAACGTTTCAATGCGGTAGACAATGGGACATCGTTTTACCCAGAGTGTGTGTAACAAGAGGACAACGCTTGTAAAGCAGTGAAGGCTTCAAAGATTTTATGTATATGATCCAAGTCGAGAGCCCCACCTCCTCTCGTGCCCAAAGAAATTGCTTAAATTGCCTAATTGCCTATGAAATTGCATATTTTGTAATCGTAGTCTCGTCAGAGGTAACACATAATTACATATCACTGTTGAGAAAGGGCCCCGAGCCGTACTGCTACACCGTGTGGAAGCAGATTCTAAATTTCCGCAAAACGCGATTGGTGCAAATTACAATGCGTGGAATGTATACGTTTAGGGCATCTGGACTAGAATTGCAGTATTGTGCTGATTAATGACAACAAGTTTTTAATGTTTCTTGAAAGGATTAAGTAATTTTGATCTTAACATACAGTCAAAAAGGATGGCGAGCAAATGGAGCCACCTAAAAAAAACACCACGTTGTCACTGTAAAAAGATGCAAAAAAGACTGATCAAGTTGCCGATCATTTACTCACGATGTCATGTGGTATTACCCACTGATGTAGAAGACGGGTTACTCGAGCAAGATTCGGAACACAGCCTATATGTTTTGGGGGGGACATGCTGCACTTGCTTTAGACAAGAGTGCACCAGGATCTGAATGGCTAGATCTATTGCAGCATACATTTCACCCCCCCTCCCATCACCCCCCTACCCATTAATTTTTTGTAGAAAGAACATGTAGGAATGACCACCGGTATCATGCAATGACATTGCGCACGCAAGCTACGCACAAAACCACATGCTCACAATAGACGTGCCTCGTTCAACTTACCCTGCCTTTGAACACGTCATCCTCCAGCCACTTGGTCAGAGGCTCAAACTCCTTCACCAGGGCGTCATGGCGCTCCCTGGCCTTCCCTTCGTCAACCTTCAGGCCCTCCTTGGCCACATTCTGGAACTTCTTCCCCTCAAACTCCGTCAGCGACGAGATTGAGTACTCGTCCACAGGCTCCGTCAGCAGCAGCACCTCGTAGCCCTTGCGGATCAGACGCTCCACAAACGGCGATCGCTTCACCTCGTCCAGCGAGGCACCGGCGATGTAGTAGATGAACTGCTGGCCATCCTTCATCCGTGTCACATAGTCCGACAGTGAAGTCAACTCCTCGCCATGCGAAGAGTGGAATCTCACCAGCTTGGCAAGACGCGAGCGGTTGGTAGTGTCCTCGATGATGCCCAGCTTGAGGTTTGTGGAGTACTCCTTCCAGAAGCGCTGGTAATCCTCCTTAGGGATGCGCTTCATCATGTCCAGGGCCTTGCGGACGAGCTTCTTCTTGATCACCTTCAGCAACTTGTGCTGCTGAAGCATCTCTCGACTCACATTGAGCGGGAGGTCGTCCGAGTCTACGACGCCACGGACAAAACTGAGGTAGCTGGGCATCATGTCCTGGAAATCATCGGTGATGAACACCCTTCGGACGTACAGCTTGATGTGGTCCACCTTGCCACCGTATCGGTTGAAAGACTCTGTCGGCTGAACTGCCGGCACATACAGCAGGGCCTTGAAAGTCAGCTCTCCCTCGGCGATGAAGTGGGTCTTCATCAGCGGTGGCTGAGTGTCCTTCGTGATGGCCTTATAGAACTCTTCGTATTCCTTCTCCTCGATTTCTGCGGGCTTGCGCGTCCAGATGGGCTTGGCGCTGTTGATGAGCTCCCAGTCCCAAGTTGTCTTGTCCACCTTCTTGGTCTTCGGCTTCTTTTCCTCGTCGTCTTCCTCCTCCTCCACCTTGTCCTCTTCCTCCTTGTCGGTCTTGGCCTCGTCAGCCTCTTTCTTGGCCGCCTCCTCTGTGGGCTCTTCGATCGGCTCCTCCACGGTTTCGGTCTTAGACGTCCACAAGAAGATGTTGAAGTTGATGAACTGCGAGTACTTCTCGATCAGCTTCTTCAGTGTGTCCTGTTCGAGGAAGTCCCTGGCCTCCTCCTTCAGCTGAAGGGTCACCGTGGTTCCGCGGCCCAGAGTGTTCCCGCGGGGGTCCTCTGCGACGGTGAACTCGCCAGAGTCCGACTCCCAAACGTGCTGCTTGTCGTCGTTGTGCTTGCTGGTGACCACAACCCGATCCGCCACCAGGAAAGCGGAGTAGAAGCCCACACCGAACTGACCAATCAGGTCGTTCAGTTCCTTGGGGGCATCTGAACTCTCGGTCACCTTCTGAAGGAACTCTGCCGTGCCAGACTTTGCAATGGTTCCCAGGTTATTTACCAGATCGGCCTTTGTCATGCCGATGCCCGAATCTGTGATGTGCAGCAACCCGTTGTCTTTGTCGCTCTGGAAAGAGATTGTGAGACTATAGCACACGACTCTTCCGGAGGACTCGCATAATCGAAGACTAAGTTCATTGAAGATACCCAGAATCACCTCAGATAACTAAACCGAGTAGCAATCTTTTTGTCGCTTGAGATAGACGACATGAAGCTCCAGGTGTGTTAAAATTACTGACAAAACCCATCGCCAGTATTTGGCAGCATTTCAATTTGTGGATATAATGAAAAGTCTTGGTAGATTGGCACTATCTCTATGTATATGCTCGCGCTGTACTTAGGAACAGCAATGTAACATGGTGGACGTTTACTTGACAACTCTTTGAAACCCGAGGCTTACCTTGATGCGAATGGTCAGCTCCGGATTCGTGTTCAAGACGTCAGGATCAGTCAGTGACAGTAGCCTTATCTTGTCCAGGGCATCAGATGCATTGGAGATGAGCTCCCTAAGGAAGATCTGTGGAGGAAAAAAAAAGTTTCTAATAAGTAACCAATTCAGTGAGCATGCCCACAGTCCTGCATTGCACACTTGGTTAGGGATGCGGAGTTAGATTTCGTCTACTGTTACGTTCATGTGAATCAACTACCTGTAGCCAGCAAAGCACATGTCCAATGCCAGAAAGAATATTGCAGGAGTGTATTTCAGATGCAAAACTTTTGATAACCAAGTTAGCAACTCAAATAAGCTTGTTCCACAAAGCTAGTAGTTTCTTTTTCGCTTGTTTTCATGATGGTCACGCCCACAAGAGGAGAATATTTGAAGAACCTGTCATTATGAATTAACCCAAACTGGCAAACTGCATACAGTGACCTCGGAGCAAACCTTTGAAAATAATTACCACCCCAATTGCACCGCTGGCTTGACTGAGTAGTATATGGCCATGCTTGTGTCTTCCCAAAAAGATCAAAAAGAAAAAGCAGTAAATATGTGCGTAAATTTAGAAACAATGACAAGTGATGGCACCCGGTTTCATCCCAATGCCAGCTCCAAAAATTACTACAGAGTAGAACCATGTTGAAACAACCAACAAGAAGCATTTCTAAATTCCCACTTTTCCATGTTTCCCCTGGAAAAGTTTTCTGAAAATTCTCGAATAAATTAGGACGACAACAAAAAGAAATAGTTCAGTGACCATTGCAACGTCCATTGTCAAAATAACTGGAGGTATTTGCATGCCTGAGACGTCTCTAACGAAAGACTTGGGTAATTTCTCTTCTGGTCATGACGTCCGCCGCCAAAAACCGCCATTTCATTATTTTTGTGTCCTGCTCTACACATGCTGCATCTATATCGGTGAAATGTGTTAATTCGGAAACAAGTGCACCAGTAAGCAATTTGATTTGGTATAGAATGTTGTGTAAACTTTAGATGAAAACATCTTTACAGAATCCTATCTACTGGTGTGTTCGTTGTCATGTTACACACACTTCACTGCTATGGACATAGCAATGAAGTGCCACCTTTCCTCGAAGAAAAAAACCGGCCATTTCAGGTGGAGGGGGGACGGGGGGAGTTATGCGAGATTAAACAGGTAAAAAGACAGTGTTCCCTGTTACTTTATATATGGATTCAATTTATTTTCATACCAGCTTCCCAGAGTGAAATTAGTTAACACAGATCTATTAATACATCATAGCACATGCAAGTACACGAACACACGACACCGAACTCAATGTTCGTAGATGCATACCATTCAATCCAAATTAAGTGAAAAAAAAAAAAATCTCGCACTTCTACTCATCCTGTGCAGCAGGTGGAGAACCGATTAGTGGAGTTTACATCAAAATGGCTGCAAATTAAGTAATGCTCCAAGTAAAAATGGCTCAAAGAAGCTGAGCATGATGCACAGAGTGCAGATTTAGAGCATAAATCTATTTTCAAAAATCGCTGGTTCTGGAAGTGAACGTGGGTATAGAAAAGCACAAGCTCAAAAGCTCATGGCCACTAGTGAATTTGTGTGATGAGAGCATGTTTTCATACCTTTCATATCATGAATTACACCAGGACAGTGTCCTTGGACTCAAAGTGACGTCTTACTCGCCATTCTCCTATCTCTTTTGGTAAATCACAGACTCAACATGCTTCACCGATTACCGAACGCGCCAGACTCTTACGAAAATTATATCTTATTTGCAGCGAAATAAACAATTCCTTGCACCAGAGAAATATTTACAAGATTAGCTTAAAAATAGAATATAGATATGCCTATATACTGAATAACGTTGATGGCCTTGGAATATATTTATAATCCCCACCCCACCCCCCCAAAAAAAAGAACATTAGGTTTGGATTGTTGAAAAAAAAAAAAAAAAAAGGCAAATGATGGTTTTAGATACAAACAAACAGACAACCTTTTCATAAAAAGAAAAAAGGTTGTGACGGTCTAAAGTTGGGCAGGTACCAACGCTAGACTTAGCTCGCACATAAAACAGCTGTACTGTTTCCCTATAAATGCATGCAAAGTGAAAGCTGCAAGAGCAAGCTTCCTACCCCTGCCATGCACGACCGCTCACGCAGCAAAAGTGTGGCAATAGGCTCTCGCCTATAGTACTGGTTTTGCTCATAACAGTAGTAACGTTGAAGGCATGTTTCAGACACTGCAGAAACATGTCCAAAAGCAGCATGCTTGCCAGTGCGACGGTATTATTTAATTGTGTTTTCTTCCGATTGCAGTTTCGATGGGAGACTAAAAAAGGATAAGCAGCTGTCTCGTTAGGGGATATTTAAAAGAAAGGGAAAACAGTTCCGACGGCGACGTGAAAATAATGCCAGCGGAGAAATAATAAAAAAACTTTCTTTCACGTCTTCCAGAAGCGGTCACGCATGACAAACAGCTTTGATTACGGCGAATGTCAAAAGAGCCACCGAAAGAAGTAACTATACCCCACTTCACATGTCTTACAAACCACAGGTGCATAGGTTGGCAAGGACTCGCTGCACAAAGACACTTTAGCGAGCAAATGCTGGAGAGGAGGCAAGTTGACTCGCTTCCTCTCCAGCATTCGTTTACTCAAGTGGGAAGAGTGAGGGGGCTTTGCGGGAGGAACCTGTCCCGCTGTTCTCGACCAGCAATGGGGTATAGTTGTTTCGGAGAAAACGTGCAGATAGATCCCGGACCTACCTCCTTGTTGCGGTAGAGGGAGTTGATGATGAGCTTCATCATGCGGCTGACCTCCGCCTGGAACACGTGCTTCTCCGCCTTCTCCCGCAGCTCCTTCATCTGGGCCACGTTCAGGCCATCCAGCTTGATCGCTTCCTCTTCCCTGTTGAGGCACGGTCCGCGTCAAGAGCCGTCCGCACAACATCGCCACACACCCGTAGCCATTTCATCTCCGACAACTGTGTGGCACTAAATTACCGCATTCGCTCCAGTAACAGATGCACCGTTTACGATTGAGTACTGCACGTCTACTTGTCTACTTTCCTGCACAGCCCTCACTATTCGTTGGCGGCCGTAGCCGAGTGCATAGTGTGAGCTCGTTCTGAGCATGCCAAGTGAACGATGCACTCAAATGGGGCGTCTAGAAAATACCTTTTATAGTCACCGACAAGGTGAGAACATCAAGGAACCTCTCTTGAATGCCTGGACTCCAGCCTGTGCTCCTTGTCTTCTATTGTGCTGTGGCTGAAAGTATGCTCGAGGTTCACAAGACGCCAAAGCATCATCAAAGGCGAAAAGCTGCGCTCGAGACAGGACAACAGAAGCTCCTTTCTACCGTTCTCATTTTGTGAGGGACTATAGTCATTGCTTTTTACCCAGGAAATATAGCAATGTCGAGAAAAGCATCCTCCACAAAAATGTGATCTGTGCAAGTGGCACTTTTATGCGAGGAGTCGTCTTCACCTTACAAGTCCCTGGATTCCTTACGTTGATCGTTACGATGGGCCAACGGGTGCTCTGCAGGAGGTGAACGCGCTGGCTTTGTTTATAAATAGTGCACCTATTACTCGAGTGAATACGATAATCTGTGCATGTCGACGTGAGGAAATCGCTTTCGAAAGACAGTCTGCAAAATTGTTCGCAGCACCAAAGTGCATGCTGGCTTTGTAGTTACACTCGCCATGTGCCGACGTCTGCTGCATTAACTTTTTAACTCTAAAACAAACTGCACTTTGCACATGCATTTATTGTCCCCTTACTTTAGTGATTTGCATAAAAAGTCCCACACAGATAAGGTGAGAACATGCAGCATGGGAGACTACATTCCCAGCATGCCTCTTGGGGACTTTTAAAACCTCCTTGCTGCTTTTAATATCAAATTTGTCATTTTCATCTTAATGACTAGAGTAAAAATGTTTGGCTCCTTTCAGTGTTTGTAATTTTCCCCTTTGTGTGGAGAATTATGATACGTGTATGTGCATTTAAGATCAATTATTTTGTCAGAACAGACGTTTTGAATGCCAAAGCTACTGCTTCTTTCCCAACAACCAACCGTTGTATAAACTACTTCATGCAGCATATGAGCTATGCACAAAATTTCTTTTCATGAGGTGGGCAATGAGTAGAACAATTAAAAAAGACAAGCTAGGAGAGCGAACTACGATTTTTATACCCTGAATTCGATTATCACACAAACTACTTTCATTTGAACCTTGAAGCAATTGCCACAGGGCATGTGGTGAACCTCTCTGCTGCCAGTTATCTGTCAAAGGCGTTGCCACGGCATCATCAAAATCTCAGAGCCAGCTCAGAAGCGAGCAAGGGTCACCTAACACCAATGATGATATAACGTCCCCTAGTTCTCCTGTGCTCATCTGCACTCAGCTTGCAGATTATACTGCTCCTGCTGATAAAAATGAAAGGACGCTGTACACGCGTCATTTTTAAGATGTCTGCATTGAAACTTTAATGTTTTCTTATAAATTCAAAATCTCATTTTTGTTAAAAATGTTTTGCACCCAAGGCATATCCTGATCACTACTAGACTACTGAGACGTGTTACACAAGGTAAGTTGAAGCAAAACTTGTTGCCAGCAGATTCCATCACGAGACTATCTAGTTCTTTAAAGAGGCCCTGCAAGGACTTTTTTACTGGTTTTTAATTTGCACCGAACCTGAGCGCACTGAACGTAGTAACTTAATAAAACTTTTCTCAAATTTCGCTTTATTTTGAAAGTTATAGGCAAATTAAAATAACAAAAAGAAGCAAAAAATAACCTCTTTCATGACGTCCTCGGTTGCTTGAGTGACCGTGAATTGGAGGAAGGGTAGTGAGCTTAGCAAGTGCTCATGGCTGCCGCACTCCGTGTCGATGGCTCGAGAGGCTAGGCTGTATGAAGCATGTTCTGGCTAGGCTGTATGAAGCGGGCGGCCAGGGCGGTTCGCATTGCATTTGCTTTGCAATTAAGCACTAATTCGGCATAACACTTCATTGGCCACAAATGACAGCAAACACGGGATAAAGATCAGTTCAGAACAGGAGCCACTTCGCGCTGCCTTACCGCCATAGGCTAAACTTCGTAAGCCAAAGCTGCTCGCCGAAGGCCTTGGGAACGTTCGGAACCAGTCGGATCCTGCAGTCCATACGACCTCAGCACTGCCCCAAACATCCGGGACCTTTCTACGCTCGTTCGTGCCTCATCCCATTACACCTTTCTAGCATGCGCCACCTTTTCCACCGCTTGGTGGTGGGTATGTCGACGGGTCATTTCTTGTTTTCATAGTTTCTAAACTGCATTTGTTTCTTTTCTGATCTAAAATAGCCAACAAAAAGTACTTTTATAAACAATTGACGTGGTTTGCGCCCCTTATTTTTTGTATTTCGACTAAAAAGCTTTTAGCGGCTCCAACCAGTAGTAAGCCCAGGACCAAAAATGTCACATTTTGCGCACTTTCGGTACCGCGTGCCACTCCAGTAGGTGGAGGAGGCTTCCGTGTCGTCTGGTTGAAATTCGACACACTGATATTTAGTTACTCTCTCCGTGCCCGCTGGCTTGCACGAACCCCAAGAGACGTGGAAACCACACAAAAGGTAGACTCTTAAATATGATTGCAGGGCCCCTTCAATGTATGTGGCTCAGACACTGGATTCAGGTTGCAGCATGCATTTATGTGCCATTGACAATGTATATTACACATAGGTGCTATTCAATAAATTGTCCGTACACACCAGCTGGTCCAGCGAACACAATTTAAGAGCATCATTAGAGAGTTCTTGTTACCATCAATTGTCTCTCCGCTGCGCTCTCCACAACGGAGACGCCGCCACTGCGGATGCGTGCTGCTAGAATTGCCTGCCAGTTACGGATCTCGTAGCGGATTGCAGAGAGCGTTGCTGGATGGCAAAAACAATCTATGAAAACTCGCTATTCACTGAGCATACTGGGGTGTTCACATACATTGTTAAGAATGGCAATTTTAGTAGTGTCGAACGCCCATTGCCGAAGTATTCTGCAAGCTCAGTCAGTGTGCGCTCAACAACAAGGAACTCTGCTATGGACGTGAGCGACAACCGAGATGGTGAAGATGTAAGGATTCCGCAACCCCTACCGTCGCTGCATGCTTGGAGCATCCTCCAAGCCAATTTCTTAAGCCTGGCTCTCACACATTTGCACATGAGTGACTGAGTGCATTGTGACCTCTTGTGACCACTTAACACACTGGCGCCATCTACGAGCAAGCCTTGAACACTTCCGGCCCGTGTGCGACTAGACTGAAGGTTTTGCAGCACTTGCTACATCAAACCTATGCAGTACCTATGAGAAATAGGCATTTAGAACATCAAGAACCCTGCAAATATCCGGGAGCGCAGAAGGTTAAGTTGATGCCAAAAGGTCACCAGGTCCCTGTCAGGGACCTCATGACCTTTTGACAGCCGCTAACGTGACGTGTCCCAGGCGAGGGCGCCGCAGAGAGCGGAAACGCGCGTGGAAACTCGAAAAGCACGGACCTTTGCACGACCTCGTCGTCCGTTCGAGACCCATCTCGGCTGCTTCCCAGGTCGTTGTCGAGCTTCACGGTGCCATCGTCCGCGGTAGTCTCTTGGGCGTAGCTCAGGCCTTCAGAAAAGACGGAGAATAAGGGGCGACGTCTCACGCTGAAACTGCTATTTCTCGGGCATCTCAATACAAGCTGCCTCTGAACTCATCATTTGTGGAGCAAAGCTACAATAACGCGGCCAGAATTTCTGGTAAAAAAAGATAAATAGTCGAATGCAGTTAGCGTCGCTGTCATCATACCGACGGCCGCCGACACTCTGAAAACGACACCAAAATAACACACGTTCAATGGGACAAAAATCGTATATTAATGAAGCTTTAATTGAAAAGTATTTGTAAGCTCGAAATATGTCATCACAGGTAGTTTTCCCGCACGCGTTGGTGCCGAGGCACGTTGAAACGCTCGAACGCTTTCTCCGATCAGTTTCAATCCTGTTATCTTGGAATATGGACATTTGATAACGTGCTTTCCCAGAAGCATAGCGGTGGACGGTACTATCATTTTTGTCATTCGAAGAGTCAGCATTATATGGGACGGGAACTTGAAACGCTTCCGGCAAGGATCGACGTGGTTAGAGGGGCCGTGTTACGAAACACGCGCCAGGCACCCTTTTATTTCTCTCGTAACTTACCCGCAAACAGAGCCACTAGGCAGACGCTGATGAAGAGGTTCCGCCGCATCGTGGGAGTCAGCTGAGAAACCCAAACTTCAGCGGAACTCGGCACGCGTTGATCGGCCCACAGAAGGCAAACACCGGTAAACCACGCCGCTCGCTCTGCTGAATGACAGTGGCCTCCGTGAGCGGCGCACTCTCTATGGCTACCGGAATGCTGATCTGCCAATCGGAATAGACCACGCGCGGACATTGAACCAATCGCACAGCGCGAAGTCAGCAAGCCTGAGGTTGCGTTGGCCCTACGCCATTGGTCCGTTTCGCCGATCGCAGCGCCAAGCAGCGCCCCGTTTCCTTGCCCTGCTCAATGAGCAAATTTGCCAGTGCTGTCCTAATGGTGCGCGTTACTCCCACGCCTATATGCGTGGCGCTGGTTTAGTACTACATTTGTACGGTTTTGGTATTTTAGTTTGCTGTTGCGTAAGTAACGAATCATCTAAAAGACATTAAATACTTTTATCTGACTACATTTCTATCTAAATTATAGACATACTGGAAACTCACCCGTGGTGAATAGCAATCTCCTACACTACATGAATAGATGGATAAATAAATGTAAGTTGTACTCTTTATGTAGGGCGGTAGCTTGCGCCACCTAGCCTGAAACTTAAAAATCAAAAATATGATTTTTTTTTAATTTGTTTATTTTCTGCAATCTAGTAACTATCACCAGGATAACCTTCAAGAGCTTGGTCAAGAAGAAAAACACCAAAACCTCCATTTGTTTTTTTTCCTCCGGCGAGGGAGTCACTAGCGTCGGTGTCACAGGCGTGTCACAGGCGAGGGGAAAAACTAGGAAGGCTGGCTATGGCTATGAGGAGACACACCTCCTCTCTTCTCTAACGTTCCTAGTGCTCTCACTTCCTCCCCTCGTCCTCCATCGCCCTCCTTTCCCGTCCCTTCTTCATAGTGTTCGCCTTTCTCTCTTCTGGCGTTGCCTTCGCCTGCACTGCAGACAGGGTTAGGTGGAGACTTTGGGCCGGAGCCACGCGGGAGGGAGCAGGGAGTCCCAATTTTCCTCTCTCCCCAGTTGTGTCGGTCAGTTGAACGTCATTCAATTCGCCCCAGATAATTTCTACCAGTCTTCCCATCTCCTCTTTGTTATTAAAATGCACTTATAATTCATTCTTCTATTCTCGTCTGCAAACCCCAGAACTCCGGCCAAATCCGCCCCCCCCCCCCCCTTTTTTTCTTTTTTTTTTTTTTTTTTTTTTCTGGGGCATTGGGGGGGGGGGGGGGGGGGATTGATTTGGCCGGAGCGCTGGGAGCGCTGACAGCGTGCCCCCGTAGCCTCGTCGTCGGCGCTGCTCGGCGCGTACTACTGTGGTTCGACTGGAGCTTTTCGCGACGCAGAACGATTGCTAATGTGAAAGATTGTAGGTTTTGCTTTGGACTTACGCCTCTAGAGTGTGTGCTATCCTCTACTTTCATTATGGAGATCATTTGATTAATATCAAGGAGGTTATAAGTACTAAAAGGGGGCTCGTTGCAATATTGGTGAAGCCTAGTCATAAACAGTTTAAACGATATTGTGCCCAACGTGACCGCAGATCTCTTTGGCGATTTGTGCGAGTGACATGTCACGTGCGAGATGTATGGTTGATTGTAGAAGGATTCCTTGCAGGCTTGCGCGCGCTCCGTCCGGTAGGTTTTATCAGGTCGAAGGCTAGCTACGGTCATGACGTGATGTGGTCATGTTGGGCTTATAAGTGAGGAGAATAAGGAGGAAAATGAGAAAGAGACGAGGCGTCAAGGGAGCTTGGCTTGTGGAGGCTACGCGGCTGACGTCATGCTCTCTCCTACCCTTTTATCCTCCTTGATTAATATCGACTCCCCCCCCTCCTTTCCAGTACTGACAAGTCGTTCAGTTACGCTATCACTTGGGCTGCACGCTTAAAGGGGCCCTGCAATGACTTTTTTGCTCATTTTTAATTTGCACCGAACCTGAGCGCACTGAACGTAGTAACTTAGTGAAACTTTTCTTTTCTCGAAATTCCCTTTATTTTAAAAGTTATAGGCAAATTAAAATTACAAAAACAAGCAAAAAATAACCTTCCTCATGACGTCCTTGGTTGCTTGAGAGTGGCCGTGAACTAGAGGAGAACTGCCGCACTCCGAGTCGACGGCGCGAGAGGGCGCTACTAAAGTGTGTTCTGGATATGCTGTATGCAGCGGGCAGCCACAGCGGCTCTCATTGCATTTACTGCGCGATTAAATACTAATTCGGCATGACACTTCATTGGCCACAAACGAGAGCAAACACGGGGTAAAGATCAGTTCAGAATGGAAGCTACTTTGCGCTGCCATACCGCGAAACGGCCAAACCGCAAGACAAAGCTTCTCGCCGAAGGCCATCGGAACGCTCGGAGCCGGTCGGATCCTCCTGCCCGAACGACCGCAGCGCTACCGCGTACATCCGGGACCTTTCCGTGTCGGCGCCTGATCCCACTCCTTTCTAGTATGCGCCGCCTTTTCCACCGCTTGGTGGCGGATATGTCGACGGGTAATGCCATCTGCAAAAGGGCTCCCGCTTTTTTGCAGATGGCATTCACTACAGTGAGGCCACGGGTTACAGGGTGGGGGATAGGATGGGCCGCACGGTGACTGCTTTTTTGGGGGGACCGAGGGCCCTGGGGGCACTGAAGTAATTGAAAACCCAACGAAGTCAGGAGAGGCACCCAGGGTTAAAAAGAGGAGAAAACGTAAGAACAGGTATAAAAAAAACAGCACAATCAGACATTGGATATATTAACATGCAGGGTGGTAGAAATAGGTTAAAATGGGAAGAGGTAGAGGAGCAACTAAGAAAGAAGGATTTAATGGTGTATGGGTTTGTGGAAACACATCTCAGAGACATGGAGCATCCACCTTGCAACCCTGACTATGTGTGGGAAGAATGCAACAGAATGGAGGGAACGAGGAAGGGAGGTGGAATTGGAGCATTTATTAAGAAGAATATGAACTTTCAAAGGATCAGAAAGGAGTGCGCCGAACATTTGTGGCTGAAAGGAAAAGTCGCTGGGGAATCAACAGTCCTTGGAGTGGTTTACTTATGGACAGGGACAGGTGCTAAAGAGGAAAACAGAAAAATGATTGATTGCATATCAAGAGACATTAGTGAACTAGGGGAAGGCTCCGAAATAATTATTATGGGAGACATGAATGCCCATATTGAGGGTCTGGATGGGTATACGGACTCAACTGGAAGCATATTACTAGAACTGGTGGAAAAACATGACTTAGTTTTATGTAATACCAGTCAGAAGTGTGACGGGCACATAACTTGGGAAACTGGCAATCTGCATTCAACTATAGATTACGTACTCATGTCACACAAAATATATGGTAAGTTACAAGTAATGAAAATAGATGAAGAAGGTTCCAAAAGTCTTGGTAGTGATCACAAACGTATTAAGCTGAATTTCGCCAGAGAAGTAAATGCTGAAACTAGACAACATAATTCAAAGCAAACTTTCTGCAGCGACAAAGAGTTGGAAATAGTTGTTGAAAGAATAGAGGCAGCAGTTTCAGGGCAACGGCATACAGATTGGACCTATGAGAGCCTAACTAGGCTTTTTGCTCTAGAACTAGACAAAGTTAAGAGTAAACGAAAGGGGAAGCAAGGACATAGACCAAAAAGCTGGTGGGACAAAGAAGTGAAGCAAGCGATACAAAAACGTCAGGAAGCCTCTAGAGAACACAGGTATTCCAAGCGTAGTGGGGAGTCCGAAACGGAAGTAAAAAGAAAATGGGACAATTTTATAACATGTCGCCGAGAGGCATCCAGTTTGATCAATGCGAAAATTCAGAGAAAGGGTGAGGAATGGATGAGCAATGTAAGTGAGAAAGATAGAAACGCTGCCAAGAAGTTTTGGGAGCACTTGAACTCACTCGGTGAAACAACGCAAGCTAGACAGAGGTTCATACTCTCGCATCAGGGAGATCAATTAGAGGGAGATGATGCGATACAATATATAGGAGCAGTGATGGAGGAGAAATTTCGGGAACGGTTACATGTGGAAGATAGGAGAACCGAAGGAAGTAGCAGTCCAGTTTGTGACATCGCGGATTTTGGACAAAGAGAATGGGAAAAGGCGGAACGAAGAGTCCCTAGTGGCACGTCGACAGGCACAGATGGCATCCCTATCAAGCTGGTGAAGAATTTGGGTCCTAAATCTAAGGCAAAACTAAGGGAGGTAGTGAGTACCATGATAACAAAAGGAAATATTCCAGATGAATGGAGGCTTAGTAGGATGAGTATGATATATAAGGGAAAGGGAGATAAGTCTGATATTAGGAACTATCGTCCTATAACCGTGACACCGGTTATTTACAAGTTGGTAATGCAGATTATAAAGAACAGACTGGAGGAATGGGTAGATTGCGGGGGCATACTGGGCGAATTACAGAACGGGTTTCGAAAACAAAGAAGGTTGGAGAACAATTTATTTTCTCTAACACAGTGTATAGAAATAGCGCAAAAAGAAAACAGACAGCTCTGGCTGGCATTTCTGGATATCAAGGGTGCCTATGACAATGTGAACCAAAGAAACCTGTGGGACATAATGGAGAACTTAAACCTAGATGAAGGACTAACAGCACTATTAAGGAACATTTACAAAGATAACAAGGTGATTATAACATGGGAAGGAAAGGCGACAGGGAAAATAGATATAAGACGAGGCCTTAGGCAGGGGTGCCCGTTATCGCCTTTGCTGTTTATGTTGTATCTGAGAGGATTGGAGGATAGACTAGAGAAGAGTGGGCTTGGGTTCAACCTTTCTTACAGTAAGCTAGGCCAAAAAATTCAGCAATCCTTACCGGGATTGATGTATGCGGATGATATTGTACTAATGGCTAACAACAGGACAGAGTTGCAGGAATTAATGAGCATCTGTGGTAGGGAAGGAGAAGAATTAGGTTTAGAATTCAGTAGCGAAAAATCGGCAGTCATGATTTTTAACGAGGATGAAGTTGAGAGGCTGAAGATACAGAATATTACAGTTGAGAGAGCTAGTAAATACAAGTATCTAGGAGTATGGATATGTGATGGTGCAGAATATCTCAGAGACCATGAAAAGTATATAATAGGTAAGGGCAACAGAAATGCAGCTGTAATGAAAAATAGAGCACTTTGGAATTACAACAGGTATGAGGTGGTGAGAGAGATTTGGAAAGGGGTCATGGTGCCTGGCCTGACTTTTGGAAACGCAGTGCTATGCATGAAATCCGAAGTGCATGCGAGACTAGAAATAAAACAGCGCGGAGTAGGTAGACTGGCTTTGGGGGCACATTGCAAAACGCCAAACCAGGGAGTACAAGGAGACATGGGATGGGCATCATTTGAGAGCAGGGAAGCGGTGAGCAAGGTAGAATTTGAGGATAGGTTGAGGCAAATGGACGGGGAGCAATGGGCACGAAAGGTTTTCAGCTATTTATACATGAGGAGTGTAGACACAAAGTGGAGACAGCGCACTAGGAAATTAAGAGGAAAGTTTTTGGGCTATAGTGAAGATACGGAAGAGCAAGTCTCAGTTAAGAAGAAAGTTAAGGCCACAGAAAGAGATTGGTGGCTAGAGGGAATGCAGACAAAGACGGCTCTGGAAAGCTATAGATTAAACAAAAGAGTTATTGCCAAAGAAAGCATTTATGACAATTCTAGGGGAAGCTCATTGCTGTTTGAGGCAAGAACGGGTGTTCTGCGAACCAGAACATACAGAGTGAAGTACCAGGAAATTGATACAGTATGCACTGCTTGTGGAGAGGAGGACGAGACGGCTGAGCACTTGATACTCTACTGTAAAGGGCTTCACCCTATGCCTACCGAAGACAACATAGATTTAATAAAGTCATTGGGTTTTAGAGACAGCGAAGGGAGAGTGGATTTCAAGACTGTAGAGATTACCAAGCAAAGATTAAGTGAATGGTGGCAGAAATCGAGAGAAAACTAGGTATTTTCTTATCCACTGATGGCAAGGGGGTTTCATAGCCTCACTTTCTTTGCACTGCGGAGTGCATATAGATTACACATTTAAATATTCTAAGCTTAAATGGTAAAACAAAATGGCTAGGTGGCGTAAGCTACCGCTCGATCCAAAGGGCTCAGCCGTATTCATCCATCCATCCATCCATCCAATTTCTTGTTTCCGTACTTTATGAACTGCATTCGTTTTGTTTTTTTATCTAAAATACTGAACAAAAACTACTTTTATAAATAACTGAACCGATTTTGTATTTCGACTAAAAAGAAGCTTTTAGCGGCTCTGACCAGTAGCAAGCCCAGGACCAAAGACGTCACATTTTGCGCGCTTTCGGTACCGCGGGTCGCCCTCGTCGGTGGAGGAGGTTTCCGCGCCGTCCGGTTAAAATATGACGCACTGATATTTAGTTACTCTCTCCGTGCCCGCTGGCTTGCCCGAACCCCAAGAGACGTGGAAACTAGGGGTGTCGCGAACCGGCCGCGGTTCGAGTTCAACCAGGTTCGAGTTTTTCGAACTTTTAGTGGAAAGTCGACGAACCTTCTATTGAGGTTCGACTCGTGTGCGCATGCGCGACAGGCTGGCCAGTTGGCTTCGGATTGGATGATAATGGCTAAGAGATGAATTAATTGCAGCGCTGATTGGCTATTTCAGTTAATACAGTACTAAAAATTAAGTTATTAACTTTTCAGTGATTAGAATTAGTTTCTTTTAATTGCAACTGTTCACAATATAAAATAACCCTTTGCATAATTTTTTTTTTTTCAAAACCTAGACATGCTTGTATTAAGGTCTGGCCACACTGTCCACAAAGTCGAACCGGTCGAATCTGATGAAAAGTTCGAAGGTTCGTCGACCCGGTTCGACCCAGTCGAACCCCGAAAGTTCGACCAAAAAATCTGGTTCGACAAAAGTTCGCGACACCCCTAGTGAAAACCGCAAAAAAAGCAGACGCTTAAATATGTTTGCAGGGCCCCTTTAAATAACAAGGAAAAGTAGACTAATAAATCTCAATAAATCTCTCTTCTTTAATGGTGAAAGGAACACTAAACTAGTGTATTGTTTTTTGGCATCGTGTTACTGATGCGGGGACCAGCTTTGTGTAAGGTTCAAGGCCGAGCGCGTTTGGAAACGGCCAAAGTGCCATTGCAACTGGCAAACATATAGCAAATTGTCTTTTGTGGAAGGCAGTCTACGAAGAAAAAATACCTCGATTCGGAGAACGTGAAGCGTTAAAATGCAATATGACAGAACCTTCAACAACCCCTAATATGAAAAAAAAATAAATATATATATATATATATATATATATATATATATATATATATATATATATTCTCAACTCACAGCCCTATGACTTCTCAAAAGTTGTAATACACTTCATCGACATCCACAGCAAGTACAGGGTGAAAAGACGGTGAGAGTGCAGGCGAGCTGGTGGTAGCTAATCATGTCGTATTACACCTGAGACTGCGGTGGAAGAAATCGGAAGAACTTTCAGTAGAAGGAACAGACACAGAGAACGTCTCAAACTCAGCTCTCTGTGCTGAGATGAGTTTGAGACGTTCTCTGTGTCTGTTCCTGATTAAGTACAGGACGACATGATTAAGTACAGGGTGTCACAAAAGAAAATTTACACGGTCTTTTTTACCGCAAAAATAAACTAGGCAGAGCAATAAAAGGTAGAGCTAGCTGCGCCTAAAGGTAGAGCTAGCTCCGCCCAAAGGTAGAGCTAGCTCCGCCCAAAGGTAGAGCTCTAGCTCCGCCCAAAGGTAGAGTCACAACCAGATGCCAAAGTTTCAGCCCGATCCGATAACTTAATGAAAAGTTATATAAGTGATTTTCTGAAAATTCCAATGGGAAACTGGCGCATATTTTTAACCGTTTTCGGTTTCTGGTACTATAGAGCCCCTATGTGTTTGAAAACTCCGTCGGCCGCCATTTTCCCATTGAAATTTTCAGAAAATCACTCATAACTTTTGATTAAGTTATCGGATCAGGCTGAAACTCTGGCATCTGGTTGTGACTAGAGCCACTAAATAAGCTTTATTTAGTGACTCTAGTTGTGACCTCTAGCGCTACCTTTTGGCGGAGAGTGAGCGTTCGGCGATGCCTAGTTTATTTTTGCGGTAAAAGAGACCGCGTAAATTTTCTTTAGTGACACCCTGTACATGACAGATATCCAGCAACGTACGACACAAAAAGACTACGAAATGGCTAGAATATATTGCGGCATAGAATCCTAACCTCTTCGCCATTGACGAAGGATAAGGCACGGGCCAAAATGTTTCTCGCAGACCATTGGTGTTTCGGCGAGCGGCGAGGCGTTTATCTTCACAAAAGTGCTACGGTGCTACGTTCGGGAGAACTGCACCGCCTCAGCTTCGTCTTCTTCGCTCATCGCACGTCAGCCGCAATCTGCCACAAATTCTCCTAGGGCTCGGAACTTCAGCGCCACTCGCAGCCATCTACGTTTACCGTCTTCACCCGGCTACTATAGTTCACTGTAACGCGGGCCATATAAGCGGGCGCCACTGTTGCCACTACAACCTCTAGAACACTTTAACCGCGTTGAGAGCACGACCAACTCTATACTTATAGAGCAGAGTAAGTATAGAGTTGGTCATGGTTGAGAGCTTGGCGACCTTTCTTTTTCAATTTCCTTTTCTTCGTTGATTTTTTTTTTTTACAAAATGCTGTATGGGGGGAGGAAGGAGAGGAGGTTTCCGCCAAAATGGAAGATTTCGGGGGGGGGGGGGGGGGGCGCCCCCCCCCCCCCCCCCCCCCTTCCGGGATAGGGAACATCCCTACTTGAGTCCTCTTTTATTTCTGCCGGTTCTCCAGTTTCTGCTTCCCATGTTATAACTACCTTATATTTGTGTATACCTGTTGCAAAAGCCCAATCAAGTGTGCATCTAAATCACTCTCTCAGCTGTACCCATAGTTTCTCTTGGGTCACATTGTAGTACGTCCCTTTAGTGTCTGGAAGTGCTATCCATAACGGTTTTTTTTTTTTCTTCTCATTATTGCCCCCTCTATTAGCCCCGAGAGCGAACACAAGCGTCGCTGCGGTCGCCGCGCCCTGATTGGGTGAGGTGTACCGTGACGTCAGGGGGAGTACTCCGCTCCGCGATCTCGCATCGGCTCGCTTCCCAGCACCGGTTTCCTGGTTTGGCGTTGTGTGCCGCAAGCTCTTTGGGGAGCTGGACTTCGTTTACCCGGTGTACAGGACGTTGAGTTAGGCCGATATTGACGTGCTTCCGTACATTTTATAAGCCTGCTCGTCCCTTTTACCTTTAAAATTGGGTTACAAATCCCGAAAGCTATCGGAGGAGGCAATTCCGCCGATGAACCTTCCCGCCCGTCCACACGACACAAGGCAATCTTGCGAGGGGTCGGTGAAGCGGTGGCGCAAGTGTTTCAGACGCTGGAATTTTGTTCCTTGCCTGTTCATGATTTAGGACGATATTACATCCCGTTTTCAAGGCATTTAAAGTGGCATTTATATCATGGGCCTTTCAGTGGTCGACAAATTAGCTCGCGACCCCAACTCTGCGCTTCCACTCTGCATGCGCTGGTTCGCAGATGTTTTAAAGGCCCTGCGTCTGATGATCTTTGAAGGGCTCGTGGAACAGGGCTGTTTTACATAAATGTAGCTTCTTCGTGAATTAATTATATAGTTTATACACGTATGCAGGCATATTTCTTAGAAGATGCACAATTACTGAAAATTAGTTTGTATGGTAGCAGCAAAAACGGCCGAATTCCCCCAGTTGGCTGTATGAGATGTATTGAACTGCCCAAAATATGCACAGCAATAGTGCAATTTGGAATGTTTATACTTTTTCCTGACATTCTTTATTCCAGCCTTGGGTATTAAAAAATACACGGTTTAGTCTGAATTGTCATTTCCAATTAAAACAGACCACTACAGGTCCCCAAAAGCTTCATCAGCCTCCAAACTCCCTACAGCTGGACTCTCTGACAACAGAGGAAAACAGGAATAAAAGCAAGCATTCGAACGTCTGTCCAGCGGTAGATGCAGCACTGGTAGCAGAAAATGTGGAACCTGTGAAGGGCGACAGTCTGCGTGAGAAAAGCTTCTGGTATTTTAGCTTCAGGACACTTCGATTTAAGTAAAATCTCAATTTTAGGGCTTAAGGGACTAATAACGAGCTAGACACCTTCGCTTACGTTGGTTATACATTACTTGAGGGTTGATATAAACAAGTCCACAAATATCACCCGGGTAGTCCTTTGAAATACTATCCGAATCCAGCAAAGGTTAAATGCGAGCAATGTATATAATAAATGTTCCTTGACTTTTTTTTTTTCACTTTGCTCCTGCACTTGGGCTGTCTTACTTGTGATTCTCTCCCCATGGCCCAGACTGTATTTAGCATGTTGCTCGAGGAGCATGCAGCTTTTCTGCTTCGGCGATCTTGTTTAAAAACAGAGATACAAAAGAAAAATAGTATACATAACCTGCCAATTTATTCAGACCATCAACAGTATTTATTGTGCAAAATGTAAATCTATAATGATGCTTCTGCAATTGTGGCCATATTTCTTTATTTTCATATACCAGCTGCGATTCATGCGTTGCCTGCCCTGTCAACATGCTTAAAATGTTGGTTGAAGTTTCGCCTGTAGCTACAGGCCATACCTAAATAAAGGCTCATATAAAAATTTACACTTCCTACGGAAAACACGCCGAAAAAAATTGAATAGAAACGAGCGCGCCGACAGCTAGCGTCGTCACAGCCTCCACAGGGCGAGCGGGGCGAGTCGGGGAAAAATTCTCTCCTCGCCGTGACGTCACCCCGGTTCGCCGTAAGGGGGGCGCCACGCGAACTTCTCGGGGCTAATACATTGAGTGATGACGGCCCGATGCTGGCCCTCCAAGTGAAATACAAAAGAACACTGCAAAATTAAAGTTATAAGACGAAACCACAGGTGAAGGAGAACGGAGAAAACAAAAACAAGATCAAGAGCGAAGAGATAAGGAGATCGGAGAGCACAGTGATGAGCAGGGGGGGGGGGGGGGGGGGGGTGGGGGGGGCGGTCGCCTTTTCGCCCTCCCCCCCCCCCCATACAAAGTCGCCCCCCACCCCTCCCCCCCCTTCTCGGAGGGCAATTCGCCATGGTTGGACCTCCGGTGCGCAAGAAGGAATGGGAGAATAGTATCGTTACAAGTTTTCCGCCCCTCCCCCCCCCCCCCCCCCCACACACACACACAAAAAGAAAACGGATTTTTGGATCTGTCCCTGGTGATGAGCAGTGACAATGAGAACAGGAAGGAACAGGGAAGACATGATTGCTGTCCCGATACTCTATATATATGTGTACAAAAAAGGACCTAAAGTCGCTCTACAGTAAGCAGAGAGCTTCATAAATTGTTTTAAAATTTATTCTAAGTGCATTCCTAAAGAAGAATGCTATTTTTTATTACTTTCGCAGTCATCCGCGATCGCTGTCGACGAGAGTAGGCCATTGAGGAGTGAACTCTGTTGATCGTAAATGTCATTCAGCCCGAATGACATTTGACTTGCGCTTCTGACATCGCCTAAATGACATTTGAGTTAAAGACCGACGACCAGTTCGCGCTTTCCACTTTCCCCCGCTACCCTCCTCTCCCTCCTCTACCCTCTTCACCGTTGCCTGAATCTTCTCCCCCATGGTGAAGAGGATCTTATGCCTTGCAGAATCTCGAGTCTGGTCGTCGGCCTTTAAGGACATTTACTCCAAAGGTCTTCAAGACGCCCGTCTGACAGGGGTAGTTTGACCTTCCAGGTTTGAGTTTTGAATTTTGTAATAAGCAAACATTTCCCCAAAATAACTAGCAGGAAGAAGCGGTCGCTGGCTTGCAGGGTCGTTTCAGCTAAATCCCTTCGTATTCACCCCGGTCGAGGCGAAACGTACGAGACCCTCTCGCGATCATCTAGTACAGGGTTGACCAAGCTGCGGCTAGCGGCATGCGGCTCTTCGCGGTGCGGCTCGGCTCCCTCCACTACCCCCCCCCCCCCCCCCCCCCTCCCCCGTTCACACGAGCTCTTCCCCAAAAGAAAGAATGGAACGCGTTTTAAACCGAAAAGCAGGTTGCAGTTTGGTAGACAGTAGCTTGAATTTCGGTTATTGCTCGCTCTGGGGACAAAAGTTTGCCCCAACCACCCCCTCCCCCTG